>NC_135477.1:172168774-172511274 GCF_052094955.1 Ictidomys tridecemlineatus
TTTCATTATGAAGATCTTTCACTTATTTAGTTAAATTTATTCCCAGATATTTTTTGTTGATATTGTAAATGGGATTGATTTTTGGTTTCGAGTTCAGATGATTCATTATTGGCAAATAGCAATGTACTAATTTTTGTATATTGCTTTTGTATGATGCATCTTTACGAATTTCATTCATTAACTATAGTTGTTTTTAGGGAGGAATTTTGTAGCATTTTATATATAAGATCACAGCATCTACAAATAGTGATAATTCAACATCTTCTTTTCCAGTTTGAATGCCCATTATTTTTTTTTCTTTTTTGTCTGATTGCTCTGGTTAAAGCTTCCAATACTACATAGAATAAAAGTGGTGAAAATTGGCATCTTGTCTTGGTTCATGTCTTAGAAAGAAAGATTTCAGTGTTTTCCCATTCAATATGTTAGCTGTTGGCTTATTATGAGTGGCCTCTATTATGGGGAGGTATGTTTCTCCTGGACCTAATTTGCTCAGTACATTTGCCTTGTCTGCATCTACTGGGATGGTCATATGGTTTTGTCCTTTAGTCAGTTGGTGTGGTCTTACATTTACTGATTTTCATATATTAAACTATCCTTGAATTCTGGAATAAAAACCATTTGATCATCAGAAATCATCTGTTTAATATGTTGCTGGATTCTGTTTGCTAGTATTTTGTTAAGGATTTTTGAGTCTATATTCATCAAAGATATTGGCCTATAGTTACCTTCTTTGGGTGTCTGTGTCCTTGTTTGGTTTTGCTATCAGGGTAATTAACGCTGGCTTTATGAACTTTATGGAATTCTTCCTTCTTATATTTTTAATAACTTAATGAGAACTAGTATTATTCCTTCCTAAATGTTCGATAGAACTCAGCACAAAAGAAGCCCTTTTGCCTGGAGCTTGCTTTGATGGGACACTCTGTGCTGAAGCATGATCCTTACTTTTATTGATCTCTTCAAGTTTCTTGTTATTTCATGATTCATTCATGACAAGGTACAAATATTTAGGAATTTGTCCATTTCTTCTCGTGATTAAAGTTTTGACATACAGTTGTTCGTAATAATCTATTTTCATATCTGGGATGCCAACTATAATATCTTCTTTTTCATCTCTGATTTTGAAGTCTTCTCTTTTTTCCTTAGTTGAGCTAAGCATTTGTTTTGTTTATCTTTTCAAAGAATATGCTCTTTGTTTCATTCATTCATTTATTTTTTTGGTCTCAATTTCATTTATTTCACTATTATTTTTATTCCTCTTTTTCTTTTCCTGATTTGGAGTCTGTTTCAATTGGGAGTTTGGTTTGTTCTCTAGTTTCTAGAGGTACATCATCAAGTTGCTCATTTGAGATATTTCTATAATTTTGATGTGGGAGTTGATTACTATAAATGTTCCTCTTAGTGTTGCATTTAATTTATCCCACAGGTTTTGGTATATTATGTCTCCCCATTTTCATTTGTTTCAAGAAATTTTTTAGTTTTCTTCTTGATTTCTTCTTTGATGAAGTGATTGTTCAAAAGTAAAAGTATTAGTCTTAGAATCTTTGTTAAAAATCAGTTAGCTATAGATGTGTAGCTATATTTTTGGGATCTGTATTCTATTCCATTGGTCTGTATGTATTTTCATAGTTTCCAAAATTTTATTTGTTATTGATTTTGTTTTATTACATCACAGTCATCAAATATGCTTGATCCAATTTCAAATTAAAAAAAAAAATTAAAAATATCTCTATAATCTATCCTAGAAAAGCATCCATGGGCTGATGAATAAATGCATTTGGCAACTGTTGTATAGAATATGCTATAGATAGATGTTCCTTAGGTCCATTTGACCTGGAATGCTTTTAACTTTACTCTTTCTTTGGTTTTCCATCTGTATTATCTGCCCATTACTGATAGTGGGATATTACAGTCTTCAATTATTACTCCATTGTAATATATTACTTCTTTTAGGTCTATCAATGTTTACATATTTGGGTGCTCTGATTTGGGGTGCATGTATATTTAGAGTTATAATTTCCTTTTGCTGAATTGACCAATTTTTTATTATTTAATGACCTTCTTGTCTCTTTTTATTTAAGGTCTATTTTCTGTGAGATAAACATGGCCACTCTTGCTTCCTTTAGAATTCCATTTACATGGAAAGCCTTACTCTATACCTTTACTTTTAGGCTATGTCTATCTTTAGAATTAAAGCAAGTTTTTTTGTAAGCCATATATTTGAGTCTTTATTTTTTAAATCTATTCAGTCCTTCTGTCTTTTTAAAAATATCTATCTTTTAATTGTAGTTGGACAGAATACCTTCATTTTATTTATTTATTTTTATGTGGTGCTAAGGATTGAACCCAGGGCTCGCACATGCTACGTGAGTGCTCTGCTTCTGTGACACAACCCCAACCCCTTCTATGTCTTTTAAAAAAATATTTGTTTAGCTGTTGATGGACACAATATCCTTATTTTTATTTATTATTTATTTATTTTTATATGGTGCTGAGGATCGAACTCAATACCTCACCCAATCTCTCACATGTGCGAAGTAAGAGCTCTACCAATGAGCTAGAGCTCTAGCCCCTTCTATATCTTGTAATTGCAAATTTAATCCAATTATACTGAAGGTAAATACAAACAGGTAAGGTCTTACTTACTTCAGCCATCTTTAAACTTGTTTTCTAGTTTTGTTGTAGTTTGTTTCTCCCTCAGAGTCTTCTTTTGTGGCTAAGTTATATACTTGTAGTGAGTTTTAGTTAGTTAATTATTATTTTGGACTCATTTTATTGATTTTTGCTTTATGATTACCATAATGCTTATAACAAATATTTTTCTTATAATGAGCTAATTAAAACAATTACATGATTGACGTAATATGATTGTAAAGATAAGAACAGAAACAAACAAAAAGAATAAGAGAAAAGTTACTATAAACATAAAAATACACTTTCACTCTATTCTCACATTTTGAATTTTAAATATCCTATTTTATGTCTTTATTGTCTGTCTCTTAATATATTAATGTAGTTATTGCTGTTAATCATTTGTACAATTTTTGTAGGAAAGATATAAAAGACTTGTGTACCACACTTACAGTATTAGAACATTCTGATTTTTTTCTTTTGCATAATTACTCTAACCAGTGAGATTTATATCTTCCCATGTTTTCTTCTTACTCATTAACATCTCTTTCAGTTTTAAAACATCCTTTGGAATATTTTTGTAGAACAAGTCTAGTGGTAATATATTCTCTCACCTTTTTTTGGTTTGGTAATATCTTTATCTTTTCTTCATTTCTAAAGCATACTTTTGCTGGGTGCTGTATTCTCAGAAGATTTTTTTTTCTTTCAGCACAGTAAAATTCTCATTTCATTCTGTTCAGAGTAATTTTCTCTTGTTCTTTTTGTTTCTCTTGTTCTTTTTGTTAACAATCATGTTATGTTGCTATTATTTCAATTAGCTCATTATAAGAAAAATATTTGTTATAATCATCATGGTAAACATAAAGCAAAAATCAATTACAAGAACTGCAAGGTTTTTACTAGGAAGTTTGTTGTCAGCTTAATTGGATGCTCTTATGTGTCCTTTGTTTCTTTTCTCTTGTAGCCTTTAGAATTTTTTCCTTGTTTTTCACCTTTGAGAAATTGACCATAAAATGATGGGACAGACTTGGTTGATTTAAATCTGACAGGTGAACTTCGACCTTTCTCTACCAGGAAATTTGTATCTTTTTTTTTTTTTAGGTTTGGGAAGTTTTATATTCTTACTTCTTTGAATATCCTTTCTACTCATTTCACATTCTTTAGTTGTTCTTTAACCCCAATAACCTGAACATTTGCTTTTATTATGGCTCAAAAGTCCCCGTAAGCTTTCTTCATTCCTCCTTATTCTTTTTTCTTTTTTCTCCTCTATGTATTTTTATGTTGCCTATCTTCAAACTCACTTATTCTTTCTTCTGTTTGATCTATTCTGCCATCAATACTTTCTCTTGAAATTTTTAGTTTTGCCAAGTACATTTTCAGCTCAAGAATCTCTATTTGGTTTTTATAAATTGCTTCCATCACTTTGTGAGGTTTCTCTATTAGAGTAATGAAATAATATTCTGCATTTTCATCAACTTGATTGAGTTTGCTTAGAACAAATTCCCCATCTGAGAGATCTCCCATACTGATTACTGTCTGGCCAATTTGGGAATCCTTATTTTGATTATTAGGGGAATTCATGGCTTCATGAAAGTTTTTGATATGTGTTGGTATGTTACATTATCTGGTCTTTGAAGGTTTAAGTATTTATTCCAGTCTTCCTAATCTGACTTTATGCTTGTCTTTCCAGAAATTTTAAACAGGCTGCTTATTTTCTTTGCACCTATAGTCACTTCCACTATTTCAGGTTTGGATGATGCCCAGGTACATGTGCACTGGGAGTCTGCTACCAGAGTGTGGTCATTGTTTTAGGGTAAGAGAGTGAGTGATATAAGTCCAGGTTTTTGCCAAATCCACTGTTGCTGGAGTGTTCAGAAAGAATCATGTAAGCACTTAGAAAAAATAATTTGTTACTCAGTTTTTTCCCTGGGGTACAAACAGACGCAGATGTTTTGTCCATGGAAAATAACATGTTGTTAGTCACTGTGGCGATCTGCCAGACTGTGGGCAGGGACATCATGGAAGGACCAGCCTTAGACTCCTATGTTACACATGTGGTTTCCTATTTCAAAAAGCAGTGTCATGACCTGAGCCCACAGATCATCAAGACCAGCACAAAACCAGCACAGGATCAAGGTCTGTAGGCTGCCTGTTGCTGAGATGGACTCATGGCCCAAGGCAAGTACAGCCAGCCATAAGTGATGATAACTGGAGTAGAAGTCTGATGGACTGGGTGTGTATCTTCTTCTGGCCCTGGAGCTGTCATCTGCAGGGAGACCTGGGGATAGGGGCCATTAGGATTTCTCCTATGCTAGGTTTCATCTGCCCAGCTCAAAGTTCTAGGACAAAATCATGGGCTTACTACACTGGTCTATCCTCAGAAGATGAGGTCTTGAATCATGCTATGCTGCTTGAAGTTTTCGGGAATGTTGGTGAAGACAGTTCCTTGGCCATCAAGGCTGACATTATGGTGATTCACATCTGAGGTTCACAGCCTTAAGGAGCTGCAGGTTCTTAGAGTTCACCAAAATGCACACACAGCTAGCAGTGGTATAAGCCCAAAGCAAAAATCCATCCCACTCTGCCTGGTGCTGTACCAGATCTACAGCCCCTTCTGCAAGCACCAGTCTGGCAAAATCTGAGAACACAATTGGGGTACAAGTGGTAGTAATGTTCCTGTGGCCACCAAAGCTGACACTAAGCTGGGTTACAGCAGAGTCTCACAGCCACAAAGACCTTCACAGTTTCAGGAGAATGGTAAATGTGTTGCAGGCCAATAAGAAGCTCTACCTATGAGCTCCAACCTGCACAGAATGTCTTCAGATTCAACCAGCTCCTGGGTTTCACTGCAATGGGCCTGGCACTGGGCACCAAGACAAACCCTGTGCTAGCTTTCATTCCCTACTCCCAGTGAGTAGAGTCTTGCTGCCTGCTCAGCTACCACTAATGCAGGTGGTTGGAGGAGGATGGTGGTTGTAGTGAGCAGCCCAGCTAAGTGGTTCCATGTGCTCCACTCTGGAGTAGGGATTATGGAGTTTTACCCAGTACTGGAGTTAACCATGTACTGTGTTTCAAGTCTCAGGCCTAAAAATTCTCTCTCCCTCCAGGAAATGGAAGATATCTTCCTCCATGCTGTGCTCCTTGGATTTGTGGGAAGGGTGACACAGGCAACCCTTCCTATTTGCCTTATTCATTGTGTGTGTGTGTGTGCGCGCACGTGTGTGTGCGTGTAAGAGAAAAGGCAGGTGCTGAAGTCTCTTATCTGATTTCCTTATTTTTTCTGTTGGTAGTTTGTTGGTGAATAGCTACTGAGTTTGGTGGGTCTGTAGGAAGAAATCACTGACGCCCTTCCTTGGCCGCCATCTTGCTCTACCTCCACGCTCCTCCAATTCTTTTTCTTTCTTTTCTTTTTTCTTTTCTTTTCTTTATTTCTTTCTTTCTCTCTCTCTCTCTTTCTTTCTTTCTTTCTTTCTTTCTTTCTTTCTTTCTTTCTTTCTTTCTTTCTTGTGTGTGGGGGGTGTGGTATGGAGGACTGGGGGACTGATCCCATGACCTCAGCCATGGTAACAAGTACTTTACCATCAAGCTACTCCCTCAGCTTCTCTACTTCTAACTTGTTTTCTCCACTTTTGATAAAATATAAAAATTTGTAATTCTTAGTAACTCAAGGAAATCAAATTTTTCCAAAATGACAACTAGGTCAACCCCAGTTTAATTGAGCTCTTCAGATTATATCTATATGACAAACTTTGTAATAATTTTAATAAGACAAAAACAGCTTAACAATATTTTTTGAATGCAAATCAATGTTTTTAAGGCTTCCATTGAAGCTGATTTATACCTCAGAAAGGGATTTAACTAGGTTCTTCTCTATTAAAGTAGAACTGTGTGATCCAATGGTTATTGAATCAGTTATGTTGTCTTTAAGGGATGCTTTATTTTGGCTTTTATCACAAAGGTGTCCATTCTTGGCTTGTTTTATGGATGATTTGCATGACCCTTAGAAAAGAATCTTTTGGTGAGACTGACATATTCCTAATCTAGCTGTAATGTACCAACTAAAGATAATTATGACACAGTCAAGGAAGGTTTGGTTACCCCAATAGGTCAAGAGTCAAAAACAATGGAAGTAAGGCCACCTTTGGTATACTCCAGAAAAAAAGCTGTTGGTTAGGGCACAGAAGTATGAAGATAACCAGTATCCCTAGAGACATTTGATAATAAGGCTCTGGGAAACATGTGAGGAAGACTTTGTAAAATATACCTGCAATCTAAATTATAGGTCAAAGAGCACCTCTGGGAAGGGGTGGGGTAGAGACTTGAAGGCATAGAATCATGTCAGAGAGCCCACTCTAAAATCTTAGTAGGATGCTTGAGGTGCCTCATGACATGGCTGCTACTTCTCTCTCCCCTGTCTCTCTCCTCTCCCAGCATTGAACTCTGTGCTCCTCCTGCTAGTTGGAAGTGTTGACAGCTCCACAGTTTCTCTCAGTTTTACCACATTTGATATTTCTTTAAAAACAGATCCATTCCTTGTTTCTTCCCCTGGCCAACTCTTGTTCACTCCTCAGGTCTCAGATTATGTTTTTTACTAACGTCCTTTCTCAAACCTCTCAGAGTGGATGACATCTTTTGTATGAGCTCTTGCTTTATCCAGTGATATAGCTATTATGAATTGCCTGTCTTCCTCATTAGTTTTTATTTTCCTTGAGTTTAAAAAATAGGTTAATTTGTCATTGTGTTTTTCCAGTCTTTTGTAAAGGGCTAAGCACATAGTAGGTCTTCAATAATTTTGTTGCATGGATAAATAACAAAAGAATGCTATCGGTCCTACCATTTGCCAAAGAAGAACGTCCCAGTTCACATTGCTGAAGTTATGCTGTGCATTAGTTCTATTGTCTTTCTAAGTCTAGTTTATTTCAAATCAACCTTGAACTCTTTTGTGATTTCTCTAAAGGTGACAGATAAATTAGATAAAAACACCAAAGATTATTTAATGGTTTGATGATGATTTGACTTCACGAAAGGGCAATTCTTTCTCCTCTCTCTTACTTAGAAGAGTGTTTTTTTTTCCTCTTTAAATGATATGTTTCTCATTTCTCAAAAGCTATTCCTTATCCCAGTCATGCAGAGCCTAAATAAATTGTGTTTATAAAAATATACTGTAATCTAAAGAAGAGTACCGCTATGTAAATGGAAAACTCTGTGCTCTTATCATCCGTCACCATTGGAAATTTTGTATCTGAAAAACAGCAGTTTTAAAATTAAATTATGCTCCATTTCATATTTCCAACTCATGATTAAAACAGTGTTTGGACCAGCAGGTTTTCTACTAACACCACACTTGTATACAAGATGTTTCCATGCCTTAGTGTCTAAATAATCCTTTACAGAGATGAAAGGTTAATTACCAGCTGTTCTAATGATTTGTTGTTATTGATTTAAATGCTCCATTTGTTTCAATCACATTTATATGTTATGCTACAGAAATTTCCATTAACCCTCAAGGTACCGTTACCCTATCAATAATGCTTTCTAAAGGGCTAAGGCAAGGGAAGGGGTATATGAAAATAACAACAACAACAACAAAAACACTTTGGAAAGCCTTTCCAGGGAAAAGTTTCCTGTGGTTGGTGAATGATCACCACTCCATGTGAGATAAGCACATAATACCTAGCACTTACTACCACAGTTAAACATAGGATAAACTGTATTTGCATTTTCACTGTTAAAAGGAGTCCCAATACATTCTAATTTCTTCTTCACAGCTGAGGAGAATGGGGAAATGGAAGAGAAGTGGTTGTTTAGCATGCTCAGTAAGGCTAAAGGCAGGACCATCATTTAGGTCCCTTGAGTCTTTATAATGTACCTTTCCCACCTAGAAAACACACACACACACACACACACACACAGAGACTCTGTAAGCATTCAGAAAGAGCCTTACTATCAAATGTCAGAGAGAGTACTTAAAATGAATATTTTAAGTACTTCATACAGAAATGATTTTTTTTCCTTTTTACCAAATTAGATCACCTCAGGGTTATAATCCTGAGGAATTTCCTCATTAGCAAAATCTTCTTTATTTCCTTTCTAACCACAAGAAAAATAAAAATCATCTTCAAACGACTCTGTGAAATACTCCTAGCAGACCTTTTGAAAATGGAAGCTAAAACTCCAAGAGACTGAAACGTCTCCAATATTAAATATTTTCAAGGAAGGCTTTAGGCTTTGCGTTCTTGTGCTTCTTTCACTTTTGTTTTTTTTTCCCTGACAGTTACTCTAAGATTCACAACCGGTGTATGTAACTGAAGCTTGCTTAAATGGACTGGTTCTATCTTAACCCTTGGTCTTCCTTGTGCTTTGATAAATTTCAGTGACTTGTTAGGAATCAAGGCCTCTTCAAAATAAACTTACAGATTTATTTTTGAAAAATTACACTCTAATAAATTATAAAATATTGAATACATTAACAAATTTCTAGAGGCATATCACCTACCCAAATTGAACCAGGAGGGCACAGAAAGTTTAAACAGATCAATCTCAAGTGATAAAATTGAAGATGCCATCAAAAGCTTACCAACAAAGAAAAGCCCAAGACCAGATGGATTCTCAGCAGAGTTCTACCAATCCTTCATAGAAGAACTAAAGCAATTCTTTTCAAACTATTCCATGAAATAGAAATAGAGTGAATCCTTCCAAACTCATTCTGTGAAGCTAGTATCACCCTGACACCAAACGAAGACACACCAAGAAAAGTAAACTTCGGAACAAGATCCCTGATGAGCACAGATGCAAAAATTCTATTAAAATACTCAGAAATCACACACAAAAACACATTAAAAAATAGTGCATCATGATCAAGTGTGTTTCATCCTAGGGATGCCAGATTGGTTCAACATACAGAAACCAGTAAACATAATTCACCACATCAATAGACTTAAAGACAAGAATCACATCTCAATAGACACAGAAAAAGCATTTGACAAAATACAGCACCCTTTCATGTTCAAAATACTAGAAAAACTAGGGATAGTAGGAATATAACCCAACATTGTGAAAGCTATATATGGTAAACCCAAGGCCAACATCATTCTAAATGGAGTAAAATTAAAAGCATTCCTTCTAAAACCTGAAACAAGACAGGGATGCCTTCTTTCATCACTTCTATTCAACACAGTCCTTGAAATTCTAGCCAGAGCAATTAGGCAAAAGAAATAAATTAAGGGATACAAATAGGAAAAGAAGAGCTCAAATTATCTTTTTCCCCCCAATGACATGATTCTGTATTTAGAAGACCCAAAAAACTCCACCAGAAAACTTCTAGAACTCATAAATGAATTCAGCAAAGTAGTAGGATATAAAATTAACACCCATAAATCAAAAGCATTCCTATACACCAATGATGAATCAGCTGAAGGAGACATTAGGTAAACTATCCCATGCACAATAGCCTCAAAAAAATAAAATACTTGGAAGTGAATCTGAAAAAAAAGAAGTGAAGGGCATCTACAGTGAAAACTACAGAACACTAAAGAAAGAAATTGAAGAAGATCTTAGAAAATGGAAAAAATCTTCCATCTCCTTGCATAGGCAGAATTAACAGTGCCAAAATGGCTGTGCTACCAAAAGCGCTATGCAGATTTAATGCAATTCCTATTAAAATCATTTTCAAAATTAAATTAAACAAAAAAAAATAAAATCATGTTCATCACAGTGTTGCTGAAGATTCTGATGAACTCCCCATCAAGCCCTCTGCAAAGTGGCTGGCACAGAGTAATTCTCCTCGAATAGCAATTGCCACTGATGTCATTGCCACTCTGGCTACTAAAGAGTGGGTATCTTCACCTCTCAGGAAATGTCTGCTTTATATAGCACTGCGATTACTTTACATCCTCATCAAACAAATGACACAGGTGCATTTCCAGGACAGCTCTTTAATAGTTGACATCATCCTACACTAATATCAATGATGTTTCTTCACTTAAAATCTTGGAACACAGCTTTGAGACTGGGCTATTCTGGGGGCCCATGTATTTTTATACCTCTTTTACTAAAACCCATTATGTCCTCCATAGACATTAGAGAAAACAAACAAAAACAAAAAACATCCTTTGTGAATCCAAAACAATGAAGAATAGCCAAGAAAACAAAGCGCTTAGGGACTAGGAGATAAGCTCTTCTCTCAGTAATTTAACCAGCAAATGATTAGCACACAATTGGATTTTTCTACACCATTTGAACTACTGCTTTCTAGTCACCTGGTAACTTCTCTATGACAGAGAAACAGGTACCATGCCAGGAACTCTATGCAATCTGCTGCTCTTTCTTGCCTAAAGAAGGACAAAAGGTCCCCATGCCAGTCACCTGGAAGCAAGACTCCTCTCCCCTTTGGCTCTACTTCTACCTCCATTCACTGCTCTACGGATCTGGGATCTATTTCTTTTCTTTTCCAATTTTTTAAAAAATAAAGTCCTTTCTCAATGCTTTGAGACTCAATATAGTTTAAAGACTCAGAATAAGCATATATATTCCATACTAGTATAAAATCCTGGCCTTGGTCAAGTATTTTTTGGTTTCAAGTAAGGGAAGTACTCAAACTAGATTACATCAAGAGAGCAACTTGGAAGGAAACAGGAGTTGATCACAGGAAGCCTGAGCCATCCAGACTTAAAAGCAGTGGAAGTAAACAGGTACCAGGCATCAAGGCAGCTGGTCTGCTCATTTGTCCTGTCTGACTGAAGCCCTGTCTACGTTCCTCCCTGCTGCTGTCCTTTGTCATTTTCGCCTCTTTCTCTAGGTTATAGCCCCCAGCTTATTCCTTCTCTACGCAAGCAAAAAGGAAGCACGAACAGAATCCCGAAATACCAATTCCAGAATCCTGGAAGAAGAATAGGAATTAAACCACTTGAGTCAAATATGCTCTGGATCCAATAATTTAGGATTTATGTGACACAGATACAGTGTCAGTGCCACCACCCACCCTCAGCCCTGCTCTGGAGGTAGACAGCATACTTTGCATAGTGTGGTGTGGACTGAGAGGATGGCGACTATGTCTACAGTCCTGTTCTTCATTTTGAAAGGATTCATTGAGGAACCACATTTTTTTTTCTAAAATGATTTTTTTTCAATTTTTATTACCTCAGGGAGAATATAAAGAGGATAACTCCTGCCAAACAATGACAAACCTTTTCATATTTCAAAAGCAAATGAAGACACCCGGGAGGCTTCCTATAGGGCTAGCCAAATCTCAACAATGAATTAATTGGGTTAAAACAGAACCATCCAGGCTCTCTTCCTGCAGATATGCTCAGCAGACCCTTCACTTCCTTTGCTTTTGTAGACAGGTGTGCTGATGGTATGGAAAATTCAAGGACACATTCCAATAAGTGTTGGCTTCCTCCAGACACCCCTTAACTCTACCCACCCCCGTGTACAGGTGCATTTTTTTTAATAGGTGTAACTTGGATCTTTTTTAGAAGCAGCCAGCATATTAGTTGAGAGCAGCTCTACAGTACCATACCCTGTAGCTTAATCACTGGTTAATAAATGATTTGGGGGGTTCTGCTAGTGTCAGGCACTATGCTCTGTCTAATGACACAGAAGTGTACAACTATAGCCCCTGTCCATCAAGACGGCATGATTATGTGGAAGGGAACAAACAAATTATTAAGATGCAGAAAATGAATTTGAGAATGGAGGAAGTCCAGGGTGATTTATCAGAAAGTTTTCTGTACAGATGCCTGAAGATGTTCTGGAGGTTGAAGTAGAAAGAAAAGAGTTAATGGAGATAAAAGCAGGTCATTGAGGAATATATTTATTAAGCAAATGCTTATGTGCCCTACTTGGTGCCACACACTGGGCATATAATGGCAAGTAGTTCTATCTCTGAATTTGTAGTGTAATGGGAAATCCCAAGAGTGCTCAAAATGTCAGATATAAATGGTGATGAGTACCAGGAAGGACAAGTATAAGGGGAAGTGACCTTGTCATAGGACAGGAATAATTTATTTCTGCTTATTCAGCCAAAAGAACATTAGATCAAGGGGCAAAGAAAGGGGAAGGAGAGATATTTGTGAGATCAGTATGTGGGGGAATGGTCTTTGCAGAACTTGATTGTGCAGCCCCATATTTCATATTAAAAACAAAACAAAACAAACAAACTTGGCTTAAATGTAAGAGCAACCAGCTTCCAAAGAGGGTTAGGCAGAGAAGGAATATGATTGCATTTGATTTTAACAGGTCCCACTGGATGCTATGGAGAGCAGATTGGTACTGGGAGTAAGGATTTAGGACAGCAAAAATAATTTAGGGGTGAGGTGTGAGAGTGGAGGGAAACAAGAGGAGATCAGAGCATATTGCAATGATATAGGAGGACATGTGCCCCCCAGGCAGCAATGATACCACAACATTCATTCCTTCTAGATTCACCAGGGCTTTTCATTTACAAATCCAACCAAATGACATTCAATGCTCTCCTTCTACCAAATCAATTCATCTGAGCAAATGTGGCTTTAGAAGAAAAGCTAGAGCCTAAAAAAAGAATACCTTTGATGATAAACCTCAGGAAATAGCTAATACCAAGTGATCTGTCTAGATCTTATTAAAAAAAAAGGAAAGAAATTTGTGGAGACTTTTTATCCCTTTCTTTTCATTTCATGCCAAGCCTTGCCATTATAATTATGATTCATTTCGTAAGATAAGCATTTCCAGAAAGTAATCTCATATTTGTACTTGCATTAATTATTCCCATCACCGTTATCTTGAAAACACTTCACCAAAATGTTTGAACTTTCTCTTTCCTTTATTTCAGCTTGTTTCTCAAGAAGCCAGGGAAAGTGCCAAATGAACAGCATTTCTCAACTAAATGAATTATTTAGGCATTGTATTCTCTATGACTTACCATGGCAGGAAGTTGAGCTCAGTGCCAGAATTCTTCCAAAATCAATGTGTTCCACATTCATGGACATGTTTAAGCAGAGTCTGGAAGATTACTTGATGAAGGTACAGTGAATGCACAAGAAAAAAAAAATGACCTTAAAAAGTCCCTCCCAACCATTCCTCCTGTGATTTATTGTCAGGGTGCTACACGCAAAGATCCATCTTTATTATAGTTTGTAGGCTTCATGAATCTTAAGAAACTGAAATTTATTTTTTCATGCTTAGAGTTATTTGTCTTCACTTGCAGAATCTTACATGGCTATTGTGCTCATCTTATCTATCTGATTTCTCCAAATTGGATTTTATTTACTGAGAATCAGATGAGGGTTACTTTTGAATTACTCTAATGTGTACTTGCCAATGAAGATTTCAGGGCGTGTTAACTTCTATTTGTCCAAAATCATGCTTCTGGATGGGACCTCAGTCTCTTTGTTTTTTAAGAGGAGGGAACTGAATGTTTTGGGTTTTGAATACAGAGAGTAGCTGATGTAAATATTCTTCTCTCTCTCTCTCTCTTTTTCTTTGTTGTATCCTCATATACCCCAGCATGTAGGAAGGGAGTAGATTTTAGAGACAGACATGAGTAAAACTCAGCTCTGACAATTACTGTTTAGTCTTGGGCAAGTCATTGAACCTCAGAAGTCTCCATTTTTTTTATCTCTTAAAATGCAGATGTAGTACTTAACTAGTTTTTAAGAATTGTACATAATTTATGAATAATGCTCGACTCAAAGTAGACATTCAGAATGGAAACCATTATTCCTTTACCCACCAAGATACAGAGGTCACATTTCCATTTCTTCTCTGCTCACTTCTCTCTAGGTCTCGTGTTGCCTGGGGTCATCCTTTGACACTTTGTCTCCTCTGGTTACCTCACTGCAATTCTGACTAGGACAAGATGGGCAAGGTGAGGACTTGGGATGAAAATCTGAGTGGGAAAGGCTGCTTTGGGGGTGATTTAATCCTGCAGCTGGGAGGGCATGGGCCTCTTCCCTTTCTTGTGCTCCTTTCCCAGAACCCAAGGCCCAGGAGTTCATCCCCAGAAAGTCTTATGATTCAGTACCTTTCAATGGATGTGTCCTCTTCCATTCTTTGTGAATAAAGACTCTAAGAAGTGATTCTCCAAGCAACTAATATAAATTAAAAAGTGAATGTAAAGAGAGAGCCAGCAAGAAAGGCAATATGTGAATATCTGGGTCTCTTTCCCACTCCTCCCCCTGCCCCCAGCCTAACCCTCCCCACATGCACACATGCTTCCTTAGTTCCAGAACAGCCTTGGGGTTCAGCATAGGAGGGAACGGCATCCAAACAAATTGGACTAGGAAGCAGCGTTTCAAAACTCTTAGTCTATGGCTCTTGATAACAGAGGCCTCACTCTCTAAATGATATTCTCATGTAGAATTTAAATCAACTGTTTTTTTTTTTTCTAACTTAAACACAGTCAACACCCAATTTCCTGCACTGATGGAGAGAATAATTTATAGCTGATGTTGGAATATGTTGCATAATGGGTGTTAGGCTCCTGAAGATATTCTTTTCCAATTACATTTGGCTGAAGGCAGCACCGTAGAATGGAATGTGCAGCAGGCTCGGTGTCAGAGTGTCTGAGTGATTATTTTGTGCACACAGTTTGCAGGATCTAACATTTGACCTTGAGATGACAATTCATTTTTCTAAGATCCTCAGCTTTCCTTTGAGAGTATTGATGAATATTTAGAGAAATATGCCTAATTGGAAAGAGAGCCTCAAACATTTTAATCTGAGTGTCCCCAGCATTTACTATTGAGTGTGGCACATGGTACATGTTCATTTAATGCTTATTAAATGAAAGATTTGCTTTTGACTCTGTCAAAGACTAGTTGTAGAATTTGAGTCAAAAAAAAAGATCTCAGTTTCTTTTGCTGTTTAATGGAGATTAGAAACTTTTCTTGATTATTATTATTAATAGTAGCAGGTAAACCTTACACATCACATACCTTACCTCAGGGATTACTTCATCTCTTTTGTTTATGGGGTAGCAGTCTATTGGCTCCATTTTGTGGGTGAGACATTGAAGGTCAAAAATTTAAATAAATTGTTCTACCCGGGGAAAGTAATTGTATAAGAAAGAGCTCTGGTAATGTGCTCAACTTTTCAAATTGGAGATCTACCTAAGTGGCTTTTCAGTCTGTGATCACATGATCTCTGATAAGAGTTAAAAGATAATCACAAGCTGGCTTAGTATCCCCCAGAAAAACTCTTCAGAAGGATTATTGCAGCAGGAGAGAGCAGGTTCAGATGAGGATAGCTAGGATCCTCCTCTCCTGCTGCAGTCACTTGGCCTATCCCAAGACATTTAAACATGGGAGTCACCTGGGACAGGTGAGGCTCATGGAAGGAAAGCAAGACAGGTAAGAGAAGACCATGAGTAACTGTAGAGAAAGCAGGGCAGGAGAAACTGAGAGGCATGACAGCTGGAAGAACCCCCTGCGGTTCTTCACTGTATTCTTGAGACCTTGAGCAAATGTCTGAACCTCTCTGAATCTTCCTTTATTCCTTTAAATAAATAATAATAGAACTGATCTCCCTCAGTGGTTTTAGGTGTGATGAGATGATAGATAAAGCATTTAGCTCAATCAAGGCTGGGCCCTTAACAAGTGCTTCAGTAAATATTAGCAAATTATCTACCTGTGGAGCGTCCAGACTACATTTATGTCTCTGTGCATGAACGAGGGACTTTGCTTAGACCTGTCAGTAAAAGGCACGCTTCCCTAAGCTCATTTCTCTCTGTTCTACTTTGCCTGACAGTGGCTTTTGTGGAGTAATATCTGAGTCAGTCCTCTCTGGTTTCTGGCCAATGATGCAGCCTAACATAAAAGGTCATCTCTCAGGATCACATCACTGCCATGTGCAGTTGGTGACAACAAGTTAAATTAGATGATCGTGATACCTCATCTTAACTACGGAAGATGCTAAGGAAATCAGGTCTGCACAGTGTGTGTGGCCCCCGCTGTTTGCCAAGCAGGTCAGCGCCCCCCACTTTCCTCCCACTCCCCCACCCTGCTCACCCTGTAGTTTTCCTTTGAATTTTTCCCTCAGAGACTTGACTAACTGGATTTTGAATACAAACATGTATTATAGCAACACAGACAGAAACAGATAAAAATTCTCCTCCGAGGTGTGACTGTGAGGGAATAAAGCAGATACACGGAATTATCAGAGGAGTAAAGAAAGAAGAGTGATATATCTTCAAATGTCAAATCTCTAAGAGCAAAGATCAGCCCAAGAAACCCACTGCCTTACAGATGCGGGGCTGTGTGCAATCTGAATGCCCTCCCTTTCTCAGCATTCAGCGTCATTTTTCAGCAGTCATCTGATACCGTCTGAGGTTCCATCCTTCACAGCTGCAGAAAATCTATCAGTTTCTCTCCTTTACCCTTTCAGGTTGTTGTGCAGATCCTCTGG
This sequence comes from Ictidomys tridecemlineatus, assembly GCF_052094955.1. Lineage (NCBI taxonomy): Eukaryota > Metazoa > Chordata > Mammalia > Rodentia > Sciuridae > Ictidomys > Ictidomys tridecemlineatus. Next base: position 172,185,785 of record NC_135477.1, read on the forward strand.
GAATGATAATGCATTGCTGAGGTCCATTCTGGTGTCTTTTGTCTCCTCTCACTCTGTCACTCTATTGCATGTTCCACTAATGGTCACCTCTTCCTGCAAAAGTCCTTCTAGCCTCCCACATGAACCAGTTATATGTCCTTTTCCCAAACATGGCTAATCCCAGGTTATGGTGCTTACCCAATATTTTAAACTGTAGACCTAAGTATAACATTTAGGAAATTAAATGCAGAAATGGAACACTTCAACTTTTTCAACTTTTTCAGCAGTTATATTTTATCATATATCACTGTTCCTGGGACCCATTGATTTCTGAAAGAAAGGGAGTTCATCCCTGCCTGGCCTGGTACACTTTCACAGATATGCATGTTGTATGAGATTTTCACTATTAAGACCAAAAGCACCTTATACAAACGACTTAAAGGAGTAAAGTTTTATTTTGATTCACTGTTTCTGAGGTATCAGTCCATCATTGGCTGACTCCACTGCTGGAGCATCATGGCGAAAGGACAAGGTGGAGAAAAGCTACTCAGTTCATGATACCTGGAAGAAAAGAGAGAGCAGTGACATGGCAGAGGGGCTGGGGAGAAGGCTATGCTTTCTGGGACACAACTCAAGGACCCACTTCCTCCAACTAGTTCCCACCTCCAAATACTCCCTTCAAAGTATTAATCCATCAAGTGGATTAATCCACTGATAAAGTTAGGGTCCTCGTGATCCATTGATTTCCCCAAAGCCCTAACTCTGGATATTGCTGCCTTAGAGACCATACCTTTAAGTACATGGGACTTTGGGAGACATTCCATTTCCAAATTATGACATACATACTGCCCCTTTCTTACCCTTCACCATGTCCGTACTTCACTACAGACAAAGGAAGCAGAAATAAACATCTAGATTACCCCCTGTAGAAATATATTCTGCCACTGATGCAGATTGTATTTTCAACTCCTCATATCTGTGCTTCTTTATTCTGGTGTAGGCACTTGGCTTAACTTTGCAAAACCAAGATGTTTGCAATGGTAATTCCCGATGCCCCACAAAAATGATACACAACTCAAGGTCAATGTCACTGGCATTCCTTCCCAGGATAGACTCAACCAGTAGGAATCCTTTTCCATTTCTGGAAGAGGTGATTGTCAATGTTCATACACTATCGAGATTAATCTTGGGTTGAGGGGGAAGTCAGATCTTTGATTTATTTTCCCTCCAAATAGTGTAATTCCTCAACTCTGCTTCTTTCACCTTAGAAGGGAATAATGCAGCTCTAATTAGAAATGACAGGAGCATATTAAGCATTTTAATTCTTTTTTCTTAACATTCATTAGTTCTATTGTAGGGAGAGAGAGAGAGAGAGAGAGAGAGAGAGAGAGAGAGAGAGAGAGAGAGAGAGAGAGAGAGATAGATATGAAGAGAAACAGAGAGACAGAGAGAACCTGCCCTGAGAGGCTACCCCTTCAACTTTCCCACATACGCAGCTGTGAGTTAAATGTCATGGTGCCACTCACATAGATGCCATTCAGCTTATTTTTATCTAGTGCCTCTTACACAAATTGTTGTAAGTGTTTTACAATGAGAAGATAAGAAATAAGGTGAAGGTGGTTGATGGATTGGGAACAGTTATTTCTGGGCAAACAAAAATGTCCAAGCAATTTATAGAATGGGAGAGAGACCAAAAGTCTAAATGATGGGTGATTTTGGAGAGCTCTCCTGGTAGGAGCTGTGCTTATATCATTGTTAGGGTAGATAAGAGTCCAAAAATGTAAGTGAAAATACCTATGATAATTATGTGTTTTAGATGCACTTGAAAGTCATCAGAAAGTCACATCAAAAAATGCAATGAAGAAATATAAAGTGTTATGAGAAAGGTAAGAGTTTATTAAGAATAAAACTGTTTCTGAAAGGGACTCCATTAAGTATGAATCACTGGAAATCATCAGTGAAGAGTTTGTGTCTGTACGTAGAAATCCTGCTTGGCCCTGTGGCTCGAAATTCATCTGGGGCAGAGATTCAGACCAAAGATAGGCCTTACATAAGAGAAAATGTACCACTAAAGATTGCTGTCATTTACCAAGCCAGACTCAAAAAAGGAGGAGCTATGAAAAGAAACATAAAAGAATAATGTCCCAGAGGTAAAACCATCAATTCCAGAGCTTAGGGAAGTATAAAGTCCACAAAGCCCACTCATAAAGCAGAGGGGCAGCCTTTCTGAATGCTTTTATGCCCTGCTGGTCAATCTGCTACCTGGAAGCCACTTAAGGGGAGCAGAGTAGGAAAAAGATGCAACTGGACCCACTTCTATCTTGCTTCCTTCGCCTAGGAAGGGTTGTCCTATATTGTAATGGAAATGTGTTGGGCACAATTGTGCTGAATACCAGGCACTGTGCTGAGGTCTTCTCAGTTATCATCTCTAAGCTGAGCCTTCATGCTACATGCATTTTATAAGTGAAGAATAAGATGCAGATGCTTACTTGCTATTGTTGGTGGAACTGGGAGCAATCAGGACATTTTTTGGAGTACTTGCTTACCAATTCTAACTAATGACATACCAGGAATTCATTTTTGGCAACTGGAATTCAGTCATAGGGCTTATCTTCAGTTCTCAGAATATGCTGTGGACTGTGTAGCAGTGTGGATGTCAGATTTCAGTCTGTTGTGTCTCTGTCATATGTGATTTAGTCAGTTTTTAAGGAGTTATTTAACTTTTCTAGCCTGACTTTTCCTTATCTGTAAAATTAGTTTTGCTTATGTTGATCGGTATAAGGGTTAAATATTGCTGTGTCTGTAAAAGCCCTTTGACTACAACTACCAGCTCTGTGTATCATTATTTGGCAGAATAATGCACGATTTGGCCATAAATAGAAACTTTGTTCTTCTTTTGTTCTAACAAATCTCCAATGAATATAATGTCTTAATCAGAATGCAAAAATAGGAAAATCTAGAGAAATACAAACTGACTCAAAGTCACTTACTAAGTGAAATGTATCATATGGATCCTAGAAACCTTTAATACTTGGGAAATCCAGTCCCATACATCATAGGGACAACTGTCAAGGACTCAGGTGTTTTGTCTTTTTCCATCAACATTTATATCTTCTAGACATTCACCTAATTCTTTCCTTCGAATGATCAGTATCTCTGTCCATTCACCTATATGTACAGGGCTGAGTTTGGTGGCAACGGAAACCTCTGACGTCTACATAATCTTCCTTTTTTTGCTGCCCCCCACCAATTTCTAGGTTGTAGTTCTACCTTCCCAGGAGAGATCTTGTGAAGGGCCCAGGTTAGTTCAGGTATACATCTGTGTTCAAACAGCTTCAGGGTCAAGGTATATAAGTGTATTTTTTTTTTTCGAGGCTGTGATGGGATATTTTACAAGGAAGGAAATACAGAGGAGGAAGAGAAAGTTCACATCTCAAGGTAGGCAGGGTTCCTTTCTTGAGAAAAGCTTGAAGTATTTGATATGGAGTACCTCTCCATCTTCAAACATTCCTTTAGAATTCAAGAAATAAAGAAATACTGATTTGTCCCAATATTATTCAGGCATAACGGGATTTAATTATGCCACTGAGAAGAGACTCTTTGTCATTTGAGGACATGATAAGACATTTAGGATAACAGACATTGTCGTTTTATTTTGCAGCAATCTCCCCCAGCTCCCATACATACTCTCTGCTCCCCCCGCCCCCAGGTAACTTCTGTAGCTATAACCTCCTCCAATATGGAGAATTCTCCTTTTGGGTTACTAGAACCCCACAGATAGGGAGCTCAAAGGCGGAAATGTAGTTTCACCAATTCTTCTGACACCTGTAGAGAAATCACTGCTCCAGCTTTGATTTAATCTCCAAGAACAATAAAGCCCTAACATTTAGAATTGATAAGTGAGTGATTCTGCAAGGATCATAAAATCCTTTTGTCTCCATTGGCAAGTCCATTATTTAAAATAGGACAATCGCTATGGTGTTTAAAAGTTGAGTTCTGCTCCAGGACATGGGCTTTTTGCCAAGATGGAGCTAAGTGCAATAACTTAGAGGAGGCTAATAACTGTGAAATGTTATTACATTATTTGGACATTGCTCTGAGAGCGACTAATAGCAGTGACTTTAATGTGTGAACTGCCAGGCTACAAAAGCGAGTGGAACTAGGTTTCTATCCATCAGTAACTCCCTGGGATAGCAGACCTCATTCAGCCGCCCTGCGTGTGAGCCTCATCACAATCTGCAGGCTCTTGGACTGCCCTAAAAAACTACCACATCCTTGTTCTCATCTCACTGTTTTCCTTGGCAGAAACACCATGGATTCTTTCTGTACTTAAAAGGGTTGAGATGGATGGAACTGAATCTTTGAAATGCTTAAGAAAAAAAAGAAAAACCTGTGGGCTGCTGTTCTGAAAAAGGAAGGTAGGGGTGAGAAACAGTCAGAATGTCACAATATACACTGTTTGGGCCAATGACCCAACCCCATTCTCTCTGTCAGTAACTGCAAGTGGCCCCTGGCAGAACACATCTGGGCCTGGGGAAAGCCTGGGCAAACTGGGCTTCACATTCTCTCCTTCGAGAGTTGACAACTAGTTTTCAAAGTTGTCAGGTTCTTTTGGTGCTTGAATTCAGACAACATTTAAACTTGGGAGCAGTGGGGCTGTCCTTATGAAGACATTTGCGGGACATCAGAAAAGATGAGGAAATGAGAGAAGAAGCTGAAAGAGAAGTAAAGAAGTGAGTTTGTAAATTCCCAGAGAGAGGGAGAATGGCCACCCTACTTTCTGAACGCTTCTGCTCTGTTATTGTAATGGATTTCCTGACTTTGGTTTTCGGAGGTAACCTTAAAAATGACAACAGTAGCAAATCCTAAACTAGTCACATGTGAGTTAGTGTAAATGGCTTTCTGTTATTGGTACCCAAATGGTTGAAAGCAAGTATATAAGCCAAATGGAGAAAGAATGTGGAAATAAAAAGACTGTTGGAAAAGACATTTTATTAGGTTTTTTTTTTTTTGAGAGAGAGAGAGAGAGGGAATTTTAATATTTATTTTTTAGTTTTTGGTGGACACAACATCTTTGTTGGTATGTGGTGCTGAGGATCGAACCCGGGCCGCACGCATGCCAGGTGAGCGCGCTACCGCTTGAGCTATATCCCCAGCCCATTTTATTAGGTTTTGAGAGTTTAGTATTTATTTTACTTTTTTTTTCTTGGTCCATTTTTTTCTTTGTTTGGACAAGGCTTAAATTTTTCTCTTCTCGAGGATAGAATGTTGAATGAAATAATTTTTTGAGTTTCCTTTACTAACATGGTGTTAGTCAAGTTATGACTTTGGGGAGACAAAATTATTAAGCCAAGCTGAAATTTTTTTTTCTTAAAATGAACTTTGTATGGAGTGTATTTTTACCTCGGCACTCATTGAAAATGAGAATGTGAGAAACTTTCTCAAAACACAGTCCCATCTTACCTACAGCAAACATAGTCCTGGGAAGGTATCATTTCACACAGTGTGACTACTTTTGTTGGCTGGCCCCAGATAGATGTTATTCTTTGCAGTGAGTTTGAAAATATAAACTAGAACATCTACTCCATAATAAAAAAAAAAAAAACAGAATTAAGAGAGTATGCATCAGGGGCTGGAATTGTGGTTCAGTTGTAGCATGGTTGTATACCCGGGGCAGTGGGTTCGATCCTCAGCACCACATAAATAAAAAATAAATAAATAAAATAAAGTAATTGTTTCCACCTACAACTAAAAAAGAAAATTTTTAAAAAAGAGTATGCATCAGAGTAGATACACTGAAGATGGAATTACTGCTTCTAAAACACAAATAGAAGCAACATTGATATTGGTGTGTTTCTCATGCAAAATCAGACAGTTTTCAGGTGAGGTAATAAAAAGCTATCAATTATCAGCACCAACATGGAGGAGAGATATAGCTGGTGAAGGCTGTTTGTTTGTTTGTTTCCCCATAGAGGGAGTGGTTAAAGAAATTTAAAGAATTTTAAAAAAATCCCTTTGGTATAATATTAAGTCAGTATAGACTACGTTATCTCTGAGGAATAGCAATATTTGTTGTCACGAGAGATAACTAGTAAAAGAAACCAACCTGGCTGAGGCTGGGTATTGGTATGTCTGATCTGGAATGGTGGGACTTGCATTTACCCTTTCAATGATCCTTAGAAATCTCCCGCCATGTTGAAGGAGCAGATGAGAACATCATAAATATTTTTCTGAAGGCTTAAGCACTTTCAGGGTGAAATCAAAAACCAAGAGTCAAATTTCCTGAGGGAAGAAGATGAGTCTTCAGCCACATGAGGCTGTGGAAATGAGGTGATGGAGTACGGAGAGAGAAGAATGGGGTGAAAGGTGCTGACATGACTGTATTTACTGTGGGCCTCTGGGTTGTGGGGGGGCAGCCCATCACATTCCTTGAGGAAGAAAGGAACAGGTAAGAAATTTTCTGTAATAACTTCCTGAGATTTTTCTCATCCCATAAATTGTATATCTATGTTGGAGACTCAGATGAAATATAGTGACAGGGAAAGGCCTGATTTGATAAATTCTCTTTCCTTTAAATTGAGGATTCTTCAAATTCCATGTGCATACAAATCACCCAGGGACCTTGGGAAAATGCAGATTATGATTTAGCAGATCTGGAGCTGGGTCCCAAGTTTTTCATTTAGATGGTACTGGGGCTATAGTTTTGGGGACCACACTTGAGAGAACAAGTCTTTCCACTGTGAAGTGCCTCATAGATACTGATGTACACAGTGAGATTTCAAAGCAGAATCACCTATGTTTACTCACAAGACGGAGAATTCCACAGACTGAGAGACAAAGAGAAAAGCCCAGATGCAAAGGAATGTAAAACTAAATTACGGATTTGCCATCTCCTTGCTATGTCCATGAAAAGAGAAGATTCAAGTTGCCAAAATAAGGGATAAAAGAAGGGCATTACTATCACCTCTGCATAAATATAAAGAACTGTAAGAGAATATAATATGCATTTGTATGCCAACAAATGAAATGTCCTTGATGAAATGGAAATATCTTTAGAAAGACTTCAACTACAAAAACCAATTCTATAAAAAAATGAATATTCTCAGTAACAAGAATAGAACAAGCAGAGAAATTGAATTATTAATCAAAATCTTCCTATAAGGAAAGCCCAGGACTACACAGTGGTGCATCCCTACAATCCCAGTGGCTCAGCAGGCTAAGGCAGGAGATCACATGTTCAAGACAAGACTTAGCAAATTAACAAGGTCCCAAGCAACTGAGCAAGACCCTGTCTCAAAATAAACATTAAAAAGGGCTGGGGATGTGGCTCAGTAATTAAGTGCCCCTGGGTTCGATTCCTAATGCCACAATAAAATAAAATAAAATAAAGAAAAGCCCGGGACTAATGGCTTCACTGGTGAGTTCCACCAAATATTTAATTAATAAAATAATTAATTCTAGGTCTTACAAACTTTTCCCAAAAGTTGAAAACAGGAAGAATCCTTCTATCTCATTCTGAGAGGATGCTACTAACTTAATACCAAGGTATATAGAAAATTCACAAGAAAAGAAAATTAATATTTCTTAGGAATATAAATGCAAAAATCCTCAAGGAAACACTAACAAGTCATACTGAATGACAAATAAGTAGGGTTATACACCATGAACAAATGGGATGTATCCACTTGTTCATTTAACATACAAAAATCAATCCACGTAAAAAAAATCAATGAGTGTAATATACTATATTGATAGAATAAAGAGGGAAAACACATGATTGGTTCAGTCGATACTAAAAAAGGCACTTGTCAAAATCTAACACCCTTTCATTGTAAAAACATCAACAACTTAGGAATAGAAAAGAACTTCCCCTAGTCTGATAAAACACATCCTTGGAAAACCCAACCACAGCTAAGATCATACTTCAGGATAAAAGACTGAATGCTTTCCCTTTGAGATCAAGAATAATCCAAGGACATTTGGGCTCACTACTTACATAACCAACATTGCAGTGGAGATCTTAGCCAGAGTGATTAATGGAGAAATTAAATAAAAGACAGTTACAGTATGAAGAAAAAAGTAAAATTATTCCTATTCACAGATAACATGTTTCATATAAAAGACTCTAAGAAATATAGTAAAAATCAGCACTAGCAAATAATTTCAGAAAGATTTCAAGAAACAAAATATGCAACATACAATGTAGGAAATCAATACATAAAGTCAATTATATACACTAGAACAATTTGAAATGAAATTATAAAAGTAATTCGACTTACAATAGCAATAAAAAGAATAACTAAAAAACTATAGCAGAAGGGGAAAATTGGTACACTGATAACTACAAAAAGCTTTTGAAAGAAATTAAGTATAAATTAATGGAATGACATCCCATGTTCATTGAAAGAACACAATATTATTAAGACAGCAACAATCCTCACACTTATAATACAGATTCAGTGCAGTGTCAATTAAAATTCCACAGGACTTTTTGAAGAAACTGACAAGCTTATTCTATAAATTATGTTGGAATTCAAGCTTATTCTATAAATTATGTTGGAATTCAAGGGTTGCAGAAGAGTCAAACAATCTTGAAAAAGAAGAAGATTGGAAGATTCAGATGTCCTGATTTTTGAAACCTTCAGAATGTTGGTACTGCAATCAGGCAAAACACAGATCAATGGTATAGAATTGAGAGTCCAGAAATAAACCCTTTATTTGTGGTCAATTAATTTTTGAAAAGTGTTTTAACCTAAGTCTGTGGATAAAGCATAATCTCTTCAACAAAAGGTTATGACACAATTGGATTTCCTCATGGATATGAATGAAGCTGGACCCCTTTCTCACATCGTATATAAAACTCAGTAAAAAGTAGATGAGAAACATAAATATCAGAGTTAAACTATAAACTTTTTAAGTAAAAAAAATGGAAATAAATACTTTGATCTTGGATTAGGTGATGCTTCTTAGATATGATACAAGAAGCACATGGGACAAAATAAAAATAGATAAAAACTTAATTGAAATAAAATAATTTGTAATTCAAAGAACACAAAGAAGAAAATATTGCAAACCATATATTTAACAAGAGACTTGTTAAAGAATACATTCAGAATTTTGATAATAAAAAAGCAAATAACCAAACTAGAGAATGATTAAAGAATTTGAATAAATATTTCTTCACAAAAGAAAAAAAATTGACCAATAAGGACATAAAGAATCATTTCAGCTGGGCCCAGTGGCACACACCTGTCCATCAGCTCGGGAAGCTGAGGCAGAAAGCTTTCAAGTTCAAAGCCAGCCTCAGCAAAAGAAAGGTGCTAAGCAACTCAGTGAGACCCCGTTTCTAAATAAAATACAAAAAGGCTTGGGATGTGGCTTAGTGGTTGAGTGCCCCTGAGTTTAATCCGCAGTTACTCTCCTACCCCCCCCCCCAAAAAAAAAGAACCATTTTCTACCGACTCTTGAGATTTCTATAATGATAAAGGCAGACAAATAATTCTCAATGAGTATGTAAAGAAATTGGAAATGTCATTTGTTTCTGATGGTACTATAAACAGTGAAGTCACAATGGAAAACCATTTGGTCATATCTCAATTTATGAAGCACCGAATCTCCATAAATATACATTCAAGAGAATTACAACATGTTCATATAAAAATCTGTGGATGCACATAACATCATTCATTATTCATAATAGCTCCCAAAGTCAAAATAACAGAAATGTCCATCACTTGTTCAATGGATGAACATAATGTAGTTCATCCATACAGTGGAATATTGTTCACTTGAGAAAGAAATGAAGTACTGATCCATGCTGCAATCTGAATAATCCTTGAAAACATTATGCTAAGTGAAAGAAATCAGTCACAAAGACTACCGACTGAGTTTATGTGAAATATGAGCAAGTGAGTCAAGAGAAATAAGTAAATTAGTAATTATGAGGAATAAGTGGGAAGGAGGGTTCCGGAATAAGGATTGACTGCTATGAATACAGCTTGTTTTAGGGGAAAGGAGAACTAAACATTGTGATAGTGATGATGGTGGTACAAGTCAGTGAACTGGCAAAAGTCTGTTGAACTGTATATTTACTTCAAAAGGGTAAATTTAATGGTAAGTGAATGATATCTCAATAAAACTGAAAAAATATACACAGCGTTTCACAAAATTGCATAAGTAGTCGAAAATATTACTGCCAACAGATAGTTGATAATGTCATTGACAGAACTGAAATCTGTTGGAATGTTAAAATAAGATCAACTTCTTTAGGCTATTGACAAGACTATTTGTTTACATTTCATATTGAATTGGACCTGGAATTTGTCCCAAACTTCTTTACACTCCTGAGACTATTCTCTGATAGATGAGGGAAAGGACAGATCAGCTTCTTCACTCATGAAATTACTGCATGAGACCTGCAGTCTCCATGAAGTCAATATCCAACTTTTTATCGGGTAGATTGGCTCTATTTTTGACCAGAGGAGCCATGCCCCGTGGATTAGTTAGCATAGGGGAAGGAAACTGCTATGCTGTGAAAAAAATGTTTGTGAGGGCCTGGGAGGCGACTTTAGTATAGTAGTTCATTTTCCCCCTTGCACGTGTCTATCCTCAACTACTACAGAATAAGTTTTACCTCCAAAAAGACTGATTTCTCTGTCTGTCTAGCATATTCACTCCTGGATTTATCTCTACTTGTTTCTTCTGAGAACTCTTGAGTGAAGGTAGAATTTATTCTGCAGTAGTTGAACTATGTTTTGCGCAAGAGTTCATCTCATGACAATCCTGAGTACTCTCCTAGGCAATCTCAACTTATGAATATCTTACTTAGTTCCTTAAAAACTCACAGAGGAGATGACAACATCCAACGAACAGCATATTTGATTTCTAAATAGTACGTGCGTGTAACCAAAAATTCCACAAAGTAAATGTCAAGAGAGACTTCACATGCTAACACACTTCGAGGATTTGGCAGACAGTTAATGGTTTAATGGTTATGATAATTTCCATTTCTGAATATTTTTATTGAAAAAGAGTTTCCCTTTCTCTTTGCATTCTTCAGAAGTAAATTGACATGCAGATATTCTGGAATTACTGCATTTCAAATCAACAGTAGAAATTCTCAATTGAATAGATTTTCCTGATGAATTATTATATTAGCTTTATTTTTAGGACATACCTAAAAAAATAAATAGATTTAGTGTATAAGTGTATTATCAGCAGTGCCTCTCTGAATGGGAGTTTAAAAATAAAGTTGAAAACGTGTTAGATAAATAATGGGGACAGCAGAATATTTTTCCATATATAATTTTTTAAATAATATTTTACCATAAATTATTACATGATCTTCATTCAAAATGTTACATGATGGAGTCCCAAACTTACTTCTCTGGTAACTGGAATTTTATATCTTTCAGCCAATACCTTTTCTGCCCCCAACCCACCTCAGCCCCTGGTAGCCACCACTCTACTTCCTGCTTCTATGAGTTGAACTGTTTCAGATTCCACCTATAAGTGAGACCATGTGGTATTTACCTTTCTATGCCTATTTCAATTAGCAAAATACCTTCCAGAGGCATCTGTATTAGTGCAAATGATAGGATTTCTTTCTTTTTGTAGTTGAATAATATTCCATTGTGTATTCCACATTTTCTCAATCCATTTGTCCTTGGTAATAGATGTGTCAATTTTATATGCTGACTTCTGTGACTAGTGCTACAAAGAAACCAAGAAGGCAGATATCTTCAACACACTGATTTCATTAATACTCAAGAATAATCATTATGGTTTAATACAAGGAGTCCCCCCAAAGCTCATGAGTGAGAGAACATGAGAAGGTTCAGAAGTGAAATGATTTGGTTATGAGAGCCTTACCTAATCAGAGCATTAATCTACTCATATGGGTTAACTGGGTGGTATGTAAGCGGGTAGGGTTTGGCTGGAGGAGGTGGATCACTGGAGCTGTGTTTTGGGAGTACATATTTTGTTCCCCTAGTGAGGATCTTGATATCTCTCTCTCTCTCTCTCTCTCTCTCTCTCTCTCTCTCTCTCTCTCTCTCTCTCTCTCTCTCTCTCTCTCCACCTCACCCTTTTGACATAAGCTCTTCCTCACCCTGGACCCAGAGCTTTGGATTTGGCTGTCTGTGGACTAAGCATGAGCACCAAATAAAATTTTCCTCCTCTAAAATGGTTCTTGTCAGGAATTTTGGTTACAGCAATGAAAAAGCTGACTAAAACAGCAATCCTCTCCCTCCCATTTTCATATTCAATAGGTTACACATACCATTGCTGTTGCCCAAACTTTCCTGTCCCACGTGTCCTCCCCCAAACTGCCACCCCCATCTCAAGCAATGCATGGTCTGTTTGCTCCTGTTTAAATCCCCGAGCCAGCTTATGTTTGTACTAGATTTCTTTGTTTAACTTCTTTCCACTTATGTCCTGGTGTTGGCACAAATAAAGAGGGCCCTGAGACTGATTTGAAAAGAAAGATTTGTTCTTTTTTTGGATCTAGACATGAAGAAGCTGAGAATATCCAGCTGATAGGCAAGGATGTTAGAAAACAGAGAACATATAACATCCTATAGTTCTTTTAGGGTAGCAATTATTCTCTCCCATCGATGGGGTGGTGGAGTATTCTGAAGTGCGATAACTTGCTCATGATGCATTTAAAGTAGCCGTTGGTCACACTAAGAGACTTACTGGGAGACCACATGCACTGACTTTAGAAAGAGCCTGATTCTTTCTTTGTTACTGACTCATGCTGTGAAAGTATGCAGTCCCATGTAAAATATTTCAATATTTCCCACAGTTCATGATATAACTGGAAACCATAGATATATATGCTAGGAGGTTTACTGAGAGAGATATATAAAACTGAGTTTCAAAGACCTTCAATGACTTATCCAAGTTTTGTTACCTAGGAAACAGAAGAATTTGAGTCTCTGATATTGGATTCAAAAGTCTATGCTTGGGCTCGGGTGGTGGCTCAGTGGTAGAGTGCTTGCCTAGCACACATGAGGCCCAGGGTTTGTTCCCCAGCACCACTTAAAAATAAATAAAAAATAATAAAGGTATTAAAAATGACACTCCTTTCTTTTTAAAGTCTAAGCTCATGAAATTCTAAAGGCGGACTCTGCTTTCAGAACCATTTAGTCCATTTTCAATGGCAAATTGAATACTCCAGAAATGATAAACAGCTAGTACATGGTCGTATGATAAGTGAATAGCAAATCTGAAAGAATTATCACCTAACTTAAACCAGGGATATAACACTAGGGTATGAGATGTCTATTTTGTTCTACAAATTATTTTCATGTGTGAGTCTTCTTTCCTTTCCTCAACATTTCAGATTGTTGAGGGAAGTATTGTTAGATCCTTCCTTCCTGAGTCCTTCCTCCATGATGTGTAGCTGAAATCATCCAGGCATAACTGACAGAACATTAATTTGAATTTCCATAGTTTATTACAATCTGGGTTCTCAGTCTTGACATTTTTAACCTTTTGGTCCCTATCATTCTTGGGTTTGTATGGAGGGATGAGGGTGAAGCTGTCCTGTGCATTATAGACTATTTGGCAGCGTATAGGGATTTTACCCACTAAATGGATGCCTGTAGCACCTTCCCTGGTTACAAGACTAATTGTCACCTGTGTGTGACCTCCTCCAATTGAAAACCCCTGTTTTCAGCTTGCAATGGGTTATCAAAATGTTTGCCTTTTTTTTTTTTTGAAACTAACTCAAGTTCTTTGGCAACCCTATCATGCCAGTTGTTTCAATGTTGTCATTCCATACAGTGACAATCTGGGAGGCTAAGAACAGCTGAGGTCAATTGACCTACATAGATTCATAGTTTTTCTTCTGCTTAGTTCCCACAAGAAGAGTTAATTATATACGAGATTCTGCATAATATTAATGAACTTTCACAATCTTTTAAGGAAGATTTCTTTTGTACTCTAGAATCCTCAAGTTTATATGTTCCAAGATCTCACTACTTCTTCTTCAATTATGCAAGGTGGGCATTTTGCTATCCATTTTACAGGTGAGGACCGAGGCTGAGACAGATGAATTAAGGTGGTCCAAACCAGGGATTATAAAGTTGTTCAATTATAAAGTTGTTCAATTATTGAATGTTCCTATGTATTTCAAAAGAGCAAATACTATCTTTTTGTTTGTTTTAGTTCATCCCTTTATCCCTAGTACCTAATACAGTATGTGAACATAGTAGGTACTTCATAAGTAATGAAGGAAGGGAAAAGAGAGCAAAGAAGAAAAATTGAGACCCAAACCCAATTCTGTCTGATTTCATAATTTACCCTTTCTTCTTTGCCATCCTATTTTACCATTCCAATATTCCCCAGGATTATTGGCTAGGTCCCAGTGACCTGGAAGGTCACTTAGGATTGGAGAAGGTTCAAGAATGGAGGAGATGGAGACAGGACAGCAGAAGCAACTTGGATACTCTCCATTCGGCCTGGCAGCCATGGAGGTCGCACAGCATGTTCAATGGAGTGGGTCCAAGTACAGAGTGAATCATCATTTGAGTTTGCACAAGATGAATTCCATTCAAAATGCAGATGGCTTTACAGCAAACCTGTACTCCACTCCCGGGGATAGACGGGTCGTGCTCCTCTCATCTGGTTTCTATCCTGTTGGTAGTGAGGATACATGCAAGGGCTCCACACTCTGCATCCCCTTGATCTCAAACTGTTGCTTGCAAACTTATTTCTCCATCTTCTTTTCTGATAGATTCTCACTGCTGTTGAGGACAGCTGCTCACACAATATGCCTAAGACAGCATTCCTGGCAGGCTCTTTCTCACAAAACCAGTCTTGTTTATGGTCTTTCCAGCCAACTGCATGCTCTAAAGCTCACCCAGTCTTCAAAATAAGGAGAAAACAAGTGCTTGTAGGTGTGAATACAGGTCAAAATTAGTGAGATAAAAACACCATTGTGACCATCAAAATCTCAAGTTAACAGAGCAATAATGACAGGAGCAGCAGAAACTCTTGGAACATCTCAAAATGCTTCAAAACAGCCAACTGTTGGTGAAGACCACTGAGTTAGTGGTAGTTCCAGTTTTTTTCTAGCCTAGTCACTCAAACCAATGAAATTAGACTGCTAATGGATCAAGTCAAACTAGGTAAAGCATAAAAAAGGAATTTATTGGCTCATGCAACTGTAAAGTCCTAGGCTTTTGTAAATAGTTGAATGTAGACACTGAACAGTGCCCTTGGGAATCTCTGTGTCTTCCAAAAAATAGATCTCTCTCCCAAATTCCATATCAGCCTCCTGCAAAAGAGCTCTACATAGCCTGTGGATGACATGTCCACCCCAGCACAAATCATGAGTGCAGAGGGACTGGCCAATTGCTTCACAAAGCTCATTCTGACAGTGGAAAAACATAGAAGCTTGACTGAAGCCAAGAACAACTGTAGGAGACTCCTGAGTGTCCTACTCCCTTATTCAGTCCAAAGGGAAGTAGGCAGTTGAGTTGGGTCACATGGCTTCATTCAAAGAGATTCCCACACACCACAGCCCTTCCACCCAGGACCCTTGCTTTTGGAAGAGTTTCCTCCACTCTTTGTTATTAAAATTGAGTCTCTTCTCTAGTCACTTCCTGTGGTTGTTATGTCAGAGGTAAGTTTATTTCTTACTTTGTTTTCTTGCTCCTAGGCCCACTCATTTACACATAGTGGATATCTTTTTATTGGATCAACTGGCTTGTCCTTTTCAGTGAAACAAAATTTAAGGTCACAAGAAGTTCAACAAATTGGAGGCTAAGAGCTAGCTTCTTTTGTTTCTTATCATGTTGTTTGAGAGAAAGAAACTTGATTTTTTTTTTGATTTCTCATCTTTCAGGTCAACGGAAACATAACAGATTCATCAGATATTCCTTTATTAAAGTACATAAAAGCCATCAATTAAAGGACCCACAACTCAGTGCTATTCCATTTTCTTTTGATATTGGACACAGACTTGTAGTTTTGATTAACCGTTTTCTGTATTGGGCTTTAATAAATATCTATGAACACTAGAAAATTTATGAATACTTAAATATTTACAAAAAAAGAATAAGTGTTCGTCACTGTTAGCACAGTTAGCAAAACTGAAGATGAGAAAGCTGAAGTTGTTGAGGAAGGCTTTGGAGGTCATAAGAAAAGAAGTTGGGAGGCTACTTTATATCAGATCTGTCTGGCTCTCAGCCCAACCAATGGGCTCTCAGGACATCACATTGTTAATACATGAGGCACCATGTCCTTCATCATTTGTGAAAGATGTCTTTCAGTTGGCTGGGTCTTATTAAGACAACTAAGTGAAGGGCCTCTTAAATAAGGGATGCTCTGTACATTTTTGGCGAGTTTGGGGAATAACATTCATCCAAAACTTCAGGCTCCACAACCTGAATCTCTCCTGTTGTTTTTCCCTTCTTATCACTCTAGTTTAATGAATGTGTGAATTAATTCCATAGCAATATGATAATTGGAAATAAAATTTGAGCTAGTTTAATGCTACTCTGCTCTTCCATTAAAAGCAAGAGAGGCAATAATTAAATATCTCAGAGAATAGGATATAGCACAAATACATTTGGGGGATTGTTAAAAAAAACATGAAGTTTTAAGTTTTTATTCCAGAGACCATAATTTGGTAGATAAGGGAGGGAGCTGCCCAGGTGATTGAGATGTGAGTGATCCACCAGCAGTGAATATTTTGGAAAACCCTGGTCTAGAAACTCAAGATTTAACTTGATTCTAGCTAGTTGTTTTTTTGTGTTTGTGTGTGTTTGTTTGTTTTGGGTACTGGGAATTAAACTCAGGAGCAATCAAACACTGAGTCACAGTGTTTTTTTATATTTTATTTGGAGACAGAGTCTCTCTGAGTTGCTTAGGGTCTCTCTAAGTCACTGAGGCTGGGTTTGAACTAGCCATCTTCCTGCCTCAGCCTCCCGAGTCAGTGGCATTATAGGCATGTGTCACTGGGTCCGGCTAACTTGATTCTAACTTGATGGGTTCTCCCCATGGTTAAATTGAAGATTGGAAAGTATAGTATATAGTTGCTAGAACAAAATGAATGAGATGACATGTTGATAACAGACTGAATCAAGCGCCAAGGGTCAATAAAGTTCTCAATTTATATGATTGTGGGATTTCTTCTGAATGAATTATAACAGTAATCAAAGTCTATTTCCCCGGTTTCTACCATTTTTCAGAAACCCAAGGTTGTCTTTGGATACTTGTACATAATAATTGTTGGAGGAAGCACAATAAACTGCACTGATTGACAAAGGCAGCCATGTTGATCATTCATGAGTAGGAAGAGAAAATCAAAGAACTTAGCCAGTGGTAATTTAAAATAACACAAGTTTTTTTTTATGTCCTTCAGGAAAGGTCACTTTGGAGTATTGGTTCAAATATAAAATGCCTGCCATTTCATTGATTTCAATTCTGTTTAAACTGGTATCCAGAAATGTATCTATTTTTATTTTTGTCCCTTCTTAGTTCACAAAAAAAAGAAATAAAAATGGTTTGATCTAACAGTGAAATAAAAGCAAAATAAAATGGTTGTCTTTTAATACATAACAAATTGGAAAATGGTTTAAACAAAATTTTAACAGCTCAGAGAATTTGGTAAGCAGTATCCTGATTACACAGATGATAAAAAATGTGGTGATGCATGTACCATTCTTAAAATACTCAGATAAGTTGACTTGGCAAGTCCCTTTATAACCAAGTATTCCAAATGAATGTCAATATTAACTTGTTTAGGACTTATTTTCAAAAGCTAAAGAATGATCCTCTTCAGAGTTTGTCATGAAGGAAGGGTCTATGGAAAAAATTCATTAAAAGTAGCTCAGGTCCAATGCTCCAAATAACCAGTCCTAAGCCAACATAAGGCTGGACTTCAGACACTGCCATGTCAGAAAGTTGGTATAGTTTGCCTCATCACAAATCACAAACACTGTTGTGGCAAATGCTGTCACAGTAACTATTACATCACATAGCAGAAAAAAATATGAATTTCTAATTTTCAGATTTTAAAGATGGGATTTTGGCAGGAATTTATCCAGAAATCATCTCATTCTAGATCATAAGCTCTTCAAGGTCCTGGGAAAAAAACTGAAGCTATCCCCCTCAGTTTATGGCTTCCACCAGGTTACAAATAGAAGGTGCTGGAGATGCTATTGATGATGATACAAGGTTATGTTTACTGATTATTTCAGTGTCGGAAATTCCACATTTACTCTTGGCGGTAAATTTTGAGACTGTTAAAGGCAGAAGATGCCTTAAAGAAGATGTCTGACCAAACTTTTTCTTTTGTTTGCTTAAATTCATTGCCACTTATGAAGGTTTCTCAAACAACTGATTAGCATTCTCTTAGCAATGAAATCTACCCTATAGAAATTCAACTGCAAAGCTGGCCAAAACTTTACGTCTCTGAATCACACTCTCTTAGTTCCTCACTCATTATGGCATGTACTGCAGAGCTTCAGTCTTTCCTTCTGGGCTTCTTCTATCTTTTTTCATTCCCTTCATAACATCCTGATGCCAACATATGGCTCTAAAGAGAAGCGCAGGCCCTACTGTACCTGGAGTGGCCAGGTAGACAGTGTAGGTGCCTAGTGGCTTTGCACACAGTCAACATGGCCCTTGGCTATTCACAGTCTGAGAAAACTGTCTAGCATCCATCTCTCTTGAGCAAATGGATGAAGGGTTAAAAGCAAAAGTAGACAGAGGAGAGGGGCCCAAAGGATTTCCTCCCATTACGTATACAAGGTCCTCAGACTTCAGATCATTTCATTTACATTTTTTTTTTGCTTTACAATAATTTTCTACAATATTAATTGCAACAATAATATTCATTCAGCAGAAAGTATATTTTGAAATTTGACCAACTCCTGTGCCACTGTCTTGTGATACTCAGCAGCAAATTTGATTCACAGCATCCAATCAACCACATGAGTAGGAGGGGGTAAAAGACCACCACCCCGCAGTGTTGTTAGGCTGTGATGTTTGGTAGGTTAGTAATATGTACGCGTAAATAAATTCTCTGTTTTGTTTTAAGCCAGTTTGAGTTAGGCTTCTGTTATTTGCTCTTTGAAGAGCCTTAAGTAATACAGAGATTATAAAAAGCCGAAATATGAATAAATTAGGAAGTATTAATTCTCATAAAGGGTGGAATAACTAGAAGAATAAAAATATAGAATGAAATCTCTTTTAATTTGTTAGGACTGTTGTGCAATATATTGTACCAAGTGGATTAAACAACAAGAATTCATTTGCTTGTGGTTCTGGAGGCTGAAATGTCTAAGGTTGGGGTTCCAGGGGACTCACTCTATGGGGACGGCTCTCTTCTAGGTTTGTTGGTGTCTTCCATCTCACTATAGCATCATGGAGACTTTTCTTGGTGTGATTTCCTATAAAGTCACCAAAACAGTTATGAGGGCCCCACATTTGTGCCTAACTAGGCTTAATAACTTCCCAAAGGCCCATGTTCAAGTACCATCACATTGGGGGTATTTGACATAGGAATCTCAGGAGACACAAGCATTCAGTGGTCAAAAATCTGAATTATGAAGAACCAAAAATAACAAGAATAGTGGTAGCAATAGCTAGCATTTATTTTAGCCCCACTGTGCATGCTGAATATTTTACACCTACTTTGATCACATAATCCTCACAAAAAATTCTTGCATTGTTAATAATATTTTCATTTCCAGCTTACAGATGAAGAGAAGAAACCAAGATACTTTACCTAAGAACTCATAAGGGTTAGACTTCAGTTGTAGAGCCTGTGGCACTAAAATCCCATTGTTAACCTCAACCCTGGATTCTGTTGAAAATATTCTGTATTCCTTGCCTGCCTTTGCTATTGAACTTGTGGCAATTCTATAGAGCTCAGGCCATCCCATTTGGATAGCCAATCTCTCTAAACCTTTCCAAATTTTTAAAATATATTTCCTAAAATGAACACCTTGGATAATTTTATGTATGTTTTTGAAGCAAAAGGTGCTCAATCATCCTCAGGTATTGAAAGCTAGTTGAGTTCCTGTCTTCCACAAGGTAAGACACTGGGCACCGAGGACTCTGATCACTGTGGTTACTTCTTCCAATGTTCTAACTCTTTGAGAGAAACACATTTCCATACACAAAAAATGTGGAAGCTTCTAAGAAATTATCTGAGAAAGCATGTTGTCAAACAGCTTCATGGAAAATTCTTTCTATCCTAATGTCCAGAAGTGAGGGATTATAAACTATTTAAGTCTCAAAAACAGGATTTTCCATCACTAGGTAAGTAGGAAGTTGTCTATCAGATAAAGCTTTTTCTTTGGGGAAGGTCAGAGAAAACGGAAAACAGATGATTGGGTAGGCAAAACAAGTTAAAACCAAGAGAAATGCTGCAATAGCTTTTTTTTTTTTTTTAATGCCATAAAATAACTTCCCATTTTCATGGCTTGAAAGAGACAGCATTTGTCCTCCTCCCTAGTTCCCTGGTTGGCTGATGTAACTCTGCTGCCTATATTGAGTTCAGATCTATTCCTTTTGTATTTCTTTTGGGGTGAGTGGTTTCCAGGATACACCTTCCTCAAAGCAGATAACAGGGCCAGGAAGGCTCTCTTCTCAGGGTATAGGGGAGGATCTTTCTTGCTTCTTCTTACTGTCTAGTGGTGCTTGTAATTCTTGGCATTCCTTAGCTGATGGCAGCATAATGCCAATGTTTGCTTCATCTCAACACAGTCTTCTTCCCTCTGAGTTTCTCTTCCCAAAGTTCTTCATCTATCCAGGAAAATGCTCATTGGGTTAGGGTCCACCCCAATATGACCTCATCTTAACTTGATTCATCCACAAATATGCTACCTCTCTTTCCCTCTCACAGACTCTTAGGCTATGAAATGTGCTTCTTTTTCTCTTCCTGTGAAGAGAACAGACCTTCTCTCTTCTACTGATTGATTCCTCAAGGCCCAATTCAGGGCTGTCCCTTGCCCATTGCATCTACTGCAAGCAGGTGTTAGAGACTTGTTCACTTCTACATTTTCTATACCACTTGGCATCTGGTGGGCAGTCAAAAAATGGTCGGTTGAATTTATTTTAACCAAGAAAATAAATTTCTCTGCTGTAAGATGAGCTTTGCTGAACTCCAGTCATAAAAAAAAATTTTCTCTTCCATAATATTCAGGAAGCCATGCCCTTCCCTTGAAAAGCAGATTAAAGGAGATGGCCTTGAAATAAAGAGTTTCTATTTGGTATTCTAATAAATGAGGCTATTAGGTATGATTTTTTGAAGATATCTCTAATTGGAGTCATGCCTTATTCAGAATTCATTAAAGGTGTCATTTAGGTAAAAAAAAATTCTTTTTGATTACATCTGTAATTATAATGCATTAACCAAACAACTATAAATACAGAAGTCTCATGTTCTTTTGACATCAAAATGTAGTTGTAAAAGCACCAGAAATGATTATGCTGCTGTGGCACTCAAAGTCATGTTAATTACCTTATGATTTCCATATGGTCAATCCGGTGTCACAACGTGTCATAGAGATAGTGTTTTATAAGTTTAATTTCTATGTTATGACAGGTGACTCGATGCCCTTTTACATTCAAACCTGGGCCAGTTTCCAAATTTTACATCATGTATCAAATTATGCCAGAGCTACACGTGGAAACTTCGGTAGTTATAAAAAATAGTTTGAATTATCTATCTATCATCTAATCTACCTTCCCCCTCTCCTATTTTGTAGGTTACGGAACAGACTCAGAAGTGAGGTGGCACTGGAACTGAACCTGAACTTCCATTCATTGTAATGGCTGCACCACACACTTAACTTCTGGCATGAACAAGCTCTCTGCTAGCATGCCCTTTGGTGTTAATCAAACAGGTCTTTTAATAAAGACTTTTGTAAAATAAGTGATTTTTAGAATGCAAGTATATTAAACAGCAATCAAGGGTATGCCGTCCCCTAAAACTACACATACCCATAAAACTCAGAGTTATTCTTGTAGAACATGCAGATTTCATTTAGCTGCTTAAGAAATGGTTACTAAGCAGATGCTATGTGCTGGAGAGAAAGCTGGGTGCTGGGAATAAGTCAATAATTGCATTTCTCGAATGGGGAAGGCTCTCCCTGAGGAAGTGAAGTCTAAATTTTACTAGGAAAAAAATGAATAGAAATTTATGAGGGAAAAGTTTTGGGAATGAAGGAGAATGTTCTAGGAAGAAGAAGCAGTAAGAACAAGAAGGTAAAGGTGTGAATAGTGTCTGTGGAATTGAAAGTGATTCAACCTGAAGGGAGCTGAAGTTCAAGAATCAGCAAGACCTAAAGTGAGCAACGAGTAGATCACAGAAGACATTGGGAGCCATGGTACATTTGGGCTTTTCCTAAGGATAAAGGAGAAACTTTGAAGGATTTTAGGCAGAAAAGTAGAATGATTATATTTGCATTCTGAAAACATTACCTTGGCTGTGCTATAGGGTAAACACCAATGTGATGGTCAGTTTTATGTGTCAGCTTGTGGGCCATCTTGCCCTCGTAAATGATCAAATAGTATTTTAGATGTTTCTGTAGAGGTACTTTTGGATAAGGTTAGCATTTAGGTTAGTATATTTTTGAACTAAGCAGATTTTCTTCCATAGTATGGATGGGTGACATCCCATCAGTTGAAGACTTGGAACAGAACAAAAGACAGACCTCCCTCAAGCAAGAAGGAATTCAGTAGATGTCCTTTGAACTTGAACCACAACATGAGCTCTTCCCTAGATCTCTAGACTGTTCGTCAACCTTACAGATTTTAAACTTTCCAGCTTTCATAATCATGTGAGAAATTCCTCACAGTAAATCCCTCCATATATGTTTATGTACTCTATTGGTTCCATTTTTTTTTTTTCTGGAGAAGCCTAATTGATACATCTGAGAAAGGGAGTCTGAAATCCAGAGGACCAGCAGGCTCAGCATGTGCTTTGTGGGCTTGGGAAACTTCCCATGAATTTGCTTTTGCTTGCCCATCACAAACCAGGAACCCTAAGATGCAGTCCTGAGCACTCCCAGACTGCCATGGAAATAGAACCAGAGCCAGGTGCTGCCAAAGATGGAAACAATAGCTCATGTCACACTGGCAAGATTCCCTCCACCCCTGTAATTTAATTTTTGCTGAAGTTCCTTAAACATTTAAAAGTTTTTATTTATTAATCATTTTGTACTTTGTATGCATCAATAGTTTCATTTTGTATATTGTGAAAGATTCTCTAAATGTTCAAACGAATCCCTGGCAAGTGGAATGAGAAATTAAAATGAATAAATAAAGATTTGGCAAACTGCTTCTGAAAGGTGGCCAGCCTGGAGTGGTGCTTTGATCCCTTCAAGTTCGATTCCTTCAAGGGTATCCTCAAACCTCTAAAGGAAACAAAGTGAAAAAAGAATCCTTTCATTTCTTTCCTCTTCTTCCTCCCCTCCCCCTCCCCCTTACACTTCTCTCTCCCCCCTTTCCCTTCCTCCTCCTCCTCCTTCTTCTTTTTGGTTTAAGTCAGAATTGTTCTACTTAGAGAATGGGAAATGTGAAATATACTGTGGGCCCCTCTTATATTGATGTTTGCACACAATACATGTTTACACAATACATGACATTTCCCTGCCACAAATAGCACAAGATTTTGGGAACAATTATTAGCCTGAATATTCAGAAACTCACTTGATATCTTGGGAGGAGTCAGCTTCTTCATGTCCTATTGACCAGATAACCAGAGAGGTATGCTCTTTCTTGTTCTGTGTTGTTTCAGCTGTAGTGAAAGCTTTAACCTTCAGTTTGGAGATGGAAAAGGGGAAAGAAAAATACTTAACACCATCTTTTACATCAAGAGGTATTGCTTCAATAATTCAAAATTGTTTTAAAAGAAGATAGAAAAAAGATAACCATTTTAAAGAGAGAGAAAACAAGCAAGAAAGGGGACTCTCAAAGTTCTTTAGACCCTATTTTTAAGTTATTCATTCAATTTATTTAAATAGTTATAAACTCTCACCCAAATAAGTCAAGGCCAAAATTAAAGATCTAGATTTTGATAGTTTGGATATTTTTCCAATCACATACATAAATCTGAAACTATAAACATGAAACAGAAGTTTAAGAATAAAAATTCATTCCTTCTTTTTAAAACTTTGGTCTTGTTTCCGGTTTCCCTTTCCAGGATGCTATCCCCAAAGCTGAACTAAAGCCACCGGACACATTTGGTAGCAGTAAAGCAAAGGGGCTGACTGCCAGGGATTTGAAGTTGGCCTATTGTGGGCTGTAATACCAAGGGCAGTTTTGTGTCCTCTGCAGCAGAGACATGACAATTCTAGTTCATGGCTCCCTCTATTAAATTCACAACACACACTAGAGTGTTGGCGGTGTCGGGTGCAAAAAGTTTCTAAACTTCATCTTTCCTTCCTCCTTTCATTTCTTCCTGCCCTCCTCCCCATTATTCCTGCACCTTTCCAGGGACATCTAAGCTGGGATCAGGCTCCTATATGCTAGTGGTTTTGAACTATTTTATCAACTGTAGACATTTATTATTGTAACTAAAACCAAATTTCTCCTCTTTTACATCTCTTCTTTCCCTCACTACTGTTTCTTTTTAGATATTTTTGGTTATTATTTAATTTTTTTATTTTGGTATGGGCAGGTAATGGGGATTGAACTCAGTGGTACTAGACCCCTGAGCCACATCCCCAGCCCTATTGGGTATTTTATTTAGAGACAGGGTCTCACTGAGTTGCACAGCGCCTCACTGTTGCTGAGGCTGGCTTTGACCTAATCATCTTCTTGCCTCAGCCTCCCAAGATGCTGGGATTTCAAGTGTGAATTACTTCATGTCCAGTCTACAGCAGGTCCGTGGAGCCCCTATATTTTGTGAGCAGTGCCTACAGCTTGTTTGATTGGTGTGCCCATGCTCTTCTCCTTAATTGGTCATGTCTTCTTAAATGACAGTGTCCCTCCCCTTGAGTCCTGTATCCCTGTGTTCTCCCTGATCTCTCTCCCTGGCTCTCTCAACAACGCCTTGCCCATTTATAACTCTGTTGCTCTTCACCAAAATCTCTTCGTAGGATTGTTTCTCACAGCCCCGTTCCCTGCTCCACAAGTCCAGAAATTGCTGGGGAAAGATGAGGGGCTTCTGGATCAGCCAAGCAGGAGGACAAAGACTTTCCAGTGTGATCTAATGCCCCACAAGACTGTTCACATTGTGCACCAACTTCTGTTTGCAATTTTCTTTACCTGTGTATACCAGCTCCAAAAAAGAATTCTTTCCTGCCTTGAACAAACACAAAAATCCCCCAATGCCTCATTTTACTTTCTTGAGTTTGCATGGCGTCAACCTCCAGGACAGGGGAGAACACGGATCCTGGCACAGTTAGATGGTACAGAAGTGCATCCACATACAGTCTCAGGAAGTTTCTGATCTGCTCCCTCCTCTGCCGCAGCTGGAGGATGACAGCAATAGGTTATCAGCATGGGCCTTGGGCACAGGAAAAGTGGAGCAGTCAGGTAGCTCAAACCAGAACACACCTGTGTGGAATGTGGAAGAATTCGGTGCTTGGGGGCTCTTGCATTCTTGATCTGGCAACAGTGGGCTTGCAATTGCAAGGCTCGACAGTGGCTGTCAACCGAGCTCTGTATAGATCCCAGCACTCCCTAGTATATGACACCAGTCTCTTACCTGTTTACAGTTCCTGCTAAGCCATCTGTAAGCATTTCAGTTTGCAAGGCATAGGAAAAAGAATGTATTGATGGTCTACTCAAATTTCCTATCTTTAATTTTTTTTGTAGTTGTAGATGGACAGCATGCCTTTATTTCATGTGCTAATTTTTGTATGCAGTGATAAGGATCAAATCCAGTGCCCAACACATGCTAGGCAAGTGCTCTGCCACTGAGTTGCAAACTCAGCCCCTAAAATTTCCCATCTTGTTAGCCTTTTCACTTCTAGATCTAGAGCCAAGTGCACCAACCCTTTTGGATGCCTACTTCTAGGAACATTGTGTTAGATTCTAATATCACATTCATTCTCTTGTTTTTCATCTCACCTACTGAGGTTGAGAGAGGAGACTAGGAAGGAATCTTAGGTCTCAGATGGGTGCAGAGTGATAAATCTAACTTTTCAAAGAAAGCTATATAGAAAAATGCTTCGTTTCTCTACTGCTGAGTTGCCTTGTCCTATTTTATTCTTTTGGTGTGGTTGGCCATCCTAGCAGATTCCAGTGATAGTGCCCTGTGCATGGCTTCCTAAGCATATGCTCTGAGAGCTGCCATTTCCCCAGAGCACTGCCACTGAATAAAGTCCACATCTCTTCTTGGATGAACCTGCTGCCCACCTTGTCTCCTCCCCAGTTTCCAAGAAATCATTCCACTCTCTTACCCTTAAAGATACCTTCATTGTCCTCAGTATTTGTGGGACAGTTAAGCAGCATCTCTGGATATGCCTTACCAGTTTCTCCTTTCTTCCAATTGAAATCTCTGAAGTGCAAAAGCAAGCATATAAATACACAAAACCACCTAGCTCTAGGGGAAAAAAAAAAAAGAGGAGAATCAAGACCAGAGCTTGCACAAAGTGATACATTGATAATTTTTCTTATCAACACTTATCAAAACTATCAAAACTTATCAACTGACAATCATCAAACCAAGATAGTTCCTTGGTTCTAGCCCATGTTTTTTGGGGAGGTGACCCTGTAGTATAGAGGGCAAGAGAGGATTTGAACTTTTGGGTAATGTTCTTTCATGGAGATTTGAGAGGACATACATGTTCTTATATTTTGCTGCTGTCTGTTTTAGGTAATTAAACATTATGAACTGACTGTGGTTACTGTTATGCCTGAGAATTTTCAGCTTTAAATTTTTGTTATTCTCAGAGACGAATTTCATGGTTCTGAGAAATGGTCTTTTTATTTTTCTCACAAAATGTTTATTTTTCTTTTTTCCACATTTTTATTGGTGCATTATAGTTGTTCATAATAGTCGGATTTGTTGTTATATATTCATACATGCACACAATATAATAATATCATTTGTTATAATAAAAAACAAATCTCTAATATTTCCCCTTTTCCTTCCCCCTGGGTCTCTTTATGATCTCCCTTCTATTTTCATGAGATTCCCTCTCCTCACCTTTCTTTTCCTCTTTCCTTTCTATCGTCCACATACCACCTTTGACCTTCTGAGTTTCTTATTTTGCTCAATATAATATTTTCAAGTTCTCTACTTTTCGCAAGAAGAACATGATTTCATTTTTTTATGGCTCAATAAAATTCTATTGTGCATATATACCACATTTTCTTTAAATTCATCTGTTGACAGATATCAAGTCTGGTTCTATAGTTTGGCTGTTGTAATCATGCTGTTAGACACATGGGTGTATGCATTTATCGCTATGTATGGTGACTTTAATTCTTTAGGATAAATACTGGGTCATATGGTAGTTCCATGCCTAGATATTTAAAGTCTTCCTTTTTCTCCACATCCTCTCCAGCACTTATTATTGTTTGTATTCTTAATGTCTGTCATTCTGACTGGTGTGAGATAAAATCCCAGTGTAGTTTTGCTTTGCATTTCCTAAATTGCTAAATAATGTTAAAATTTTTTTTCATATATTTGTTGCTCATTCGTATTTCTTCTCTCGAGAAGTGTCTGTTTAGTTCATTTTCCCATTTGATTGGGTTATTTTAAATTTTGTTTTCATAAATAACCCACACAATACCTTTATTTTATTTATTTTTATGTGGTGCTGAGGATCGAACCCAGTTCTCGCATGTGAAAGCAAGCGTTCTACCACTGAACCCCAACCACAGCCCCTGGATTATTTTTTTGATGTTGAGTTTTTAAACCTCTTTACATATTTTAGATATTAATTCTCTGTCAGAAAAGTACACAGCAAAGATTTTCTTCTGTCTGTATATTCTCTCTTTATGAACATTCTTGTTTACTATGTAGAAACTTTTTAAGTTTGATGTCATCACATTTATTAACCTTTGGCATTATTTCCTAAGCTTTAGGTATCCTATTGAGAAACTCATTGCCTGTGGTTATATGCTGGAATGTTAACTCTACATTTTCTTTTAGGAGTTACATAATTTTTGGTCCTATTAATAGATCTTTGATCCATTTTGAGTTGATTTTTGTGCAGTGTGAGATAAGGCTCTGGTCTCATTCTTTTACATATGGATAACCATTTTTCCCAGCACAATTGGGTAAAATGGCTGTCCCTTTTCTCTGGCATGTGTGTTTGGCACCTTTGTCAAGGATCAGATGAATGTATCTGTGAGGTTTGTCTCTGAATGTTTTTTTAATTAATTTATTTATTTTAATTATGAATGAATTTTGATTCATTATACACAACTGCAGCACAACTTTACATTTCTATGGTTGTGCACAATGTAGCATCACACCATATGTGCAGTCATACATGTATCTAGGGTAATGATGTCCATCTCATTCAACCATCTTTCCTGCCCCCATGTACCCTCTCTTCACTCCCTCCCCTTTGCCCTGTCAATATTCCTCCATTTTCCCCATGCCTCCCCACTCCCTGCTATGGATCAGCCTCCACTTATCAGAGAGAAAATCTGGCCTTGATTTTTTGGGATTGGCTTACTTCACTTAGCATGATATTCTCCAGCTCCATCCATTTACCTGCAAATGCCATAATTTTATTATAATTCTCTCTTAATACTGAGTAATATTCCATTGTGTATATATACCACAGTTTCTTTATCCATTAATATATTGAAGGGCATCTAGGTTGCTTCCACAGTTTAGCTATTGTGAATTGAGCTGTTATGAACATTGATGTAACTGCATTACTATTGTATGCTGATTTTAAGTCCTTTAGGTATGACTGAGGAGGGGGCTAACTGGGTCAAATGCTGGTTCATTTCAAGTCTTCTGAGGAATCTACATATTGCTTTCCAGATTGGTTGCACCAATTTGCAGTTCCATCAGCAATTTATAAGTGTATCTTTTTCCCCACATCCTTGCCAACACTTATTGTTATCTGTATTCTTGATAACTACCATTCTGACCGGCATGAGATGAAATCTTAGAGTAGTTTTGATTTGCATTTCTCTAATTACTAGAGATGTTGAATATTTTTCACATATTGGTTGATCGAATGTATATTTTCTTCTGAGAAGTGTCTATTCAGCTTCTTAGCCCATTGATTGATTGGGTTGTTTATTTGTTTTGGTGTGTTTGTTTTTATGCCAGTACCATGCAGTCTTTGTTACTATAGCTCCATAGTAAATTTTTTAAATGTTTTAGTTGTAGGTGGACTCAATACTTTATTTATTTATATGTGGTGTTGAGGATTGAACCCAGGGCCCTATACATACGAGGTGAGTGCTCTACTGCTGAGCCACAACCCCAGCCACTCTGTAGTATAATTTAAAGTCAGGTATTGTGATGCCTCCCATATTGCTTTTTTTTGGTTTATAATTGTTTTGACTATTCTGGGTCTTTTATTCTTCTGAATGAATTTTAAGACTTTTTTTCTTGCCGAGTGAAGAATATCATTGATATTTTAATGGGGATTGCATTGAATTTGTATATTTCTTGTATTACTTTAACTATTTTAACAATATTAATTCTGCCTATCATGAACATGGGAGGCTTTCCACTTCTTGTGTCTTCTTCAATTTTCAGAGAAATAATTTTCCTGAAACATCCCATGTATTTTAGATTTAGAGCAAGTCTTAGAAGAGTGCAAGTCTATCTAATAAACAGACTCCTCGAAGATCCTACAATGGTTGGAAAATAAGAGAGGAACTTTTCTCAACACGAACTGACCAGCTCTTTGGGGGGTAAATATCTCAGCACTTTCCCTTCTTGCAGTATGTGGGCCATGAACCCTGTACCTGTTGGTCCCATCGTCTTTCTACCACCCACCTGGGCTTGACTGAGCACAGGCCCATGCATAGACAGACACACACATACATCCTACTGCCATCACCACCACCAGTCATAGGAGCATGTTCATGTATTTGAGCATATATGTGCTCTGAAGATAAGAAATGCTGAAACTTAGCAGGAGGGATTTCAAGTGCAAGTTTAAGAATTTCACATTCCTAGATTTTATAATTTATAACACCAGCTGAGATGAACCGGGGCTGCTTGCTCATTAGTAGTTATAACTCTTCTTTAACTGTGAATTCATTGAATGATTGGGTCCAGACACCCTACCTCCCATAGCATGAGTCTACTGAGGTACTGTTTGGTCATTTCAAAGTCACTAAGGGGAAAGAATATGAGAATTGTCACCAACTGATTCACTGGACTTGGGATAGTTCCATGTATTTGGGAATGTGCAGGGACTTTGTGTGTCTATTAGGTCTGGCAGGGAGTTTATCAACAAATGTTTCTTGTGAAGTGATCAAACAAATAAGAATTAAATAAGCCTGGTCACCCACTCTTAATGATGAGGTGGAAATCACTTGGAAGGATTTAGGGGTGAGTCCAGCCTGAGTAGAAATCCAGCTGCTTCTTCCTCTCCTTGACAAGGTACTTAATCTTGCTGAGCTTGAGCTTCTTCTACTTTCAGGACTATGGTAAAGACTAAATAAAGATGCAATTTGTGAAATGGGTAGTGTGTCTTCAGCAGATGTATGTTTAGACATCAAATAAATGAACATCTCATGTTTATCATGATTCCTGAAGAAAGCAAGGTCTTTTATCCTTAAAATCCAATATCTAAACAACGAGAACATTTAATAATGGCTGTGAAGTTTTACATATGGTAGTAAAAACACTTGTGAGATATACACTGAATATTCTAGAATGACAGCAACTGATAAGAGCCGCATATATTATTTACAGACCACTTTTGTACTTTGTACTTTGCTAAGGGGGCCTCATGGATTTTTTTTTTCTTTTAATCTTTACAATTACCCTATAAGCGAAGTGAAATTGTGTCTCTGCTTTATGGACAATGAAATTGAGACTTCTATGCATATTCATTTGCTTCGTAAGTGGCAAATCAAAACTCAAATAGAAGTCTGCCTGACAGCAGGTCCTGAGGTCCCAAGCTTTACTTTGTTTGACACAAAATCCTTGACTCTATGATATAATTCATACAACTGTTCAAAGATATAAATATTCTGAATATAATGAAACCACACACACACAACCTTTTAATTTTTATTTATATTTCTTAGTTTAAGAATTACACACTAGCCAACATTATTATATATTTACATGCTGAAACTGGCTGCAATAAGTTTAAATTCAAGAAAATATTTCTTATGTGCTATTCATTTATAATCCTCATTTTTTTTTTACTATCTCATTTATCCCAGAGATTTTAGTATAGTTCTCTTTTTAGAAAGACATGAAAACAGATGCGGTGATATCCACTTGGTGTTTGCATTTTGTAGACATTGGAAATGTGCATTATGTGCATGTTAAGAAAGGCTACAAGGTCATCAGTAAGGCTGATAATCACTACATTGTGAAGAAACTAGAATATCACTTTTTATAAAAGGACAGTTCAGAACTATGCAGGGACAGTATTTATAACAGAACTATTTAAACACCCATGCAAAGGAAAATTAAAAATGTATGGAATTAATTATAGGCAACTTTGAGTTAATTAGATTCAAAATTATCATGGCTAAATTCTCATTATTGAACCAAAAAATAAAGTAAGCTGAGGGAACTGTCAACTTGTTTCAACTGGTACGAGGACACAGACATGGAATCAGATTAGAGGTCAATGTGATAGGGGAGTGACATTTGGTTAGGAACTCAAAGAACATAAATTTTGTTTTTCTTCATTTTGGATCATATTTATCTTTATCACAAAAGCACTTCTTGAAGCAAATTAAAATTTGATGTCAGAATTGTTAACATCTACAGCAATGTTCTACTACTTATCATTTTCTAAAAACTAAGCTATTTAAGAGTGCTGCCCCCCACCCCCACTTTTAAAAATCATTTCTTTAGGGAAGTATCTTTATTAGTATCCTGCTGACTCCTTACTAGTTTCTACAATCTTTCTAGTGCATTTGGAAAATGTTTTATAAACCT
This sequence comes from Ictidomys tridecemlineatus, assembly GCF_052094955.1. Taxonomy (NCBI): domain Eukaryota; kingdom Metazoa; phylum Chordata; class Mammalia; order Rodentia; family Sciuridae; genus Ictidomys; species Ictidomys tridecemlineatus. The sequence continues at coordinate 172,217,796 of NC_135477.1, forward strand.
TTGGTGTGAAGCAGTGTCTCCCACCCCCCCATTTCCCCTGTTTTTTTTTTTTTTTCCTTTTAAAAAATAATTCTGGAGTCTTTGGTTGAAAGGAACAATACTATCTATGGACAAAAAGGCTACTGTTTAAAAGAAGAAGAAGAAAAAAAACCTTCTAGTGTGCATTGTGTAGCAATTGTCTGGAGCTGTTATGAATAAGCATTTTTATTTTCTGTAGTGTCATCAATACAAACTTTCACTTTTTGAAAATTGACATTTAATTTGCAAACTTTGGTTTCTAGTAATCTGACATATTAAAAAAAACTCTATTAAGATATCAATAATCATTTCTCCTTTTTCCATTTTCCATTTATAAGGCTATCTCTTGGTTGTCAAATTGACTACAGAAAACACTACCAGGTTTTCTCATAGCACAGGGAGAGTGAGAGGAAGTGAACCAGAGGGGAGTGGAAGATTATGAATGTTTGAGTCTGTGTGTGTGTGTGTGTGTGTGGTGTTTGTGTGCGTGCGTGTGCACGCATATGAGATAGCAAACTGAAACCCTTCTGTCTGGGATTCCCAAACCATTTATGCAAAAGGGTGTTTAAATTACTCTGCTGGGGCACTCCAGTAACCGTACAAACAAAAAAATTAAAAAAAAAAACCACAATTATTTGTATCTACTGACTATTCATTTACAGCATGTTTGATTATTTACATAATATTATAACACATCAACTTAAGCCATAAACAGAATTAGCACGTTGCCTTACCATAAAATACAAATTAGAAGTTAAAAATATTTAAGAAATCTGTTTTAATATTTACACACTCTCAGTGAAAGTCATGGTTGCTCACATAACATGTACTTTGTACACTTAGCAAAATGGCATGATTGCTACAGCTGTATTTTTCCCTAACCAACATGGTGGGTTTAGTTTCATTTTTTTTTTTTTTGCTCCTCCCAGGAGGAATTTTTATCATTTTCCATTTTCTTAAGACATTTTTGCTTTTAAATCACTGATGGACAACATTATTTGTATCCTTAAAAAAGAGCAATTAGACAGGCAATGTGAGAACTAGTTAACTTGGATATTCCGAGGTACAGTACTATTGTAGTGTCGAACTCTGCAAAGGTTCATAAGAACTGTGGGCATTGATGCGCTGATACGAGAAATGCTCAGTACCCTGTATTACTTATTTCAATATGTTGATTGTTGGTTGCTAAATTAAAAATACATATACACTGGTTTGGTGAAGGAAACAAAACGTATTAGCTTATTCCTTTTGTTTTCCAACATATGGATGCATATATATGTATGTATGTTTACATGGATCGATATATACACATATACACATGTAGATATGTTGTAAGACCTGTGTTTGTTGATGTTGTCTTGCTGTTTCTGTTTTTGAATATGAAGTTAGTCATAAAACAGGAACACAGTTACCTATAGAAAATGGAAATTGTCTTAGTTGCCAATTTAATGCAGGTCTTGCTCAAAATAAATGTGATTCATTTTTCTCCATTATGCATTCCACTGCACTTCCTTTATGTGTTGTGCTTTTTTAAGCTGACGAGATTTTTGTGTATTCCTAATGCTAGAAGGTAAAGTCTTTTGGTTTACAAATCATCATCATCAGTAGTAGTAGTAGTATTTTACTTAGCACTGCTTTTGAAGAAATGAGTAAAGGTCTAGATGGCACTGCTTGAGTCTTTTCCCCTGTTATTAAATTGCAGTAGAAAGAATTGTAACATTCCTTTGCAAACACATGATTATGTTGCATGGGTTTTCAATTCTGAAGTGCATTTCATACCTACTAGCAGTCATGTACAATATATATATACAGGTTGAGATCGAAGATTTCATTTAGTCTGTGCATTTTAGAGTCAGATTTCCTATGAATTTCACAAAGATGAGAAAACACCTTAATTGCTGGCTATCTTGCAGTTTTATAATCAAAAGAAAAACTATACATATGTATAAACTGATAGTAATATCATATCAGAATTGCAAAAACACACCTTTGTGGTCCTTTAGTTTAACCACTGGATAACAAGCTGACTGGCTGTCTGGATTTATGAAGCCTAGCACCCTTCCTTGCGTTTGATGACTGCATTCAAATTCACTAAACATATAGCTTAGAATAAATTCTATGTCTACTGTTATTTCTGGACAGGATGAGTCAGTTTTTTTTCTATCTATATGTTTACTGAGTGCCAATATATGATTTTCCATCTAGGACACACATTTCAAGGTTCCATCTTCTCTCCTTTACCTCGTTTCTTTACATCGTTGAGAGCAGAAATGAATTCCTGGTCATATGTATTTGAGGCTCATGCTATGAAGATGTATCCCTCCACATTGATTCAGATTGTTGACTTGCCTAGACATCCAGAATTTTGTTGTAATCATGAATGACAATATTAAGAATTTTTATGGCTTTTATGGAAATTGCAAATAAGAGCCCACTTCTAGACTTGGGCTCTGAGTTATATCTAGAAAATACTTTCTGAAATGACATTTTAGACTTGTGCCCCTGAGTTATTGATAATCTCCTTCCTGTTATTTTCTACTCAAACTTTACTCCCTGGCCACAAGGGGCAGGCACTTTTATTAGTGTGGCGCCCCAAAAAATGATTGCCTAGGAGAAAGCATGTCCCTGGAGAAACATGAGAAACCTCTACTCTGAGCATACAGGGAAGATCCTTGGTCAGATTCTGCCCAGAGATTATACTCAGAGGTGTTCAAGTATGTAATCAGAAATAAAAGCCAGACTTCTCTACACTGGGGAAAAAATTTTTTTTTTTATCCCACCTTGGGGCAAATTCAGAAAGTTGAATGTCAAACTATTTTTTCTTATGTTGTTGTTCTCTACTAGGTAGAATAGGAGAGCAACAAGACTCCATAATATTCCAAACTACTGAATTAGGAGGGGAAGAAAACATACATTTTATCCACAAGAAAATAACTGGCCTTGGCCCATATGCATGATTAGAAATGTTACTCTGAAAAGAGGATGCTTTTGTTTTCTAAGTAGAAACAGCAAAGTCATCTTCTGAGAAAAAGTTCACTCAAATCAAACTTCACAAAAAATTTAACAATTCACTATTTTCTACACAAAAAGCAACATATGAGCCTCACATCAATAGAAATAAAATATTATCAGCCTATTGTCATTTCTGTCCAACATATGAATGCATATGTCCAATTAATACAAAAAGAAACAAATGGCATAATTTAAGGTAGAATAAACCAATATACCACATCAGCCTAATTATCAGTTATATATTTTTCTTCAATATCAACCGAGGCTCATAACTCTCAACAGATTAATGTGGTTCTGTTATTATCCTATTGTCCACTAGTTTTCATATTTTCCTTGATTAAGCAGATTGCAATATACACAATGGAAGCACCCGTTAAGAAAATCAAATCCAGTGAACCCACAAACTTTTTTCATGCAGTTTGTCTTTTAAAGTATTGTTTGCTTTCAAAATTATAAAGGTAAACTTCATTGCCCTTATGAAAATAGAGTTCACTCACTCTCCCAAAGGCTTACTGTGCCTGTCTCCTAATAATATTATCAGAAGTTTGGAAGCAAGAAAATCTGAAGAGGACCATTAATCCTTTAAAGCAATAAACAAATCCTCCTTTTGAAATACCCTATTCAATTCAAAAAGTAAACTCATAGGGAAATGTTCCAGAGATACCTGGCACTCTCCAAGGAAGATAACCTATTTGTTAGCCATGTCTGTGTTCTATATTCCTGCATGACTCCCGATCTAACCTGAACATCTAAGATACTTCTAGTTCCCCTAACTTTTCTATTTTCTGGCTGTATTCTGATTAGATAAATTACAAAACCTCTTTAGATATGCTGTCAAAATCTTGTGATGTTGGAAAAAAAATAATTCTCTCTCTACCCTTTGCCACTGGACACAGTATGTACAGACCAGATGCTGTGGGGCGGTGATAGGGATAGTTATGCTTGCTTGTTTTAAATTTGCTACAACACTCATTTCTGGAATTTTTGACTCTGCTCTGTGTTGTTAACTTTTTAGCCACCTAGAAAATAGTTTTTTGCAAAATATTTTTTGGGTACTCCCATGTATGATAATGTTCAGAAGAGTCTCTATCTCTAAATGCCAAAATGAAAGATATCCTAGTTGATTCCCTATACTCCATCAAACACAGACAATGACTAAATTGCTGACCAAGTCTCTGCCTTGGCCCCAGCCCCCGTGGGCTCCCCACCCTAATCCTGCTCCAACTATATGAGAAGCTACCAGTTCAGTGGTAATTATCTCCCCATGACATCACGATCACCTTAATAACATAGGCACAGACTATCCCAAAGTAACATGTGTGCATGGTACTGCTGATAATGTTTCATGAGCACAGCGCTATTTCAATAGCATGCCAACCTTAAGAATGAACACAGAGAGTGCTGGATATGACCATATCTTAGGGCGATGACTGACAATGCTATTGAGCCTTTTCAGAGTATCTTCTAAATGTTTCCCCTCCGAGTAGCTGCCTACTACGAGGATGAAAACGGAACACTCAAGCTCCATTCTGTCATCATGGGCTCACATCCCTTGCATTTTAACTGGAAAACCACAAGGACCTTAGTGTATTCATTACTTAGAAGAAGCAACCCAAACGGTATGAAATGGACCACAGGATAGGCCAGCAACTAAGGTATTTTAGCATCACTTTTGTCCTGGATTGATGTGTTTTCCAAGTCCTACGTCAGGCTGTACAACTGTTCTGAGGAGGAATCGAGTCCTTGATTCCCATGGGAGGCCATGTTTTAGTTCACATAATAAAGCCAATAGACGATGTTGAAGAAGGAAAAAACCACTGGGAAGAATATGCGGGACCACCTATCTATGGCATTCACGTCAGTCAAGTCGGGGATGGTGATCTTCAGTTGCGAGGCGCGTCTCCGCAGGCGACTTTTCTTTTGAGCCACGTGTCGTTCCAGAGCATTTCGACCAAAACTGTGCCTGGGCAGCCCGGCTTTCCGATACTGGATGTTGGAGGCATCGTAAGCCATCATCGTGCTCCTGGGGTCTCCGAGTCCCATCACAGCCTCCGATGTGGCCATTTCATTTTTGATTTCAAGTGTGCTCAGTAAGATGTTTTCGTGGGGGTCCATCTGCAAGGGAGAAGAATCAGAAAAGACAACTCAAACAATAATAAGCCCTGGTTGGTGCTTACAATGCAAGGAAATATGATAAGACACACAGTGGGAAAGACAACTGGCTTTGCTGTTTCACTGTTGAGTCCGAAGTGTGGCTCTGTCCCCATAATGGATTTGAGTTTCAGTTTTCCCATCCATGCAATGGTATAAGAATCCAGCCCTGGAGAACTGTGGCAATTATGTAACTTTAGAATGCAGTATAGAGTGCTGTTAGTATCCCTATCATTATTTCTGTTTAGGGTATGCAGGTAACTAGAAGGTGGCCTGATATGTTTTAAAGAATGTATAGTCTTTATATGAACACATAAAATATTAAACTGTACTTGGTATGAGATAACGTCAGGTAATGAATTACTGGATTATGCTCATAAGAGTTTGTAGATGATTTAATGGCAAAACTAGCAGTAAAAGTAGTGAGTAATTCGTAACGGCATGCTATATATGGCAAGTACTTTTTTTGTGTGTGATTTCATTTCATTGATACTTTTGAACAACCACAGTAGAGATGTCACCTTAAATTTGCAATGTCAATATAAATAAGTTAAAGGAACCATTTTGAGCAATATAAAACAGGCCACATTTGACTTGCCAGAATATAAGAGAATTCAGAACGAGGAATTTGAAAATGAGAGGCTAACAACTAAACAGAGTTGGAGGTAGAGAGTTCTGAGTCTAGGAAGGGACTGGCTTGAAAGGAAAGAAAGGGGACAGGATTAGAAGAGACAGCAGGCCCAAGGCTGACTGCTCAATTGCATTCTCTTGATTCAGCTTTCTTTAAAAATTTTTTTTCCTTGTAGATGGACACAAAACTTCTATTTTATTTATTTATGTGATGCTGAGGATTGGACCCAGTGCCTCATATGTGCTAGACAAGCGCTCTACCACTGAGCTACAATGCCAGACCTGAGTCATCTCTCTTGATGATTTCTTCTTGCAAAGACAAAAGTGAAGGATGAACACTGACATCCTGATTCTCAAACATTGAATCATTATATAATGTTTAGTGCTGTGTTAAGAATGGGGTGCCTTAATTTTAAAAGGGCTCAATTGTTACACATAACAGAACCTAGCCATCTGAAGTTATCATTAATAATAGACTATTACTTATTTTGGTAGAGAATAAGAATACAAAAATTTCCATTAAACTTTTTGGATTTACAAAGTAAAGGAAAAAAATGATAGCCACCAATGACACATGGAAACAAGATGACTCAATTGAAAGATATGATGAATGCTCTGAGCTTCATGAATTATGCAGATGGCAAAAAAGGTTACTAAGATTATATGTTAACAATTAGCTTTCAAATGGTTTACCGTTCCTGCATTATAAATTAAAATCAAATAGCTTTTGAGAAACAGAAGCTACAAAAACATAGAACATGCTGGTATGCATTAGCTGACCAATTAGTCTGCCCCTGGATCGGATATTCTGTATGTTTATCTATGGTGGCATTTTGCATAGTAAAAAGACTAAACAGATATATTATTAAAATTAATTTTAAATGTTTTTAAGACTTGGAAACTAAACTCAATACATTTTGAAAGAGATCTGTCAAAGAAAGGTCGATTAATGGTTTTAGTGATGGGTTCCTGCTCCCCAGGGAAGCAAAGAGATATTTAAAGGCTGGTGCTATTTTCTAGTTCTTGGCAGCTACAAGAGCATACATACTCTTAAAAGGCATTCTTCTCCCAGTTTACAGGTGAGGGCATTCATCAAACTTCACAGAGTCAGACGGATACTAAATGGAACTGGGACTCAAACCTTGGTCATTAAAACTCAAAGGTGAGAAGCCGGAGGGTGCCACCTTCCAAAACCCAAGGAACGCAAAGCTGGTGAGAATGGGAAACCTGTGGCTCCTTGATATTTCAATAATGTGCTTATTTTCTGTTCTTCTCTGGGTTATAAACTTTTTTTTTTAACCACTTAGAAAATAGTTTTTTAGCAAACATTCTTTTGGCCACTATGCATGAGGACACTCGGGGGGCTATCCCCCTCTCAAACACCAGCATGACTGTTTTTTTTTTTTTTTCATTGAGCAATTATAATAAGAATATGTGACTTGATACCAGAACTGGCTGAGTTAAAAGTATAAAAAACAGTAACAACCGTAATAGAAACTATAGGCAATGGACTACTATGAGGGGAAACTTGTTTTAGGTTTAAAACAAATTAATTGTCCTTAGATAGTCTGTTTAATCTTACTGGGGTCCCATCTTATTACCTACAGAAATCAAAAGCTGAGTTAGATCATTTCTGAAGCCTGATATTGACTTATTTTTCCATTTCACCAATTAACAGGTATTGATTGAAAACCCTCGGTGTGCCTGGTACTGTGCCAAATAGTCTAGATGCAGTGTAGGGCAAGTCAGCATGGTGGCTGAGTCCCCATGATAGTAACAGTCTCCAGAAAGAACACCAGCTTTGAGTCAAAAGGTTGTCCTTTGGGGATAACCTTAATTTTTTAAAATTTTTTTAATAGTTAACTGTTTTCTTCTTTTAATATCTTTATTTCTATTTGTTTTCATGTGTGCCGAAGATCAAACCCAGTGCCTGATACATGCTTGGCAAGAACTCTACCACTGAGCCACAACCCCAGCACCCTGATTTTTTATTATTATTATTTTTTTTTTGAGAGAGAGAGAGAATTTTTTAAAATATTTATTTATTTATTTTAGTTTTTCAGCGGACACATCATCTTTGTTTGTATGTGGTGCTGAGGATCCAACCCGGGCCGCACGCATGCCAGGCAAGAGCACAACCGCTTGAGCCACATCCCTAGCCCCTGATTTATTATTTTTGACATTGGAAAAATAAATGCCTCTGAATTTGGGTTTCTTCAACTATATTGGTATCTAAGAACTCCAGAGATTTGGGGAGACTAGCTGAATTAAAACATGAACTTGAGACATTAAAGTACTTTACAAGTTAACTATTATTACATGTTGTACATGAAGTAGGATATATATATATATATATATATATATATATATATATATATATATATATATATATATATATATACAGGTCCCAGTGAGATAAAAAGAAAAAAAATTGACAATACATAAGCAAGCACTTCCCCAAAACTACTGCCAAAAGATAAGTGCCTTGCCTTGCAGAGTTGCTCCGCTGTGCACACTGTAAGCTCTCAAAATTTTGTAACCGATCTTGTTATAAAAATGCAATTGACATTGATTGAACGAATAAATTTGACCTTCTGGAAAAAGGGATGGAGAATGACCTTTCTGTAGGTAAAGATAATCATGTCATCCCCACTGGAGATCTGGTCAGGGGGAGGTGGGAGGGTGCGGGTGGCAGGGGAGGTGTATTGAATAGTAACATCAATTAATGAGGTGCTGTTACTCTTTGGGGTCAGTCATATCATCATAATACTTCAGCCGTATTATAAGACTCATATAGACTCAATTAACGCATTAATAGTCAAGGAACAAATTAACCTGAACAAGGAAAGTAACTTTGCCTAGAAAGCACCTATCCATGACCATGAAGCTGTGAAGTGGAGAGGGATAAGGTATAACCATCTCCAGGTGTAATTTATCTCTCAACAGGGACAGAACAAAGCTGGCTGTAGTTCATTAGGCTGCACATCATGGTTAAAGCCCAAGACACTGCTCTGATTATCCCATCCTGTCTTTCCTTGAAGGACCAATTTCTCTACTACTTTCACATATTTTCTACAAAGTCTATATTTCACTCCCTCCCTGCCGGCCCCGCCCCCCCCAAAAATAGGTGAATCCCTCCCTGTAAGCCACAGTAGATTGTCCATGTACATCACTCCTGGGCCACCAACACATACTTCCTGGAGGTCTGGCACAGTGACTCAATCAACACCTGGGACTGCACCTGTTGTCTACTAGGTGGGGAATGGAGGATGTGGCTACCAACAATCACTGAGTTCTGGATTCAGACAATGTAGGGTTTGATTCTGGGGTAACAGCCTTGAGACCCTGGGAAAAATCATTCAACCTCTCTGTTTTCTTAAATGTAGAGTAGGGAAAATACTGATTCCAGTCCACTGGGGTTGTTTGAAGGAAATAAGTAACAGAACATTTGGGCTGAGGATGTGGCTCAAGTGGTGGTAGCATGCTCGCCTGGCATGAGTGTGGCCTGGGTTCGATCCTCAGCACCACATACAAACAACAATGTTGTGTCTGCCAAAAAAAAAAACCTGAAAAATAAATATTCAAAAAAATTCTCTCTCTCTAAAAAAAAAAAAAAATACAATACATCAAAAAAGTACTTAGCCCTACTTTGCACATAGCAAGAACTGAAAAGACTGTAACTGATCTCTGTATAAAAATGCAATAGATGTTCATTGAATGGTTGCATTTGATCTCCTACTGCCTTGTTATTAAATGCCATTGACAAGTAAACAAACCAGAACTTGGAAATCATCATAATTTAAAAAAATATTGTTTCCTTTAGTAGCCTCTGTAAAATGCTGAGAATAATTCTTAATAGCTACTAAACACTGTATGTTTGTTACCAAACATAAATGACTTTACTAAATATGATAAAAATTCTAAAACAAATTAATTAATTTATTTATTTATTATTTTTTGGTGCTAGGGATTGAATACAAGGCCTTGTGCATGCAAGGCAAGCATTCTTCCAATATATATCTCCAGCCCCCCAAATTATTTTTTATTGTGAGGTAAGACAAACAGAAGCTGCATTTCACTTCCTAGGTGGAGAGGGAACAACAGACTGAGAGACAGTACTAGGGGCCCCAAGTTCACAGAGCTCACCCGCTTGATACTGATATGCAGGGAAATATGCAGCCCAGAGGCCAGGGCCTCAGAGAGACATCTCCTGTGCTGGTGAGACACACACACACACACACACACACATATATAAACCCAATATATATATGTGTACATATAAACATATATATATAAATATTTATAAATACATATGTGTATATATGTATATGTGTGTGTGTGTGTGTGTGTATATATATATATATATATATAAATTTTTTTTTTTAATTTGGTGAGGTGTTTAACCACTGAGCATTATTCCCAGCCTTTTTGTATTTTATTTTGAGACAGGATCTCACTAAGTTGCTGAGGCTGGCTTTGAACTCATGATCCTCCTGCTTCAGTCTCCAGAGCTGCTGGGATTATAGGCATGTGCCACCACAAGCAGCTCAAATCATATTGATAAGGGCACATATAAGGTCTGTTTCATTTATTGTTGAATCCCCAAGCTTCTGGAATACTCTTAGCAAATAGTAGATGTTCAATAAGTAAATATTAATGAATGAAATTAGTTCTTTTTATAACTCTAGTAATTAAATCTCTTTGTGAGGCATCAGTAAGATGGGTTTAGGTTTGCAATCCCAGTCTGAAGACTGGAAATTCAGGGGCCTACCTCTTGAGTTCCTTCCCTGCTCTGCGGTTTCTGCCTCTAGTTATACAGTTCTCTTTCTAGAGCAGCATGCTCAGGTACCTGAGATCTGGAAACTTTATTGCCATGGCACCATGAACCACTTCCACAAGAGATGTCCCATTGTTACCTCAGGGAAGGGCAACTAGCAAGTAATATCTAGAAGCTATGACTAAGAACTTATGGACTGAACCCTTTTATTACCCCAGTACCCTTGTAGGGCAGGCACTAATCCATTTCATGCTTGGGCAAAAAGTTACAGAGAGGTTAGGAAACAATACAAGTTCACACAGTGAATAAGTGGGCAGGGCAGGAATTAGAATCAGGTCTTTTTCACTTGGCCATGCTGAGACATGATGGCCCAGACATCCCAGCAGCAGTTCAGAGCTCATAAAAGAAGACTCTTTCCATACGTGGCAGGGACTGTCAGCTGGAATCTTGCAAATTTTCTTTACAGAGGGATGGTGAGAGTTTGGAATTAAAGGTCACTAAAGGTGAGAACTGGTATAAAGCCCTGTTGACTTCAGCACTTTCCAGGAAGGAGAGAAGACATCTGGATTTCGGCTGCTCCTCAACCCCATTCCTTCCAAGAGCTGTCTGGGAACCCACAACTTCCCCATTCTCAGTTCCTGTGACTCTGGTGGGGTGTGTGCCAACCATAATTCTCTGGACAGCACCCCTCAGGCAGGGGCACACAAACTTTTCTGAGCAAAGACATACAGGAGCATTCAGATAGACACACCTAAATGAAGACTCTCAAATACTGTCTCAAGGTGTACATCTAGAAGCAAAGGGCCCTGAATCTACACAAGCTACTGAGATAGTTAACTGTGAATGCAGATTCTAACGTAGAACAGAACCAACACAAAAGAGAGCTCACGACCCAATGCCACCGTATCTCTGCATCTGCCCATGCCTGATTTGGTGACACTGAGGGAGAATATTCTTCGGTTTCAACAATTCTGTAATATAGGCAAAGCAGGAAAGAAATGAAAGGAATTTCACTTGTATAAGATTTTTTTTCCTTACTCAAATTGGAATGATGGAAAATCCATTAGAGCAATACCATTTTCAGTATGTAGCACAGAGTTGGGCTTCAATATTTTTGGCCGGAACTTAAGAACCCAGCAGTTGCTAGGCTGTTAAACTGACTACACCTTTTAAAAAATTTCTTTGTTTCTTTGTTGTTGCTGTTGTTGTTTTCCCAACAAAAGGCATAAACTACAAAATAGGGCGAGGGATGTGGCTCAGTGGTTGAGTGCCCCTGAGTGCAATACCTCCCTGCCACCCCCACTCCAAAAAAGTATAAAGTGTGCTATGCATGAACTTCCCAGGTCAAGAGCAAAGATAACAGAGGAGATGGACAGACTTACATGTGGTTTAAGGGACAAGGGTAGAAAGTCTTGTTTATTTATTTTTCATATCTGCCACTGTTTATGTAAAAGGAAAACAACTTTTCATAGCTTCATGTTCAGTTCAATACTAATTACCCTTCCATGGCTTCCACTGAGGCATCTATTTTTATAAGGTGTTTTTTTTTTATATGAAGTTAAGTCTTTATAAAACTGGCATGCATTCAGTACTCTAAGAGGTGAAAGAAAGACCATTCCTATTTGACAAGGCAGGAAACTGAAGCTCAGAAAAAAAATGAAGTGAATTACTTAAAATTTTACTATTAATAAGTAATAAGAGAAGTGCCTAACAATATTGAGCTGTTTATGACAATCAATGAAATATGACATGCTGCCTTCAGCTTATCTTGAAAATCAATCAGGGAAGCCTGACTTAGTTATGGTTTGGTTGGTGAGAGTCTACTGTAGTGGGTCCCAAACTTGAATGTTCATCAGAATCCCCTTGAGGTCTTATTAAAACAGATCTCTGGTCCCCACTGCCAGGGTTATTGAGTCAGTAAGTCTGGAATGAATTTCAATAATCTGCATTTTTAACAAGTTCCCAGTAACTCTTGGCTGCTCCTCTAGGGGTCCATGCCTGGAAAACCCCTAGTCTACTGAAAAGCAGTACAAGGACATGACTTCAAAGAAGGAGCAGCAGAGGCCAAAAAAATAATGTAAAATTGAATACCTCCCAGCTGAGAAGCAGCTTTCCCGAGAACATATGTAGCTGTTGTTTATTATTTACTAGGCATCGTATTAAAGGTTTTATGCAATTATCATTTAGTCCTGATATTGACAATAATCCTATCTAAGAGGTATTACTAATGTCCCCATTTTAAAAATGAGGAGCTTGGGGATTAGGGGTAGTTAGCGATTTGCTCAGAGTTACCCGGTTGGTAAGTAGTGGAGCTGGTACTTAATCTCTTTTTCCCATGGTTCCTGTTCTTAATTACCAGACTATATGACTGGATATCTTGAGACTTTCCTCAGTTAGGAGTTTTGTCTTGGAATACTCTGCAGAATATAGTTAAGTGACAAATTTTTAGAAAAAAGGAATTTAGCTAATTTTAAAACCAACCTGTCCGATCTTTCTCTTCACTTGAGCAGTGAAGATATTGGAGAAACCATGGATCTGTCCCTATTTTTATGAGGACATTAATGAGAGACAGCTTTCTGATAAATAATCAGAAGGGATACTTGGCCATCTCTACTGTCCTATAAAACATACCAAAATATTTATCAAAAATTTAATTCCTTGGCATTCATTTTCATCTATTCAAAGCGATGTGAAGATTTTGTCTATAGCACTTGAAACAAGAAAGAGGGAAGCAAAGGGAAACAAAATGAAATGGAAGAAAGAGAGATAGCACTGGACAGATTGCTGTTCCTGGGCATAGACTGCCTTAGCATGAGTGCCAGGGCAGACCTTGAGTGCATCCTGGGTTCTGCACTAGTTGTTATCCATGCTCAAGTTTATATATCCATTTCTGACAAAACAGTTTCTTTTTTTCTTTTTTTTTTCTTTTGGTGGGGCAGGTATACTGGGGATCAATCTCAGGTCCCTTGACCACTGAGGCATGGCCCCAGCCCCATTTTGTATTTTATTTAGAGACAAGGTCTCACTGAGTTGCTTAGCTCCACGCCATTGGCGAGGCTGGCTTTGAACTCGTGATCCCCCTGTCTCAGCCTCCTGAGCTGCTGAGATTATAGGTGTGCACCACCGTGCCTAGCTGACAAAATGGTTTTTGATGAGGTTCTATTAAGTTCTCTCCTGATTCCAATTCAACAATGTGCTCTTGAAACTGTGCTTTATCTGGAGTTAATTGTGCTTATCAATCAAGAATCAAGTGCTAAGTTTTGGGAAATAGACTGACTAATTCATACCACCATTCCAGAGACTCCTGCAATGATCCCTTGTAAATGAGGGCAGCTTAAACACTAGCCAATTCCACTGTTCTACTGCATAGAGGGAGAGACTTCTCTGCTGAATTGACTTATTTTCCAGAAGGACCCATGAATTGATGGTTCTAATAATGGCGAATTCACATTGAATGTTTTAGATTAAGAGGGCTTATGTTTCTTTTTCTTCTCCTCATCCCGGACATTTTTCACAATTAGGAAAGAAACATCTTTGGCTAATAGAGTTCTGTTTTGCTTTAAAAAGATATTGCATTAACCACCAAAGGGTGGGCCTTATTTTTACACAATAGTCAGTTAATTCCAGGTTTGGTTTCAAGTTTACCACTTCCTTTTCTACACCTTTCTCCGTGATAGGTATGTGCTCTGAAGGAATGGCCTTAGAATAGTCTATGGTCATATACAGAAAAACAGATCATATCCCTCAGTGACCAAAGAGCATCTCAAGCTTATCTTGGAGATGGAGAATGGTACGATTTTAAATCCCAATTCACCTCTCATGTCATCAAAAGAAGAGTGAGAAATTGTGAAAGTCCAAGAAATCCTCACTGTGAGATTTCCAATTACTGTGGGTAGGAGATCTTGTTTTATCATCCATGAAATGACATTGTGACCTGTGAGACTTGAACTGCTAAGGCAATGAACTGCTGACCACACGGGAATATCCGAAGCACTCTTTCCAGAGGAAAAACACTCTGAAACTACCTGGCATGCATTCAGTACTCTAAGAGGTGAAAGAAAGTTCACCCAACAGAATGGGAAACAGAATTGGAGGACAGCAAGAGAGGCCAACATCTTTGACTCTTTTAAATCCCTGAACCAAAGTGAACAGAGAAATAATAACCCAAACAGAGGGAGTTTACAACTGGAAAGGATATATGAGAGAACAGCTGAAGTACTCAGGTAGTTGCAGGAGGGTCGTCTTTTGTTTTTTATTTATTTTTTTATTGTTGTTGATGTAGAAGGGTTTCTTTTTCTTTTTCCTTTTTTTTGTTTTGCTTTTAAAAACAAATTTTAATTGACATACAACAATTTAATGTGTTTGCAGCAATATGGATTACCCTGGAGTAGATTATGTTAAGTGAAATAATCCAGACACAGAAAGGCAAGTACCATATGATCTTTGTCATTTCTGGACTCTTATAAAAAGATAGTTATCTTTAATAAAATCAGTAGGAAAAAAACTGGGACTTTTTTTACTCTGATTTTTCTTACTTCTATTAGATTTCTGTACAGTGTCTACACTCTCAAAACCAGAGTGTGAGGATGGAGTCAGCATTACCAGCTATCTGTAACAACCATTCCCATCTGTTATGGTATGGATATGAAGTGTTCCCCGAGGGTCATGTGTGAGACAACCCGAGAATGTTCAGAGGTGAAGTAATTATGTTATAAATGGTATAACCCTGTTAATGGATTAATCCACTGATATAAGTTAATGGGTGGTAACTGTAGGTAGGTAGGTAGGATGTGGCTGGAGGCAGTAGGTCGTTAGGAGTGTGCCTCTGGTGGTTATATTTTGTCTCTGGTGAGTGGAGTTCTCTCTGCTGCTTGGTGGCCATGTCGTGAGCTGTTTTCCTCCACGGCTTCCTTCCACCATGATGTCTGGCCTCACCTCAGGCTCCAAGCTATGGAATCAGTTGTCAGTGAACTGGACCTCTGAAACCATGAGCCCAAATAGAATTTTTTCCCCTCTTACTTGTTTCTGTCAAGTCTTTTGGTCACAAAAGCTAACGAAAACACCCACAAAACACAGAAGTTCCTAGCTATTTCAAAGCTAGTTAAATAGTTGAAAATATTTAAATTTATGTTTACAGATTCAAACCTTGTGCACTCTCTGCTAATTATTTCAGTGTAGGATGAAGAAAGGGGATGCTGGCGGCTTGGAAACATGCTACTATGTTTTTATTGTTTTGATTTTCAATTTCTAAATTCTCATGGATACACTCCTCAAGATTTCTTTAGTAAACTGTTTGGTAAAGAAACACATTAATGAATTCATTTTTCATGGATCAGGTGAGTGACCTGCCTGGTTCTCCTCCTCTAAAGTTGTGATAAGGTGAAACGATTCTGCTTCCCACACACAGAAGTCCATCTGGCCAAGCAGGGAAATCAAATGAGCCTGGGGAGGTTTTAGGTAACTGACTTGAGAGATAATGATGTTTTCAGAGGAAGTAGGAGGCCGACCTCAGGAGCAGAAGGAGAACAGTAAGGTTTTCCTTTCCAAAGGTCTTCAGAAGATAAGCCTTTCACATAAAAGTTGTAATTAATAGCCTCAGTAGTGAGGAATCCTATGACAAGCTTAAGCAGTCTTTCAATGGATGTTCTTACCCTTTTGGTCTTTCTCATACAGATTCCTGCCCTATTCAAAGCCCACTAGCAGAGTGAAAAGGATATTGACCTCAGTAATGAGCACGGGTTCTAATCCTGGCTTACTATGTCTGGGCCTCAGTGTGGTTTTAAGCAGAAAATGTAGGTGGGCTAAGGGAAGTCTTGGCACACTCCCTCTACCAGTTCAATCTTCTTGCTGGAAGCTAACTGAATCTCTATGTCCCCAAAGATGGAAAGCATGGGCAGAACATGGGCCTTGCTGCCTTATGTATCTGTAATGCTGACCACAACATTTTTGGTACAAAATAAGCATTCAAGACAAAACTTGCTAATTGCATGTCTGGCAGGGTTAGACTAAGTCTGGGATCACCCGTTCAAAATTGGGCTAGGAGAGTCATACAATGTAAAGCAGGTGAAATGGAGAACGGGAAGAAGTTGGTTCTGTTGTGAACCAAACTGAAAACACAAGCCTGCCTGAAGCCCACTTCAATTCAAAATGTTAAACATCACTGTAGTGGTCAAAACCATAACTGAGCATTCATTCCACAGGTTGTTTTAGCAAAGTTTCTTTTAGGTTTAATTTATAAAAATTTTCCTCCCAGGTCCATATAATCTGCAATCACCAACTACCTTCTTCTTCTTCTTCTTTTTTTAAATCTATGGTATAACATTAAGAATTACAGATAAGAAAAATCTGCCTGGCAAAATTCCTATAGTCTTGCAGCTCCTTTGCAAACCAGGGTTTGGATCCAGTACTAGCACTTCTTTCCCTCATTCCGTGGGGCCTTGCTGCAGCAAATTTCCTCTGCAGAAATTTCCCTTCATAGAATTGCTCATGTGGCCTCCTTAATCTTTGTGGCTTACAGTCTTCAATCCCTTTCACTCTCACAGCAACAAGTTAATTTCCTCTAGAGAATGCTTCCTTTCTCTATATGTATTAATTTATGTGGAATCCATTAAGATTGACACATTAACTACAGATCACTGTTTTTTTTTTTGTAAAGAATATTTGGATTGATATGGAAGGATGAATGTTAAATTTGGAGGAGAGTACATTTCAAATTGCTACATTTAATATTGTTCAAGCACAAGGAGTGAATGCATGATGAATTGAGTAATTTCTTTTAGAACGTTCCAGAATTCTTTCTGGGTGGCTTTTTTTTTAATTTAATAAAGTACATGCTACTAGTTTCAATTAAAGTTGAATGGAGGGAGTCATCTTCATTGTATAGGGGAAAAAAGAGGCTGGGATGAGATTGAAAATCTCTGAATAAGGAACAAGTGAAGGAAGCTTATTTGTGATCTGTAAATTTTAATGAACATTTCTTTCCTTCAAAGGAGGACTAGAATTATTAAAGTACGGAGTGTAGCTGGGTTTTACAATGAGCTCAAAACCATTTTTTTTTTAAAGAGATAGGGTATGTCTTGTTCTGTTTTCCAGGCTGATCCCAAATTTCTGGGATTAAGAGATTCTCAAAGAGTCTCCTGCCTCAGTCTCCCATGTAGCTGGAACAATATGTCCACTTTATTGCATCTGGCTTAAAACCTTAATTTTAACAAGTTTAAGAAAGGCAGATATGAGAATCTGCCTATGCAATTCTGATAACTCACAAAAAATTTTAAGAGTGGCGAAGGCTTGTTCCAGTTCATTATCACCTGGCAACTGATCTATCTTTTAAAAAAAATTATTTTTTTGTAGTTGGACACAATACCTTTATTTATTTATTTACTTATTTATATGTGGTGCTGAGGATCGAACCAAGGGCCCTGCATGTGTGAGGCAAGCAATCTACCACTGAGCCATAACCCCAGCCCTTGATCTATCTTTTTGTTCCCTGGTTCACTCACCTCAAAGCATCATGGGAGGTGTCTTGCTGAGGGTTTCTGTACATATCATCTAACTAGTAACACAATTTCCCAACTTACTTTTTAATAATTCCAAAGAAAACACTTGCTTAGTGTCTTTCTGAATGCTGGAGACAGCCAAGTCTACTGTTTGTAATGCACAGAGGTGAGGGAGGGGGAAGGACAGATAACCTTTAGAAGAGGAAATAGATTTGTCCCCAAAGACTTGCACGTGCTGTTAAAAATTGTGAGAGTTTATATCGCTAAGGTGGGGGGTTGGAGGGGCTGCAGCCACACTCCTTTCACCTCACAGTCTTTCAAAGCCTACAATAGTAAATAGTGAAAGTGGAAGTTGATCAGGTCAAATTTCAAAATTTATTGGATAGCCTTGACTGACCTAAAAGTTGTCACTTATATCTTCCCAAATCACTGGGGGACCCATGTTTTTCTCTTGTTCATGGCTTTTTAAGTTAACCCCAATCTTATTCCATAAACTAATGAAGATGAGTTTGGACATACCAATCCATTCACTGCCTCAGTTATTGGTGAGAGGAAAATTATAACCTATTTCTAGCTTCAACTCATAGAAACGAAAGTTTTATTTCTGCCTCTTAGGCAAGGCACCAAATTTTTAATTCATCTAAAATCTGACCACTCCTTCTCCCTGGAATATACTAACTCAGAAACAGAATCTGTCTACAGACTTTAAAATATCCCTTCTAGACTATAATCAGCTCTACTTCATGTCTGAGAGACACAGTCACTCTCCCTAATCTTACCCTCTACCTCCTGTTGTTCTTCATCTAATTTGGTCAAGAAACCAGAAAACTGACGTAATGCAAACCATGTGGGCAGGACTTCCATGAACATGACCTAAAAGTACAGCCTGAAGAAGGAGCAGGCGCTTGTTCCAGAGAATGTGCTGGGGACCTAGAATTCAAGTTCTCTCCTATAGCATCTGAGTTTCCTTTGGCTCTTGAAGGAGAGGGCACATCAAAACAGATCTCTAAAACAGAGATGGGTTGGTTGGGATATATGGATTCTCACTGATTACTGAATCCTGTGAGTATAAGTTGAGAGTCATATTTAATACTTACAAAAACTACTGAGGAAAACTGACTTAGCAGCAATTAAAAACCATAGTGTGGTCAAAATGAATTAAAATGTGTCCTGGTAAGCACTGTGCACAACCAGGACTAAATAATTGATGCTAAGGATAGTGTGACTATGGACCAAATGTCATAGTGAATGTGAGTGGCTCATGATTAATCAAAAAGAGTTCACAAAGTCCATACAGTTCTCTTAGTAGAACTCATTTGATGCGGAATACTATGGAGCTATTTGAATAGGACCAAGGAATTCCTAACAATTGCTTCTTCAGATAAGTGAGAGCTGCAGGATCCTCATTCATCCTTCCTTACTCTTCCATGGCCTGCATCTTTCAGATCTAAGTTCAAATGTTCCTTCCATTGCAAAGCCTTCCTTGATCCCTCTGCATTTTACCAGGTCAACAATAGATGCTATCAAAGCAATGTGAATACTTCCTTCCCTATCCTTATTGCCATTAAGAATTATATATTAATACTTCTGTCAGAATTTGTTTAAGGTATGTCTTCTCATTGCAATGTGCCATCGGTGAGGGCAAAGTTCATGCTTGGTAAGGTCTAAGAAATATCCACTGAAATAGCAGATAAGACCACTAGTCAATAACCGTGTATATGCAAACTATGTTCCTAGCCCAGTTTTAAGCAGTGTACATGGATTAACACATTGATTCCTCACTGCGAATGTTTGTAGTAGGAACAATGATTAGCCCTCATACCATAGGGAATGAGCTGAGAGTGAAGAAAATCAGGGCTCTTGCTGAAAGTAGCACAATAAATAATGAAGGAGCTGAGATTTATACCCCAAAGTCAGATTTTAGTTCTCAGAGTTAAGACTCACACTATAGTGCCTCCTAGGACCTTATATATGTCTCCTTCAAAGAGTGAAATTCCCTATATTGTGTTGAGAGGAGGACTGAGGTAATAGGATTGATAAATAATGCCTGTGGGAACTCCCATCAGATCAGAGGACAGGAGACAGAGATCATGGGGGAGGATAAAGGTGTCCCTGGGCATTAATAAGGACAAACTCAAGGGGAACACAGACCTGTTAGGCTTGGAGGAAGTAAGGGGATGGGAGGAGGCCCCTGTGTCTGCACATTACACTTAGTAAGTGCCAAGTAGGACAATTTGAGGGGTCTTCCATATGGACCCCTTCTACTACCTTTGGTTGGACTACATTTTAGAAAAAGTCACTATATATGAAATGAGAGGACCCCATATTAGAAGAGTCTTTACCCCCAGACTGCAGGGACTTTCAGGGAGTTCCTGTAAAAATTCCTGTTCTTTTTGGCCTGAAGCAGTAGTACTGTGTTTAAGAAGGTGGATGCTGAAGCCAGGATACTCAGGGTTTAAGGTAAGGTCCCCAAACTACGATCGTGAGTAAGATACTCAAACTTTCTGAGCCTTAACATCCTCCACTGTAAAACAGGTACAAAAATATCTGCTTATTGGACTGCAGTAAGGATTACGTATGGCAACTCATATAGAACACTAAATGCTACAAAGGACAGACTCAAGGAAGAGTGACTTTTAATACTGTGGAAGTGAGGGGGTGGTGGAACTGAACTTAGGCTATCTTCATTGGGAAAGGTTTGGTTGTAAACTGGTTTCCAACTCAAGCATCTGTGGGGGAGACAGAGGAAGATACAGAGCAGTTGCTCCGTCCCTCTTTACAAAACAAATATGTACACCAACCCAGGTGCTTGTCTTTGCTACAGCCTTTAGCAGGGAGCTTCCTCTAGGTTTTGAGCTATGTGAATCTTCTAGTTTCATTCTGCCAGGAAAATGTCCAATGTTGAGAACTCATTATTCACAGAAAGAAGAGACTGTGAATAATGTTTCTTTCCAGTGCTTAATTTGGAGACCTTGCTTGGTTCTTTATCCTGACAGAGGGCAGAGGCAAAAAGTAACTAAAAATATTCCGCGTTGTTATCTGCCAACAGTACCAGTCAAAGTTTGGGAAAGGACAGCTTGCACTCATCAGCAAAACTAAGTTTTCAGACTATTTCTGGCTTCATTTATTTAGGGGAAATAAGTCTTTCTTCCTCCAAATTAAGTGCATCTACAAAGGGAGTTTCATTATGATAATAATGATAATATGAAATTACATTTTATGGATGGTATTATATGGTAGCATTTTAAATTTCAATAGAGATAAGAACATTTATGTAGTTAATTAAATCCCGAAGACATGAGCTTTGGAGTCAGCTTTGAATTGCAACTCCTTTACTCATTAGCTGTGTGATTTAGAGTGAGTTCCATATTTTAGTTGAGCTTCAGTTTCCTCATCTTTAAAACTGAGTTACATCACTGCATTATTTGGAGGGTTATTTTAAGATTGAGGTAAGGTGTTTAAGGTATGCTATGATTTGGATCTGAAATGTCTCCCCCAAACCCATGTTTTAAAGACCTAGCCCTTGTTGCTACTGGGAGACATTGGAAACTTCACAAGGTAGGGCCTTGTGGGAGGTTTTCTGGTCTTGGGGGCATACCTGTAAAGAGGCGAGTGGGGACCTCAGCTCCTTCTTTTCCTCTGTTATACTTTTCATTCCCAACCCTGAGGTGAATGGTCTTGCTCTTCCATGCCCATGTCCCGCATGACATGGTGCCACAGGCCCTAAACAATGGGGCCAACTGGTCATGGACTTAAGATTCCAAAACTATAATATGAAATCAAACTTTTTAATTTATAAGTTGATTTATCTCTAGCCTTTGTTACGGTAATGGAAAGCTCACTGACATAATCATGTCTTCACATGATTAGATACATAACAAAAGGATTTGCGACTTGACACTGCTACCACTTGTGCAGAATATACAAAGTGGCTGATTTATATAAGCAGACAAACTAATTCCTTTTAGTTTTCCTCTGTCCCCGTGCAGTGGGTGTTCTGGCGGAATCCACCCCATTTATTGCAATAACAATGAAGACCAACTTCCTGTCTCAGGTATGAGCTGCTTTAAGTCAGTCTTGGTACACCTATCCCTTTGGAAGAGATTCAAAGGGATAGGTGTACCAAGACTGACTTAAAGCAAACTGAGTCAACTGAGTCAGTGACAAGACAGGAAAAGTTTGTTGGGGGCTTTTGAATGCAACATAAGTTTCCATCTCTCTTTCTGGATATGAATGATGAGACAAGGCACCTTGTCACTAGTGGATGCCATCTGATGTCAGAACAAGATATTGTTCATAAGATTTTTACCAGTTGACTTGTTCTCCCCCCACCCATGATTGTATACGGTTGTCACAGGCCAGACACATTAAAGGTGGGGAGAAAAATGAAAGAGACTCAATTAAAATCCCAAATAGTAACTTCAATCATTTCAGATACATTTAACCTAGAACCATGAAAGGTATGTGTGTGTGTGTGTGTGTGTGTGTGTGTGTGTGTGTGTGTTTATTCTTTTCTAAATATACTAGTTCTGTGAGGAAACTTCATCGTCTTCCAATAGAACTTGTAATAAAAATTCCCTTAATTTATTTGAAACCCTCACTTTCTGTCACAGAAAGTTTAGCTCATTCCTGTCTATAATATCAGGATTAATCTGAAAAACCAAATAAGGACTCACTCATCTTCTGGATAAGAAAACTTAGGCCCAGAGAAATTCTTTTGCAATAGTAACAGAGCTTTTCAGACACTAAGCTAGGTTGAGTATCCCAGCTTCCTGAATCCAAATTGGATTCTCTGACTGGCTCTGCCAATTATAGAACTGAGGAGAGATATTTTAAAGCAGTTTCACATGCAATCTGTGATTAAAATGTGCAACTTGGGGAGAAAAAAAAATCTAGGTTTACATTCCAGTTTTATTTAGTCCTTGTTCTACCATTTACTAGTTTGTGTGATCAAGAGTAAGCCACAGAAATGTTAACATGAGGGGAGTTTTTGAGGCTCTGTTTCCTGTTCCTAAGCTTACGGTGGGTACTACAAATTGACCAGCTACCCCAAACTCAGCTACAAAATCCTCAGCATAGTTCTCAGGGCTGATACTCAAAAGTGTCACTCACTGGCATTTCCTGGGTTTCATTCTTGCTCTTCAGTGTGATCCAAACTGTGCTTTGGCATTGCTGAAAAGTGTGTGGGAAATGTAGTCTCTGAAATGTTGTCCTAGACCTCTTGAATACAAGTCTGTCCTTGACAAGACCCCTAGGTCACTTCTGGGCACATTAAAGATTAAGATGCAACAAGAAACGACACTTTAAATCTCATGGCATTCTGAAAGTCTATGCCAATAGAATTCAAAAAAAAAAAAAAAAAGAAAGAAATTTTCCAAGAGCCTTGGATAGCTCTCCAAGTGTTCTGAAATTGTTTAAGTCAGTCTTGATACACCTGTCCCCTTGGAAGAGACTCATTTGGGGGTGGGAAGTGCTGAATGGTCTTCATCCCAGCTTGGAAGAGAGTGGAGGGTTAGTTGGTAATATTTTATGTTGTGTGTGTGTGCTCTTTTTTCAAAAGGATGAATTAATCACAGGCAAACTTCCAACTAAACCCTCAGGGGAGAGTGAGCTGCAGAGGGAACTAGGAGATGCACTTCAGCCAGGGATCCCTGCACAGCTGTGGTCCATTGGCTTCTGTGCATTTGACCAATTACACAGTGAATTACCCCCAATGAGTACTGTCCCATGCACCATCTACCTTCCCTGTCCAAGTCTCTGTTAGGAGAACTGCTGTCAGTTCCACATGGACTTGTCTCTCATGGTTCTCAGAGGTGCTTTGCTGGAACAAAGAGACTGAGGACAGATGCAGGTCAAATTATGATGAACTATCCTGTCCATGAATGGAAAGCAGTACTGCACAATGGGCAGGTTATCCTGAATCACTGGAGTAGAGTCTAGTCTTTATTATGTATCTGTTGTGTGGCTTTGGACTAGTCACTTGTTCTCTCTGGGCATCAGTATCTTTCAATACAACATCAGAAGACCTATTAGGTCTGTTACCAGGGTTAAGATAATATTTTTCCATGGTTAACACATATAGCCTGGCTGGATTGTGCAGGTTCTCATTACCCCTTCTTTATTTTTTTCTTTTGCCTTGAGATAGACTATACTTTTGTTCCATGAAGTTTTTCCCGTACATGCATCTAAAGGTTTTATCTCTCTCTTCCAAAATTCAATAGCAGATGATATCTGCACTGAATGTTAACCATTCTGATTATCACACAGGATTTAAAAATATTATCATGCTAGTGGACTATTCCATCACACTGAGAGAAATAATGCTACTAAGTTTAGGAACAACCCTGAAGAAACAGAAAAGTCTGAATTCAGTCCCTGTGAACCACTCATGGTAGACATCAACTCTGCAGTGACCCCTTCTCAAGTGCCTGCTGCGTACTTTCTAGGTACACCCCATGTAATTCTGAAGACCATCTCTTCATGGTGGAACTGTAAACTCTAAGGCACATGAGGGAACTGAAGCTCAAAGAGGTTTCCCATGCTCACTAATAAGTGGCAGTCTTGAGGCCTGGGCCGTGCAGACATCTCCAATCCAAACCCAGGTTGATTTGACTGAGCTGGTCTCCCTGTGACCTTAATCACCAGACTAGATTTCAGGAACAATAACTGGATAAATGCTTGCTGAGTGATCAACACATTCATGATGTTCCTTCCAAATCTGTACCCCATGAAGAAGAGTTTGGGGTTGTCCTGCAAATGGCCACTATAAGTTGAAAAACTATAGGTGACTCTCAAAGGAACATAGCTCCTATCTTTGGTTTCAGGGGGCCAACATTTTCAACTACTATTTTAAATGAACCTTGAGCTAAAAGTCTACCTGAATGCACAACAGTGATTCCCAGAGACTGTGAAGGGTGTGGAGGAGGGGTGGAGAAAGGGGCAGGAAAGAAAGAAGGTCGCATTGGACAACAGGCATGAAAACTGAATGAGGAGCTGGGATCGTATCTGGCACGTGTGAGGCACTGGCTTGGATCCTTAGTACCACATAAAAATAAATAAATAAAAATAAAGGTACTGTGTTCGTCTACAACTAAAAAAGACAAGAATATCATTTAAAAAAAACGAAATAGAAATAAGTTCTGGCATTCTATAGTACAGTGGGGTAACTACAGATCACAATAACCTATTATATATGTAAGGAACCAGAAAAGAGGAACTTGACCTTTCCAAACATAAAGCAATGACAAGGAGATGGAAATGTTAATTACCCTGATTTGAGCGGTACGCTTTGCATACATGCACTGGATTTTCACGCTGCATCCATAAATATGTGCAATTAATAAATAATAATAATCTTTGATCCTAAACCAAAGAAACTTGAAACCCTCATAAGGCAGCATTCCCACATGAGGACTCCTTTTGCAGTGAATTCTCAGAGTGCCAGCTGGGGTAGCCTATGCCCCTGCTCCACACACTGTGATACATGGATTCTTAGCTGAACTCCCTCCTAGGGAGCCAAAGCAAGAATTCTCTGATTCACTGGGGGACGTTTACTATATAGAGCCCTTGAAGGTGGTCCAGCTTCCCGAAATATTCTGCAGTAGAAGCTTGTAGAAATGTCGAGAGGCAAAGATGCAGCTTATTTATTGCTTAAGGAGATTTCAAAATTATGTCAGGGTCCATTTTTGTTCTCTCTCCTTAGGTGCCCTTTGTCAAAATTAAATAAGCATCAAGCAACTCTGCAAATCTCTTTGCAGCAGAGGATATAAAAAATTCTTAATTTCTTTAGGAACACGAGGAGGTACTTGCTGGAGGTACTGGTTTTTTTTATAACAAAATAATTTAATATTAATAGAAAGATGGTTAATAAAAAATTAATGCCAGCTCTTGCTTCCCAGAGCTGCCCAAGGAACATAGTTTCCTTTCTTTCTTTCTTTCTTTCTTTCTTTTTCAATAAACAGTTCATAATATTTCCAAAGTTTTCACAGCAAGAATTTTTTTCATGAAGTAGAACTGCTATGACATTTCCTAGTATCTAAAATTTTATTGAGTATAAAGTAAATACTATAAAATACAGATATACTTATTGAAGAAAGAATAAAAAAATAAATATTCATAGTGAATTGAAGTTTCCTATTAACTTCAGGAGCTTCAGGAGGTGAATATTTGCCTTAAAAACGATATCTTTTCCTTGAAAACCAGGTTAATAACCCACAGCTGGCTTTTGAGCATGACCTAGCAACATGGTAGAGGTACACTGCATATGTTGGATTTCAAATTCCAAAATGGAAACCAAGCCTGCACTTGGAAGAATCTTAGCGTCACATTTGAACTTTTCCTGTGGTTGGCTCAATTTTGTTGAGTGGCGATCTAGGTTTTCTGACATATTAAATATGTTTATAAAATTGAACTCTTTGGTTGTGATTCCCACTTTAGAAAAACACCAGATTGAAAGACAATGGGTCATAACAGAGTCTTGGCTTCCTTGTAGGAACAAGGATGACCAGATAGGTTCACTGACTCAGAAGGGACACAGAGAGGCAATCACAGCAGGGGAAAGGGACATGGTGGACCAGAGGGTCCACCAGCACTGGTCCCCAAAGCCTGTGTCATAGTGACATCCTACGTGTCTGTGTTTCTTTTCACATCTATTAAATGGGGTTAGCTTTACCCTCTGTGTATCTAGAGGTTTTATTGGGATAATTAAATGAGATTCCATAGTAATCATTTTGAAATGTTATAAACACTATTCCAGGGTGCAATGTTATAATAATTTTATGTTCCTGCCTACTAAATCATTGCATCTGACAACTTAAAACCATTTAAATTATATCCTAATTTATCCAGTATAAGAAGCATATCCTTTTAGATGAGTCATTTTTAGGACAGGATAGTACGTTTAGTTACTGCTAACTCAAGAAATTATTTTAGAATATTTCTCTCTATAGAGTTTCCCCCCTCATTTTCCCAAAAGTAGACTTGCTAATGAAAAGATTCTATAAGATACAGTAGGACAGACACCCTGTTTTAAGTGTGCATACATATACATTAAAGTGGAAAGAAATAAAAGTAGGTTTAGCTGAAAGGAAGTGAGGGAAATAAATGAAAGTCTGTTTAACTGAAAGGAAATGAGGGTCCAGTGAAATTCAGGTGAGAAAACTGAAATGTTCTAGAAAGACATGATGTTTAGGGTGAATCAGATCATGGGAATCTCACCCTGATTCATGAGAGTTGCCTTGTGTCATCTCACTTATTTGGCTTAACAGATGTCCAAGTTGAGACCTGGGTCCTAAGTCCCCTGACATGCTCAAAAGGGATTTCAAGAGGACTTTGGCCTTTCAGAAGACCCCCCAATATACAAATGTGTGAATAACTGGATGAGAATTAAAAACTCATGGCATGAATGATAGCTTGGGAAATATTTCTGAAAATCACATAGCAATGCATGATTAGTATCTTAATGATACTTAGGACTCTTAAAATAGAGAACAAAGGATACTTAAGATAAATGAATGAGAAAAGGAATATCAAATTCACAGAGAAGCCAATTAAAACAGCACATAGACATATGGAAAGATGGTCAGCTGTTAAGTACAAATTTACGAAAGATTACACCCATAATAAGCCGCAAAGAGCAAGCAGCAATCAAAGCTTACGAAAGAACAGTGAAAACAAAGGTCTTCTCACACAGAGGTAGAAACAGATACAGGAAAAAATATTACAGAATATGCCTGTGTTTCTTCCCAGGGAGGAAAAATGGGAGTCAGATGGTTTTCACTTTCCTATATTTTTAACTATTATGCAAGTGAAAAATAACCATGTGCTTTAAAAAGATAGTTAGAAAGATAAAAATATGCATTTATTGTAGAAAGAAAAGGATTACTGATAGGAATGGTGAGAGAGAAAGGAAAATCCAGCAATTGAATATTTTTACAAGGTCAAATATATTATTTCCTGGATTCAAGATTTTCTCTCATGTTTTTACCTAACCCATGTTTTCATGCCATTTATACATTTTTTTTTGCCTTTTATGTAGTATTTCCTCTTTTTAAAAAATAGATCTTTGACTTATCTATAATTTAATTTTCAAGGAGGTTAAATAAATGGTACTACATTTAAATACTCACAAATAGTTGTTTACTGATGTTAGTTGAATGATTCATACTCCCAATGATATGAAATGACATATTTATTAAGAACTTACTTTGATTATGTTTCTAAACCAGTTTCTATTCTCTTTATATGGTGCACTCGGCTGTGGTTTCACAGTTCACTTGAACTTCTAATAGAGATACTCTTCTCTCATCAGTTTTCATTTTACTAATCACAATATGTATTTTTTCATAAAATTTTCAGATTACTGTGTCAAAAATTTAAAACAAACCACCGAAGAAATAAAGCTAAAATTAAAGTTCATTGTAGTAACCAATGAAATAACACTAAACTCATAGAATAAACCCTTTTAAAATGTTGTGTATTTAAATAACATAAGATTTCTCTTGGGAAAAGCAAAATTTTCTTTCAGTAAGAACTTTCTGGTATAAGAGCTTTCTTTTCTTCCATTTTGGATACTATTTACATATTTTTTACATAGGAAAGCCATGGAAATCCTCTAACTTCTCATACTGTTTCTGAAAGATTTTCCTAGGTTGCCTGTGTTTTGCTTAAATAAAATGACATGTACTTTTTCTTTTGGGTTTTGCTTTTTGCTTAAGAGTAAATTTCTTCATTCATTTATTCCTCCTTCTTTTCCAAATTCTTTCTTTTTCTCACTTAACTGCATTAGCTAATATTTTTTTAAAGTTAATTAACAGGGCAATGGTGAGCATCCATTTCTTTTCCTGGTCTTTACTGTTTCACCGTAAGATGAAAAGCAAGAGACAAAGCTTCAGTTAGTATGGTAGATAAACACAAAGAGGGAGACCCATGCAGGGAATGTTCATTGCTCTCTAATTTCCTAAGGGATTTAAATTTAAAGCCAAACTTGATTAAATTTTTAATAGTCTTCTTGGCATCAAAAAGGGAAAATTTTTTCACTCTTTCAACTTACATGAGATAAATATTATCCTTGTATTTTTTTTAAATCAATATTTTTTAATTTTTATTTTTTAGTTTTAGGTTGACACAATATCTTCATTTTGTATTTATATGGTGCTGAGGATCGAACCCAGGGCCTCACGCATAATAGGCGAGCACTCTACCACTGAGCCACAACCCTAGCCCCTATCCTTGTATTTTGAGACAACATTTTGCTGTTTTGTTACAGTTTGCATTCAGTTTTCTCTATATTCAAATTGATCTAAGGATTTTGCTTCTTCTCAGTATTCATTTATTGAAGGGGATTCATAGTTTTTTCTCATGAATTTGTTTTTCTTAAATGTGGTTTATCATCATATTCATAGAATTTCTAAATCATAAGTTTTTCTACTTAATGACCTGAAGAATTCCAACATCACTGAAGGCACTTGATTTTTAATGTTTGATAAAATTTATAGTTCAAGACTTCTGGGTCAGATACTCTTTTGGATTGGAAGTTAGATTTTTCTGTCAGTTTAGGATAATGTAAGTATGACATTCTAAGACATATTCATTTATTAATTTATATAAAGATGTGTTTGGCTTCACTTTCCCTCTTCTAATATCTTTCATCTCATTTTTGATCTTTGGTTTGTTATGCTCTTTTAATTTTTGGTGAGAAAAAAGTCATTATGGAGTTGGGCATGGTGCACATGCCTGTAATCCCAGTGACCCAGGAAGTTGAAACAGGAGGATTTCAAGCTCAAGGCCAGCCTCAGCAATTCAGTGAGATTGTATCTCAAAATATAAAGTAAAAAGGGCTGGTGATAAGACTCAGTGTTTAAAAGCCCTGTGTTTAATACCCAATACAAACAAACAAAAGCAAAGCAAAACAAAACAACAACAATAACAACAACAACAAAAACACCAGGAGTGGTAGATTAGGCCTGTAATCCCAGTAGTGTGTGAGGCTAAGGTAGGAGGATCACAAGTTCAAAGCCAGTCTCAGCAACTTAGTGAGGCCCTCAGCAACTTAGCAAGACCCTATCTCAAAATAAAATATAAAAAAGGGCTGGGAATGTGGCTGAGTGGTTTAGCGCCTCTGGATTCAATTCCCAGTACCAAAAAAAGAAAAAAGAAAAAAAAAACCACTTTGATATGGAAATTTTAAGTTTATTCTGAGATATACTTGTTTTTTCAGCCCCCAGCAAAAGAGTCATTATCTGTCTTTTGCATGAGGTCTTCCTCATCGCATTTGGTAAGTTTATTTTGCACAATGGACATACGGCTTCTTTGCTGAGATTCTTCATTTTGATAGAGACATTGCTATTGGGTTTTCTCATTGGCTCAACTATAGCTTGGGGATGTTTCTCTTGCATGTGCTTATACTAATACTCTCCTTGCTTTTGCATCTCTGCCCAGTGCAGTCTTGATCTGGATTGGGTGTTGATTGCTTTGATTTTATTTTCTCTATTTTATCCTATGTGATTTTGGACAGAGAGAGAGAAACTCTATATGGGGTTTGATTCTTCTGGTTTGCTACTTTAATTCTTGTCATAACTGGATAATTAAATGCCAGTTTGTGTGTTTTCCTCCTTTCATGAGTGAGGTGATTATGTGCAGGCATGTGCATGTATGCATGTACATAGGCACTGCCACACTTTTCTAAGGTGGAAACTATAGCAGAATGTATTAGGTAGAAATTTGGACATATACATCAGTGTTTCACTTTAGATGCACATCATTTTGGACCAAGCAATTCCATTTTAAGAAATATGTCAGAAATCAAAGGTGTGGGAACATGTTAGCAACAGGAATGCTTCTTTTAGAGCTGTTTATAATGTGGAATCCCTTAGAAACAAAGAAGACATCTAATAGTAAGTACTCACTTAATAAGTGTTAATTAAATTGTGGTATTTACATTCAGTAAAATATAGCCATTAGAAATGATACATACTTAAATATATGAAGAGGTAAAGTAGAAAATTATAACAGATGATTTATGTAAAAGAGCATCACCTAATGTGAATAACAAACAAGATATTATGGATTGTATCTGTCAGAGGGTAGAGATGGTCTTCACTGCCTTTTAAACATATTTTCAAGAATAATTATGAATTAGCTTCATAATCAGAAAAATAATAATAAAGCTTAAAAATGAAAAGAAAAACTGAGAAAGATACACACTCTCTACCACCATCTTGATATGAATACCAAATATGGATAGAAGGCTCTGTGCCTGGTACTGTACAAGGTCCTTAACACAATTATCTCACTTAATCCTCGTAACAGCTCCATAAGGCAGAAATTAGTGTTTCAATTTTCAGCTGAGGAACTTGACAGGCTAAATATGCCCAATGTCACACAGCTCATAAAAGACGACGCCTGCATGTGAACTCAGCTCAGCCTGACTGAAATCCAC
Source organism: Ictidomys tridecemlineatus (assembly GCF_052094955.1). Lineage (NCBI taxonomy): Eukaryota > Metazoa > Chordata > Mammalia > Rodentia > Sciuridae > Ictidomys > Ictidomys tridecemlineatus. Next base: position 172,249,318 of record NC_135477.1, read on the forward strand.
CAGGGCCCCAGTGCCCCTCAGAATCACCAACAACAACTCGCTGATTTAAAGATTCCAGGTTTGATCATAGAAAACTCATTATTTAAACTGCTGAATATTAATCCTTATTTCATACTCCAAATATGAACTTAAAAGAGGACTCAAAGAATAGAATACAGACTTTTCTGAAAGAAAGAAGTTTAAAACCAGAAGACATAAAAATTTATGCTTTAGTGAAAATCATTGAATCTTCTCTTTAACTATTTTTGAGAAACAGAGAAAGAGAGCTTGAAAAAGTAGGTTCTAAATAATTAGATCTTATTGTATCAACTTTTTCAAGCCATCAGGTAAACAATTTAATATACTAAAGGAGCAAGTTTGCTTTAAGATATCCTCATGGTAGAAGGACATCCTGATTTTTCCAGTGGCTTAACCCAGTCACTGGACCAATCACAAGCTGTGCTTTGATTTAAAAAAAAATACCCCATTCTTCAACCCTTCGCTTTTCTCACAAATCCAAATTCTAACTTTCGTTCATGTTTTCTTCTAATTATTAGCATTCTACACAGAATACTTGTCCAATGAAATCAATCGACTTATTTCAACAAGACGCGCTAACGTTAAAAAGTAAGAACAGTGGCAACAACATAATTGAGATAACCCAAGAGTTCAGACACAGTAGGTGCTAGAATGTTGAGGGGATTAAAACTAATATAGCAATTAACCTTTCAAACATCTCTGCTCTGGAAAGCTATCTCTCAGGAAATTTCATAACCAGTAACAAGTCACCCAATAAAGTAGCCATTTCATAGATTATCCATATCTGCCCCACCCCACCCAAGCCCAAGGCAAAACAATGAGGCATCCAGGATTCTAACTCAAAGCAATAAAATTAAGGAAGAGTATCATACGCAGAAGCTGAAATAATGGAAGTCAAGTCCTGGCATCAAGTCCTTTTAAGAAACATTTAGAAACGTCCAATATTATTCACTGCCTCACCGAGAAATAGTAATTAATAAGACAAAATCAAAAACCCTGGAGTTGAATTAAGTGGATGATCAGGTAAGATAGTGCCAATGATCATCATCCCCCTGCTCTTCCTCCAGTTGGAAGAGCAATACGAATAACAATTTGCCAATTAAAATAGCAAACACACGAGGATTCAGAAGCTAAACTGTAAAGTATCGGCAAAAAAAAAAAAAAAAAACCACTATTTTAAAAATTCATTTAAATCATGATTTTTGACAAGCAATAATTTCAATTGGTGCCTCATATCCATCGTTATGATAGTGCTGAGCCTGCCAAGATAATATATATTCATAAAATAAATCATAAAGCAACAAGGACTTGATGCAAGTATAACATCCTTAGACACAAATTAATAATCTAGGATAGAAAGTACAGGTTCCTGAATTCTGAGCCAACCAATAAAATGTTGGAAACGTTTCATTTTCTACTTACTCAACTAACCAGGAAAAAACAAAACAAAATAAAACAAAAAACAACCAACAACCAACAACAAAACCAAGAAATGCCATCAAATGTTCTATACTCTATTCTTTTAAGAAAAATGCAAAGGGATCTCAAAGCAAGAGCCAATTGCTTCCTTTCTCCAGCTTAAACAGCAGTTCCTCATTGGAACACTGAGGCTTAGGTCCACCATAGCCATATCGAAAAAAACAAACCCAAGAAAACCCCATTAAGGTCTCATGAAAACCTGAACTTATCCCGAAATCTCTATGGATGCATGTCTATAAATTATCTGCAAAGATCTCAAACATTACTTTAAAGGGAACAGCTAAGCAAATTGGTCCCAACAGAAATACAAATAAATGGATTAAAAACTGGCTATCTAACCGTATACAGAGAGAAATCGTAATTGGTAGTCCGTCTAGTTGGGGAGAGGTTTCCAGTGGGGTCCCACAAGGATCGATATTGGGTCCCATTTTGTTTAATATCTTTATAAAAAATCTGGAAGACAAAGTAGAGAATGTGCTAATTAAGTCGACTGATGCCAGTAGTTTGGGATGGGTTGTTAAAGTAAATTGGATATAGATAAATGCTACTGGTCTCTAGAAAGCATAAAGATAGAGCAATGCTAGCAGAGCAGCCAATTATTTGGGTTTAAAAAATGTATTTTTAAAAAATTAATTACAAGCAGTAGAAATAGATTAAAGAAATCTTAGCGGCTTTGCATTACAAAAGATTAGGCACAATGGGAAAAGACAATACAGAGATTCACAACAACCATGAATGTAGAATAAAGAACACCTTCAAATGAAGATCTTTTGGGGCATCTCTATTGTGATGCTTATGAATATGATTATTTTTCTGATTTCATTTTTGGTGTATATGAAAATTACATATTTTCAAATGTTCATCTTTTATGTATTACTTTATTGAATTTAAAATTTCTACAAGACTTCTATCAAATTTCAGCATAAAGTTATTTATATACTTGAATAAAAAAGAAAACTGGGGTTTTGTGGGTTTCTCAATGCAGTAAAGATACTGGAGGCATTTCAAATATGTAATAAGTATCGTGGCTAAAAGGCAAGACTAACTAACTTTTCAAACATGCATATACTTAGTAATTGGCAGAAAAAATAAACCAGGAGAAAACATAAGACTTTAAGGAAAAATAAAGGAGAGTTGAAAACTTGAAGACCTGATCAGAAACAGGGAGGAAAATTAATCAAAAGCAAATTCTATCAGGAAACACTCAGTAGTGCACACATATACACAAGAATTCAAGGGACAACAGAAAGGACTCTCCTAACACTAGCAGGGAGATTGGATTTTTAAAAATTTATTTTTTCTCTTATTTTGGAGGGTATTATATTTTCTGAACTGTAGAGGACTCTTGGGAAAACTACTTCATAGACTTCATGTTGGTGTGAAGATTGCTTAAAAAGTCTTGATATTTCCCATCGTCATTTGTCACATGAAGGCAACTGTGAAAGTGACACTTGCTTATGGATTTCTATGTGCAGAGAGGTTTTCTTTTTCTTTTTTTTTTTTTCGTGAAGTCAATTGAGTTGAATATATGAACTGATGTGGAACGACCTTTTCAATGTAACTTTATTTTTTTTCATTTGTTAGCACTGTGGAATAGACACTGAATATGGCTAGGAAAACCCAAAGCGCATCTCAGAGGTGTTTACTTCGCTATGCAACCTGGGCTGTTGCATTTTCTTTAAGGGTTTTAGTTTTTGCATCACTAAAATGACAAGATAGTAATTTAGAAGCCACAACTTTCCTTTCTTCAAATAAAAAGTTAAGAGAAAAACAACACAGAAATGGGAAAAGAAAAATCTGCTCAAGGAACAATGGGTTCCCATCTGGGCTGGCTTCCCATTTTGATCCATCCCTGACCTCAGGGCAGAGCAGTTTAACAGTAAGTTTAGGTGGCTGGACACACTACTTTCAACTCTAGGAAACTACCAAAGGTGAAAAATTCAATCCCTCTCCTACTGGCTGACTTTTTTTTCCCCCCAGAGTATAAAATATTTATCTGATGATATGTGCCTGATCTTTGAAAAAAGACAATGAAAAGAAGGGACATGGAAAACTACCCCATTCACAATGCTCTCTACAAGAAATAGAAGCATTATTCCTGACATCAACACAAAAGAAAGCATTGGACAATCAGAACCCAGTGTGGATCCCCTCTAGTCTTTCATGCTGGGTTGAAAAAGAAACCATGGGGACCTGGAATATTAGATGCAACTTTTTTTTTTTGTTTTAATCTCATCTAGATGTATTCCATTCTATTCAATAAAGCTTGACATAGTGGGTTTGTTATAAACTTTAGAGTGAACACTCATGGAAAAGTGATTTCCTTGCTTTAACTTTATAATTTCTGCCATACAACATTCCTTTCCAGGTCATATTCTCCTTAAGGGTTGTGACTGCCCCCTACATGCTAGACCACCATAAAACGCACAGGCAAGCATCGCCCATAAGTGTGGAAACTATAAATTTTATTTTTAAAGTAATAATGCCTGACACTAATAGTTTATTAATATTTACAACTAGCAGAGTCCTTACCTCGTATGGAGGTCACTTCTATTAAAGAATTTTAAGAATAACACAAACATATTGTTCTTTTCTGCCCTCAGTTTCTCATGTTTGAGACTGAGGAGCAGATGCTCTGAGCTGGACAGGTCTTTGCTACAGAAAGCTGTCCTCTGCACTAGCAGGTGGATAGTAGCGTCCCTGACCTCATCATGCTGGATACCAGTAGCAATACCCTTTTCACAGTTTGACATCCAAAAATATCTTCTGACATTGTCAAGAATTCTCTGGGAGACAAAATAGCCCCTGTCTTTGAAACACTGAAAAAGGAGGATTTCTAAATATCTTTCTTATTCTCTTGTATTTTATCACCTCAGTTGTGGATCTATCTGCAGCCAAGAGGATGGGCTTTTCAACCTGGTGAGGTACCTGATAAGTGAAGCTTTCTCTACTCCAGCTCAGTACTGAGTGTAAAACACCTAAAGCTTTCCAGATTCAGTTCATATAAAATATCCACCATCTAGATCTTAAATTTATCATTTAAATGCAAATTAGTATGAAAAATAGGGTAGATGAAAGTGAGAGAGCTCAGATGCTATCTTATTAAGTCAGCCTTGTGTTAGGCAATTGATTTAAACTCATCTTAAGCTGCAGTCCTCTGAGATAGTGCTATTTATTCATTCTCTTTCGTTTACTAAGACTATAATATTAGGTAAATCATGAAATGGATGTTAAAAGTACTCTGACATTTGACAGCCCAAGAAAGCTGTGAGTGTAGGTTGGAATCTACCAACCAAAAGACTCCATTCAGTGAAACCCTGGGCATTGGTAAGAAATTAATAATTTCCTTGGCCCCATGGCTCATTGGCTTACAAAGCCTATGTTTATTATTTGCATCATTATTAACATCATGTTCTGAGAAAGAAGTGCCTTTGGTTAGAGAACAGTCTAAAATCAAATAACAGACCTATGGGTATGTGGGAAACATAAGTTTCCACAGGGTTTACTCAAATAAATCCCAATGGTAGAGATTATTTATATGTTCTATCCTGAAATTAATTTGAAGCTAGACAAAATTAAAATATCAATTAAATAATCAATTATTATTATTATACAGAATAACTCCATATGGTTTAAAGATTTGGTTGCTTTCTTTGTCCTATTACCATTTTATTGAACTCAATATTACACATTATTTCCTAAACACTACTTCAAGCAGATACTAAGTCAAGACCTTGTTTTCATTATCTATTTCAAAGGATCTAAATCTGGACTATTGGGAAATGCATACACAATTATAGAGTCTAGTGCAGAAAGTTCTATAACAGGAAGCCAGGTAAAGTTCCATTCTGGGATTAATGTGGATTAACTCCATTGGGATTCTTGACAGAAGCCTCAAAGTGGTGATTTCTCAACTTGGCTGCAAATCAGAATTCCTGAGGAAATTAAGGAGTATGCAATCAAGACATACCCCAAGATAGTCAAATGAGAATTCTGGGGGAAGGGATCCTGCCTTCAGTATTCTTTTTAATCGTCTACAGATCATTCCATTTGGCAGCTGAGGTTGAAAACGGTTGTTCTAAAGAATAAACAGTGTTTACTATCATGCAGGAAGTCTTTGACTATGCCTGACATAAACAAGATGGTGGCCTCATATGTCAACTGCTTCAATGATAAGGGTATATGTGCAAGGTGTTCAGTAATCCTGTGTCACTAAATGAAAAAATCTATTCCTCTTTTTTTTTTTTCTTCCACACTTGTCTGATGACCTCAAGGGGGAAGTCTCAATTTGTTGCTGGGGGGGGGGTCTTAACACATCTCTAGAATGGTTTATTATACTTTTAAGTTTAAGAGAATAAATATTTTAGGTCCAAAGTCCTGTTATTTATTTTTATTTTTTTTAAAAAAAAATCCTCCAGAAAGTAATAATAATTTGAGTGACATAAAGTATAAAAATTTAAATAAGGTGAATAAATTGAAGAAATGTAAATAAAATAGACAATATATTTATGCCTGGGGAAAAAGTCACATAGGTGGTTCTCAGACAAAGTTGTGGGAAAACCTACAGTTCATGGAAAGGGCATCACCCAAAGCTTGGGTGATGAGTTTGGGCCATAATTGTGCCTTTCTCACTACATATATTTGTAATTTGGGGAAAATTATCTATTCTCTCCCTGGGGCTTTGGTTTCCTCCTGTTTTGAGGAAGGCCATTAGCCTATACTAGTAGCATTCCTCTATGCACTTAAGAAGCAAGAGGGCTTGCCCTCTGAATTTACCTTGTTGACATCCAGGCGCATCTTCTCATTGTTGGCACTAGCAGCCTTCTCTGCTGCTTTCTTTTGGCGTTGGGGTCCTCTCCCAAAGAAGATGTAGTTGACCAAAGCATATTCCAGAAGGGCCATGAAAACGAAGACAAAGCACCCCATTAGGTACATGTCAATGGCCTTCACATAAGGGATTTTGGGCAGAGTTTCCCGGAGGTGAGTGTTGATTGTGGTCATTGTTAGTACAGTTGTAATTCCTGGAAAAAAAAAAAAAAAGGAAAAAGAAAAAAAGTTAGAATAATGATGTTCCCATTTCTTTTTTGCTCTTACAATCACTGGAAAGGTTAATTTTACTCATTTATATAAACCACAACAGATTTACTGGGCACTTATTATATATCAGCTCTGTGATAGGCCCTGGGGATGTACATAAATTAGCTTATGGTGAACATTAATCACTTTGGGAGATTTCCTTTCATTATGTTTCCTTTTATTTATACTTATTATAACTAGTGAATTAAATGCTATCATAACCGTATGCATAAAATGAGTACATGGGGGAAGATCCTAGTGCAGTTCTGTGACGTAGTGGGGAGGAGAATAGGAAATGGATATGTCTGAGCAGATTTCTGAAGACTGAGTGATCATTACCCTGGTAAACAAGGCCTGGAGGGCAATATTTAAAGAATACAACAGGGTACTGGGGTGGAGAAAACTTGATATAAAAGGTTGGGTTTCCAAGAAAAATTATGGGTGCATTATTAAGCAGGATGAATTGAATTGTGAGAAGAGGGGAGATTCAAGAAAGGGCTGCAAGATGGGGAGCCTAAGAAGACGTTTAAATTAAAGGCAACGTGAAGCATTGGCCAGCTTCAAGCAGGAAACTTATAGACAACTGAATTTAGGACAGTCACTCTGGTAGCAGGGTGGAGTGTGGGTCAGACACAAGCAAGACAATAAAGGACACCAGTTCAAAGGCTTCTGGAAAAATCCACTTAAATGACAGAGGGGAAGTAAAATAAGAGCAATGATTCTGAAATCAATGAACACATTATACAGATGGCATTAAATGAACCACTTGTCAACATTTCAGAAACTGGAAGTGGAGGGTAGCGGAGAAGAAGGAGTTAGTTCTCATGGCTTAGGGTTGGACAATCAGGCACAATGCCCACATAAACAGCTCAGAAGTATTATAAGAGTTCTATGGGAAATGCCACCCTGGGTTAGACTCTAACTGCTCCTCCAGTAGAGTGGAGAGCTCTGGCTGTCGCAAGTAGTTTTCCTCGAAGTTGTAATTGGAAGGTAAAGAGCACAGGAGTCCAGAGCTCTGAGCATGATAAATTCCAACTTTGTTGCCAAACAGTGAACGTGAAAATAGACAAAGCTCAGAGGTCAAGATCACACAGATGGGAAGTCGTACCATGACTGTTTAAAACAGCGTCTTTCTAACTGTTCCCTTTAACACTACCCAAACAGCATATCTCAAAGGCTAAATTTTATTTCTATGACTTTTTGAGGACATAGTTTTCTGATTCGATTTTTATCTAGCAACAGCGTCATACTTCTAATTTTGCTTCTGTAGATTTTCATGAAAAACTTCAGAAAATATAGATTTGAGCCTTGGTTTTGCTTTATGTTAAATGAAGTATCTTAACGGTTCTCCTCTCTTTTCTATGTTAATCATTTTTGTTCTCTTCTCCATGTCAACTATAGACTACCCTGCTCCACATGATGAGACAATGTTGATTTGACTAAGTCCGATTTTGAGGTATTTCTGAAAATATTAGCAAATTGCTCACCTAAAAAGATGTTTCAAAAATCTCCTTTAAAAAGTAAATGATTATTTCTTGATTCTACAATACACACAAAGTAGATATAGGATATTCTCAAACTGTATGCATTCCTTCTTCATTCAGGGAACAATTACTGAGCACCATTCCCCAGGCAGGACACTGTGGATACAATACCAGATTTGGATCTTCCCCTGGAGATCCTTCAGTACTGTGGGAGAAAATTCATCGCAGAATGAAAGTTATACCTATGGCTAGTCCTCATAGGGCAGCATTTTAAGAGTATATATCACAGGCCTTGCCAGAGGTCATTTCTTCTACTCCCTTCCATCCTTGGGCCATCATATTCTAACCTTAACATCAGCCAATGTGAACCCCTTTCAAACTGAAATCAAATCTTGTCATTTTTTTTTTTTTTTTGCTCAATGGCAATGTCTGTCTGTATCATAGTCTATAAAAACCTTCATGATCTTTCATTCCTCCCTCCCCAATATCATCTTTACTCCGCCCCTTGAGCTTACTCTATCCTGGCCTCAGAAGATTCTTGAGAACCTATTTTGATGGTTCCTGCCTCAGGGTACTCGCAGTAGCAGGGAATATCATCACCAAATGAGCTACTTGGGTCTTCGTCTTGAACTCTTGTGTTTTATGGACAACTTCTGCCCTCAGATCAGCCTTGATTTTCCTAAACTGTTCTCTGTTGTACACTCAAGCCCTCTTACCTGGCTGATTTCCCTCTATGGATTTATCCTCTACTATAATATGCATGGTTATTCAATTTGTTGTCTATCTTTTACTACCTGAGTAAATCTTCCAGAAGAAGACTGCTGTACCCAGTGCACCGTCTGGTTAGACCCTATCAGGAATTCAACAGATATTTTTTTGAATGAATAATGAATGACTTTCTAAGAAAGCAATAATGGAATTTGAGATCTCGTGGTGAAGAAGTCAACAATTCAATATTTTAAGGGGAATAGTCAGAACTGGAAATAATGAAGATTGTACAGAAGGTCATAAATTTACTTTACCCAGAGTTAATAACAAAAATATTTAAGAAATATAATTTAATATCCTCCTCCTGTTGTTATAAGAGAAAAAAGCCTTATGACATGCCATGCCACAGATTATTTCCCAGTGTTCTTATTCTGCTGTCTCTATCCTCTGTATGCTGCTCAAAACCATTAATAAAACTGTAGAATCCTTTTTACTTATCCTTCTACTACATATTGCATATCCTTGTCTTATGGAAGAAAAGTTGGAAAGGAGCTCTTCTCAGGTATAGAAGCATGCAATAGATGCAAATTGAACACTTATGCAAGCAATATTACATGAAATATGTTTCAATAAAAATATGAAACCAATGAATCTAATTTCATTACCAACAGCTATATAGTTAACTAATTTTGACACGCAAGAGCTTTAATTCGTGTTTAATTGATTTAATGGTGAATCAGATCACCCAAAGTCTGAAGGCTAAACTCTTGTAATGGGCAAGGTCCAGTCGTGTCAGGCATTACAAATCCCTGGGTAGGAAACTGCATGCATGTACAGACATGCAGGCACAGAGTGAAACCCACAGGCAGTTGGAAAATGGCTTACCTAAAGCCACTCTGGCAGCTGACGCATCATAATTAATCCAGAAAGAGACCCAGGAGAGGATCGTAATCAAGATGGAAGGCATGTATGTTTGCAGGATGAAGTAGCCAATATTTCTCTTAAGCTTAAAGCTGAGGGACAATCTGGGATAGGACCCTAGAAAGGCAATTTCAGAATGTTATCATTATTAATTAATAGCTACACAATGCTTTTCATTAAAGTCCATAAACATTTTGACATATTCCCTAAATTCAATTCTAGCTCTTGGTTTAGGAACTTGTCCTCCCCCCCCCCCAGCAAAAACAGTCTGTGAGCACTGGGGTTTAATTAGCAGGAGCTACTGAGTGGCAGAAGCTACTCAGTGTGGAATACATCCTATACTCACCAGTGATTAAAAAGGATTCCTGCTTTTCCCTACTCAGCGCCATACACTGAAGGAACAGAGACTGATTCTCTGCCATTGTGATGACAAGACTCTTTGGGAGAACCTTTTGTTGCCTTTCTTAATTGTCCCCCAGCAAGTTCACCCTATCGCTTTTCTCTTACATAAGAATAAAGCTGCATGCTCTGATCATAGAAAATAAAAGTCCCTTCTGTGTAGATTTTCACGTGCATAGATCCTTTATTAGTTCTTAACAATTTCAATGCTCCCTGATTCTCAAGATGGTGAAGAATCATTGCTTTTGAGCAACATTTTTGGGAAAAAACAACTAACAGTATAGGTTACTAAGTCTGGGTTTTTGGTTGTAGTGATCTAGGGCACTACTCTTTGGATGAGAGTCACAGGAGAGCACATTCTCACAATATAAAAAGTTCACGTTAATGCACTGCACGGGAGATACTTCCACTATTTGAGAGAAGCTTTATTTAGTCTTCTTGGGCTAATATGAAAGTAAGATTATTTGAAGCAGCAACTCATTCCAAAGAGCTTTAGGGGTTTAAAGATTCTATCCTTTGGAAAAGTTTTCAGTTTGTTTTCTTTCCTTTATATTTTTGTCTTTTTAGGGATTTGGAGGACATCCCACTTTGGAAATAGTTCTTTTAAGCTAGAGGCAACTTGGTATATTTACCAAGTCACACAGCTCTTGCTTTAAATGGTTTGTGGTTTGTAGGAACAAGAAGTATCTGAATTCTTAGCAGAAAGGTGATCGATATTTACTGTTACAGTATTAGCCATTACTGTGCCAATGGGATTCACTTCAATGGAAAAATTATATAAAGTGGGTCATTCTTGTTAAGATTTCAATTTCTTTTGCTACTAAATTAATATCTAGCAAATAATTGTTTTCCTGGTTTTTTGTTTAAAAATAAATGTAAAAGAATTATGTCGATGACATCAAGTCTGGCAACCTCCAGTCTCAGAGTTGAAAGGGCCAAGATGGCAAAGACAGTAGGATGATGTCAACGTCTGGAAGGGGCAGAATGGTGAAGATCATAAAACTCTTCTCCTCTGCTGCCTGAGGACTTCCACTGTGTTGTTCTAGGCCCCGGGATGATCCTAAGTTCTCAGGAAGGCCTTGAGCTGGGGACCTCTCTGACTCAGGTCTTCAACTCTTCTGTATCCCGTTTCTAAAATCTTAGTCCCTTCTCTAGCACGAGGTACATGCAGATGACCCTCTGAGCTTTGCTGGGGCACCTTCTGGAGAGGAGCTGCCTGGGTTCTGGATGGAGCTGTAGGCTCTGTGGGGAGCAGGGTTTTCAGCAGAGCCAAATCCTTCAGAGGCTTGATCCTTCCCGGGACAGGACCTCAGTGAAAGCGAAGCCTTTTGACAAACTATGATGAAGATTCATTTCCCTGATACGAACCTGTGGAGAAAACAACCTTCTTGGTGATAAGTTTGTAGTCTACGATGGAGAATTGCGGGAGCTCAATCTTGGTTACTCCTGTTACGGCATTGTCATCCCCACGCCAGTAAAATTCAATGTCATCAGTGGTATATCCATCTGTAAAAGGAAACACACACCAAAAAAAAAAAAAAAAAGAAAAAGAAAAAGAAAAAGAACATCTGTTTAGAAAAGCAACTTTAAAAGCTACACCTAAAGGTCATAATGTGTCAAATACCATAGTCAGCATGTAGAGTCTATTACCACATTAAAACCTCCTATAGAGATCCTACTAGGGAAATATGACTAGACCCTCATGGGAAAACACAGGTGTAGAGAAATGAACTACTCACAGCCTCTTGCAACTGGGAAGTGCAGATGGGGCTTGAAACTAGGTTTATCTGGTTATAAACCTCACTTTAGGAAACTCTTTCCCATCACGTTACCACATAACTCTAAATTGCACTCAAAGAGGACAGAAGAGGAGAAAACTCATGGAAATGATCAGCTCAGTACTGAAAGCTACCAAACACTCCCCAATAATATAAAATATCTGAATTACAATATATTTGGCTTTCATGTCAGAAGAGGAATGATTATGAAGAAGTGGGTAATCAATTTTTCAATATTCACATACATGATCTCTAAATTTGATTTTATAACACATCCAATTAAAAACATCCCCAAATCAATATAACACTAATTCCAATAGTTCTGAGGAGCAGCGTACACGCTATGTACACAGTTATTTATCAGATACCTATGGTGCTCATCAGTGCAGTCTCTAGGGAAAGGAGTGTGTATAACAAAGACCTGTTCTTTGTTCCAATGACATTTTCAAGCCATGGATCTGAGTACAATTTCAACAAATAAGCACAGATATCAATAACTAATACTCAAACATCTAACTGTAATGAATACACCACACTGGACCACAATCAGTGTGATACATGGAAGTATGCAATGGAGTCCAGTGTATATTAATGACATTTTACACACTTATTCACCCCCTCAAAAAATCTCCCCCCCAAAATGCATACATTTGCATATATTAAATTTAAAGTGATACCATATTTATCTCTTCAAAGAACTTTTGCATCTGGATTGTTTACAAGTCTAAGAGGCAGGCAAGTCTAAGAGACACGCACATACAAATCATAAAGATTGTGTAAGTTCTGGGGTTGTGGCTCAGTGACAGAGTGCTTGCCTTGCATGTGTGAGGTACTTGGTTTGATTCTCAGTACCAACCACATAAAAATAAATAAAATAAAGGTATATGCCCATCTATCAATAAAAAAAAAGATTGTGTAAGTTCTTTGTCCTTTGACATGTGACTGCCCCAAAGGATAACTGGACTTTTTCTAAGGTTTCAATTTTCCTCATATGGACGCATATACCATGGGTCTAGAACAACATCTCAAATGCAATCTAATTTCTCATTGGTTCTTTATACAGATCTCTGTTACAAACTAGTTCAGTAATAGTGATAATTCCACCACCAATAAACAATTTAGAATAACAGAAAAAAAATGGCAATAGCTCCTAGAATCAAACTAGGTAGTTAGAAGAGCATCCTAACATTGAAAATATAATGTCTAAACATAAAAGGGGTATCTTTGAAATAGGAAGATAATCATCTCCCTTGAAAGCAGCCCTCAGATTCTCCTTGACTTCTATGATAAACATATAGATGTTATTAAATCCCAACCACCATTGACTGATTCAGTTCACAGGCTTCAAGAGCCATCAACCCTTCCTGTTCACAGAGAGTTCAAGTTCAAAACCCAGGAACCTGGGCTCATCATTTCATGTTCCTGAGAATTCATCAGAGATTCCTAGTGAGTTAGCCAGCCACTGGCCCAGGGCCTGATAGTTCAGACTATGCAGATAATTCTATTGCAGTTGGCATGTGTAAAACATTGAGAACCACTTGTCTAGCAAATAAAGAGGAAGATGATGAAAAGAATTAAAATAATAGCAAATGAACTTATTGAACACTGCCATCGATATTACTGGGAACTCTACTAAAAAAAACTAAAAAAAACTTTAGTAGAGTTCCCAGTAATTATTTCATTTAATTTTCATAATAATCATTCCACAGAGAGCAGTACTTATATGCATTACAACTATTAGACACCCATACGGCAAGTTAATTAATTAAAATTACACATCTGGGGCTGGGGCTGTAGCTTAGTGGCACAGCGCTTGCCTACTATATGTGAGGCACTGGGTTTGATCCTTAGCATGATATAAAAATAAAGAAATAAAATAAAGGCATTCTGTCCATCTACAACTACAAAGAAGTTTTTTTTTTTTTAAAAAAAAAAAACAATGACACATCTGATGAGTCAAGAATTGTTGTCATGTAAATGTGACTGACCCAAAGAAAGAATTTTCCTACTGCATCTCCTCTAGGAAATACCAAACATATGTACAAGAAAGTAATTATCCATTTTTTATACAAATAAAATGCAGCTATCTTCAAAGAAAGAGAATAAGAAAAGAGTCACCTCAATATTTCCCATAATGGACCAAGTCTAAGCTTAGGAGGAGGATTTTTAATTTTCCAGATTCCTCTCCTCCTTACCTTCCTCAGTATTTACCTTCTTGTGTCCATTACTATAAATCCTATCACAGAAACTATCTGCAGGTAGAAGAATGAGAATACCTATGCCAATCCAACTCAGTGGTATAGGAGATACCTATTGGTTGTTCCACATGCAGAAACATTACCAAGAATAATACACTTTTGTCAAAATGCCAGATGTTTGACAGTATTTGCTAGTTAATATGTGGTAGGGAGCAGATACTAAGTAAATGTTATGGAAGGGATAAAATGATAATCTTATCCAGATGTGGACTTGGGTGGGTGGTTGTTTCTGTTGAAGCATTATCCAGATGTTCACCCATTGTGAAGAGACACAGGCTGTTCACATCTCTGTCCCCTGCTCTTAGCATGGTCCCTGGCACAGAGTTGGCACTAAATAAACATTGTTAAAATGAATTTGAAGAATGCAATAAGCACCTTTAAGAAGAATCCAGAGGTTCTTTATTTTACGTTACTCTATGTGACAGTTTTCCCTAAATTACGTTACTTTTTTGTTTCCTATTTTCTCATCTACAAATTGGGACAATAATAATGGCTGCTTCAAAGAGTTGCATGTAGGTGAAAAGTATATGTTTAAAAAGGTACTTGGCATATAATGATTATAAATTTTAGCTGATAGTAATTTAGTAAGAATTATAAAAAATGAACATCTAGTTGCATACCATTTTGACACCAGTTCTGCTTATTATAAGCATTTTCAAAAGGAGAAGCTCAGCTGTTTGACCACACTGTGCAACTCTAGAAAAGTGCTTGGACACTGATATAATAAGAAATATGAAGGTTATTTTGATGTCTAAGGTTTTAGAATTCAACACAATGAAGCAGCATATTGTATACCCTTCTTTTAAGCTACTGCAAAAACAAAATCACCTGAAATCATTTTGCTTAGCTGAATATGAAATGTTACGGGTGGAAAGCAAATGGGTTTCTTTTGCATCATCCATTTCTGAAGACAAAAAGTGAATGATCCATAACACAGCCATGGTGGGTCAAGTTCAAAATCCAGTTCAGTGAACTGCATAGGATTAGCTTAAAGTGGACCCAGTTTTCTTCTTATTTTCAGTCTTCTCTGGAGGAATATTTAAAAGCCTTTATAAGTGATTAAAATGAAAACATATGCAAATATATATGACCTAACTTTTACAGCTCTCATAATGAGTGAAAAATAATTGGATTCTTTTAAAAAGATATCAGTAGGAGATGCACGAAAGCCTTTCATTTATGTATTGCAAATCAAACCTATCTTTTATATTTTATTCATGGAATTCCAGAAGCTGAGTCATTCAATTATTTTATAACATTAGCATAAAAAATGTAATAAATTCAGATGGTCTGTGAATAAACTAAAATATAAATTCATTGTCATTTACCATGAGGAATTAAAGTTATATGACATGCTTATAAGCCTCTGATCAGGAAGGAAAAATACACACATTTATAAATTTATAAAAAAATGAATGATAGATACATTCTCTTTTAAATACTGATAAAAACACATACTCCACAAGATCTAAGGAACAGAAATGCCATTTTAAACACATCCACATAATAACTGAATACATTCTTACAATTGTGACAGTATTTTATTGTATAACATGATATGTTAAAAAAGATTTTCTGTCTCTGCTGTCAGTGTACATGCATATTTTGTTATTTATTAAGTAAATATTTTATTTTAGAATAATTTATCATGCCAAAAGTCAAAGCTGTACCAAGACGTTAAATTATAGGCAGCTATGAGAACACTGGAAAGAAGTAAATTCCCAGATGCCTCCATTTATGTTTTCCTAGTGGAAAACCAAAAAAGTGAGTCATAGTTTTTATCATTACTTATTTAATATTTTGCTCCTTGATTGGGTTAGTAAATGTATTAGGGCAATTATATACATGGGACTTCCCATTGGATCCTACAAAATCATAGTCACTTCTCAGTGGTTTTAACCTGTGGATTCTGTCATCATACCCTGTGGGGAATGAGTGAGAATTTAGAGTCAGTGTTATGTCAGTTCACAAAAGATACAGGTGGTTTGATTTTTTAAGAATCATCTCAAGAAACATCTTACCTCAGATTTTCTTTCCTTTATGTGACCACCACAACACTTTATGTACTTTCTGAATCAAATGCTTCATTGTTAAAAAGATTAGCATGCAACTGCCTCTCAGTATTTAAAAATTTCACGTGATTCCTATTATTAGTCTGAAAAAAAACTATTGGTAAGTCTTGATTTCTGTTCTAAGAGTCATTCATCCTATAGTGTGCTTCATGGAAAAAGGATTCCACCTTCAAAATATTTGAGAGTAACAGCACGTTTGGGCCACTTGTTATGTAAAGTCACAAAACATTAAACACAACAAAGAATAGAAGATTTTGCAATAAAGAATCCATTTAATTCTATTTAGCCATGTCATAACCCAAATCTATTTTACCAGATAATTTTTAGCATATAAAAATACCCACCCAGGTGTAATCATTCCTTACACACTGGACAAATAATGAAGATTTTTAGAGACCTTAAATACAATCCTTTTTAGTAATGACCCCTACAGTGAGGTAAACCCTTGAAAAGCCCCACAGTCCCTCTGAACCTTATCTTGATTCTTTAGTAAATACTTTTTTCTCCAAAAAAGTTTCCAGAAGAGAAGAAAACATCTTGAATAACACAGAACTGCCTTGTTAATGGAGCAAGGCATGGGGCAGGTGCGGGGGGGGGGGGGTTTGCAAACATTTTACATTTTAGGGAAGTAACAGGATGACGTACTCAGCAAAAAGACAAACAGCTCTCACCATCTAACTCAAGTGGCCCTCATCAGAAGCTTATGGGTCCACAATCAGAACACACGCACTCCATTCACAGACCTGGATGCTCTGCTAGAATACAGGGTTTTTTTCAGGAAGCAAAGAGAAAGACACACACTTGTCAGCCACCGCTCTTCAAATTCAACAGGGTGAAAGTGTTCCAAAGACACTCTGATGACTGCCCTAACTCCTTAATTGCATCTTATTCTCTCTGCTCTTTAGATGGTCTGCTAGACACAAATGTTCGGCTGTCAAATCATTTCTAGACCTCAAGCAGTTTAAAATAATTGGCCTAGGGTAGGTCAGAATTGATTACCTAGTGTTATGCAGTGTTATCTTCGTAAAGACACCATCAAGTCATGGCCTAGCATTCAAAGATAACCTATCTGTGTGTGTGTGTGTGTGTGTGTGTGTGCGCGCGTGAGTGTGTGTGGTATGTGTGTGTGTGTGTGTGTGTGTGACTGCCACTTTTAAATTCAAATCTTATGATGAAAGATAATAGAAAATCTATAATAATGAGGTAAACTGTCCAATTGTGGGCTTTAAAGAACATTTCTCCATTCAGATTTTTAATGCAGAGCTCTGTATTTGTTGTTTGTGTTGGGTGTAGGATTATCTGGTGGCTGTTTCCTGCAAGCTTAGCTCCACGATGTGTTTCTTAAGTTTTAAAAAAATCATTTTTGGAGAGATTAAGCAATTTGTGTAAAGGTCCTTGATAAAAACTTTAAAATATGAATAAACAAAAATAGCCACAATAAACAATTATAGCAACTACCAAGTGCAGAATGTAGAACCCTAAGCACCTCTTTACACAGTCCTGTCTCTATAGAGAACCAGAGCAGGCTATGGTTATCAGGATCTTACCTGCATCTAACCCTGATTTGCCCAAATGAACAGACTCTAAGTACCAAAGTAATACAGAAGAGGTTGAAAAATTTTGGCTTAATAAATAGTTCAGTGCTTTTCAAATTTGATGTGCAAAAAATCACCTGTAAATCTTGTTAGAATGAAGATTCTGATTTAATAGTGAAGCCTGAGATTCTCCAGTGCTTACAAACTCCCAGAAGAGCTGATACTGCCTGTCCATGGACAGTCCTTGATATAGCAAGGGGTTAAAAGATTTTACAGAGCGATTGTTTTTTACTGTGCCAAAGGAGGCAGGCAAGGAATATCTTGGATATAGCCTGAGCCAGAGTAGAACGAGTTTTTTTTTTTTTTCTGAAAAGTTTTATGAGGTCCAAAGTTAAAATGCCTTTTCCTAGTTATGCCTTTCTTATGAGGGACAGAGAAGTTTCTGATGCTGTCTATCCAGAGGCCTGGTTTTCATTAATGGTTAATGACCAATAATCATCAACAGGCACTAACAACAGAGAATAGGAGATGGGGTTAGGTCCAAAATTTTTCTCATTTATATTTGTACCAGTTTTATTTAAATATTTAGCTTTAGTAGGACTAAGACTACTGACCTCTTTAGACTTCCTCATTTTTTATTTATATTCCTCAATGCATTAGTCAGCAACCTTTTAGGGGTTTCCTCTTTCTCCAAATTACGCTACAAAAGTGACTACTGCGGCTTGTTTAAAAACAGACCGATGATGCGATTTCTATGCTTTAATAAGATGAAACAATATGAAAAGCAAAAATACAGAAAAATTCCAGATGGCCTTCCCAGTTGGTCCAGAATTAAATGAGAATTCTTCAGTAGGGTATTTGAAACTCCATCATGTGGCTTCTTTGTGCAGCCCTGTCTTCTATTATACTTCTTTCTCTTTCAAGTCTTTCATTGACTACCCATCCTATTCAGCAACCTTCAGTAACCTCCTGACTCTCAGTTATTTCCAGTTATTTGTTACCCGAAACATTTTCCCACTCACATCAAGTGTCTGCATCTTCTAAGGAACAACTTCAATTTCCAACAAGACTCTATCTCATTTTTCTCTCTTTCCTTACCTCATGTTTCTATAGCACTACAGCTTGTTTTCTGCTACCGTGCTTTTCACAGAGAGTTTTGCATTAGAGAATTGGGTGATGTGCTGGTTTTTGCCACTATCTTATCAGGAGCCATATATGGTCCCTCTCTGTGGCACTTCTCTTCTTGATAAAGGTCTTAACTCAGGGTGACATTGGACTAGCTTGCTGAATTGAACTGTGAGTGATCATACTAACACCTTTGCCTGTGGTCCATCAGATCCCCCTTTGACAGGGTAGTCATAAGCAGATGCCATTCCCTGAATGGCAAGTGACTGGGATGGCAAGTGTGAATGCCATTGTGGTTGGATGCAGAAGTCCTGTGCAGTAGCCTCAACATTAAAGAAAGGCAGTGTCGCCAGTACCAGTCCATAAAAGGGAGCTACCAGGCTGCAGCAAAGGCCTCTGTATTGAAGCAATCTTCCTGATGCTGCTTTTAATACACATGGGCATTCCTGAGACAAACAAAAGTACTGTTTGAGTGGTCACAGCGCTCTGGAAATGACTTCCTGGGGGCTGGTAGATTTTGGAAACCAATCTGCCACACAAGTCTCCAGAGGGAGCCGGTACATACAGCTCAAAGGCAATAATGCTCCCCTGGTGGGAAGTGGGTATAGCCACAAAGAAGAGTTTGTTAACTAAGGAGTAATAAAACAAGGCCAATTGAATGACCAAGGCGATATATACAGCTGTGCAATCTGGTGCCATCAGCTGTTATTCCAACCCGTCTGCTTCCTAATAAGGGGTGACACAGGAAGTAAAGGACTAGCTGGCTGACGTCAGAACTGATTTGGGCCTCTCATCTTACTCCATTCTTTTGCATATCTTCACTGGGACATGGGGTCAGCTGAGGACTTGCTTATTTAAGGGATGAGAGAGACATGATGCTCTTGCAGAGAAATTTTTGATTTAAAGAGTTGTTCGTGACATAGATTGTAAGTATGCATCCTCACTGATAAGAAAAAAAGTTTATATTGTCCATACACTTTGGACATATGCACCTAACATGTGCTTGTATAATGCCTCCTGTGAGTACTCAATAACTCTAATTCATGTTTCCTGGTAAGGTATGCAGCTCCTTTACTCAACTGTCTCATTGAGAAAACATGTTCCGTAAATTTGCAATCTACATAGCTTGGCATGGTGAGTAGTGAGTGTCAGATGTGTAGTAGGTGTTTACTGAGAGGGACTGGAACTGTGCTTGGTGAGAGGCTTATGTAAACAGCAGGAGGGAGGCCACAGGAGCTGATGGCTTACATGCTGCTCATGCAGACAGACATGCACTGTTAAATATGCCATTGCTCTTTTGTCTGGGGGAGTCAGGAAGAGTTCACTGAACTGAGCCAGAGTAAGGGCTTCATCAAATAGCCACTAGCTCATGTTTTCAGAGCATTTCCTGTGTGAAACCAAGTGCTTCATGAGCATTACCTCATCTAGGCCTTAATAAAACCCTCTGACATAGAAACTGTTTTCCTTATTTTACAGATGAGGAACCTGCAATTTAAAGAGGTTAAGTCACTTGCCCCAATGTCAGAAATGGGAACTGAATTAATTCCTCTTTAACGCTTGCACTCAATCCCTCAGTTACCATATTTATCATCTCATGTATGATTCAAAGCCATATTTTTGAATTATTCTGTAATGTGGTGGAAATATTTCTTTGCTGTTTCCTCTCACTGTTTCCACTCCACTTTGCAATGTGACTCCTACCATGAAGGGAAGACTACCTCCCCACACCTTGAAGCTGAGCAGCTATAGCCACCTGCTTTAATCAAAAGGAATAGTGAGCCAGTTCTGAACATGGGCTCTGAGATGCTTTGCAATGCACCCTTACTCTTCGGCAACCCTTTGGATGACGAGAGGCATGTGACCAGTTACCTTCACTGCAGCAGACAGTAAGTCCCCAGCCTACCTGTGAGAGGACAATAGATGCATGTGTGAGAGCATCTAAAATCAGCAATGCCTGGCAGAACCTCCCAGCTGACCTGTAGCCCATGGAGCAATGATAAGGGCTTTTGTTTTAATCCTCTAGGTTTTGGGTTATATCCTTAAGTAGCAAATACTTAAGTAGCAAACACTAAGTTCTATTTAAAACAGAAAACAAAGCCTTCTGTTCCCCGTGGAGTAGTATGGAATATACAACTTCACTACCAGGATAGCATTCAGAAGCACAGCTGAGAACTGCTGCAGGGGATCTCCCACTGTTTAATGAATATTAAGAGGCTGAGCCATATGGTGTAACAAATCAGAAGATCTACCTAGATTTCTGTCCCTGTCCTGCTATATATGAGCCATAGAACCTTGAGCAATTCATACACTCAAACCTCAGTTTCCACATCTGAAAAGATAGTCTTGTTCTAATTTACTACCTTGCAAGTTTTCGGTCTCAGTTGCCCTTCATGCTGAATAATTACTAAAGACTACAAAAGACTGTTGTTTGTATGAGTTATGGCTATTGATATTTGCCATGCTAGAAATTAAAGCATGCATTTAAAGATACTTATCATTAATTAGTTGAAATCAACAATAGTATCCTATTACTTGCCAATATCAACAACAATTTCTGTGGAGAATGATTATATTTTTATTAATAAAAAATATGAACAGAGTGTATTTTCTTTCAAAATTTCTCAGACTTCTTTATTGTTAGGGATTTAACAGATAATAATTGTATTCTCATGTTTGCTTCTGCAGTGAGTTATTGTAAAAACTCATTTCATGTAGCCTCTGGAAAGTATGGCTGTACATTGTGACAAAATGAGAGTAAATGAGACAAATATAGTTTTGGCACTGTTGCTTTGACCTTGAGGACATCCTACGAAGGTCTCAGGGACTCCCAGGTGTTAAATAAAACTAAACAATTCATTAAATTTCAAATCACTAAAAATCATTCCCAAACTAACAACCTTGTTTTCCTATGTAATACAAGTAAAAACAATTTAGTCTTGAATAGCTAAAGACTTAAAGGTCAGCTTTATGTCTCAACTAAGTAAAAAAAGAATATATATAATCAAAATTCTTAAAATTCAACATAAATAATGTGATCTCCTTTGACGACAGGAATTGCCTTTTTATAGTAAAAAACTAACACATTTGTTTACAATTGAAGGTACTGTCCAGCCATATCTGCCTCTCCATCAAGTAGAAGGTCTACCTACATATGTAGATAAAGTAAGCTGCCACTCCCTTAGTGTGGCCCCTAAACTCTGGCGCAATTTATGCACAGAAACAGGACCCTGAGAGTAGTTTCACTAGTGAAAATCTGGGAGTTCATATTGGAGACTTCTAACATGAAATAAAACATTCTCATCTTTTAAAAAAAAAGGTATACAGAAAATGGCTTAAGTAGCACATGTATACTTTACCAATGTTCATGTGCATCCTTTTTTCCTCCTAAACCATTGATTTTATTCCTGATTTGAGAAGAGAATAATTTCTTAATAGATAAAAGATAACATTAACACTGAAGAAGAAATATAGGACATGAAAAGATATAAAAATTAAATAATCACCAAGAAAAGACTCAAATTCAGCCAAGCTAACTGAAGCATCTTTAGGTCTTCATTATCTTTTTATTCAGTTTGGACAGAGAATTAGCCTGCAGTGGTGATTTTAAAGATAAGTATAAAATTTGCCACTATTATCACTCACAAACGGTGGGTAGGTCTTTCTTCCCTTCCCGGTGGAGCTTGGGTTGGAATTAACATTATGCTTCCCACAAACAGAACAAAGTGATGGAATTTCACTTGAGGTTATGACAAGGCTGAAGCTCCTTGGATATGCTTGTGCAATTTTTCTATCTTCCCGATTCCTTGCTCCTCCATGATGTGAGCTGCCCCATGGAGAGACCCACGTGTTAGGGAAGTCAGGGAGGCTTCCAACCAACATTCAGAGGACATGAGGCCCTTAATCCAAAGGTTTCCAAGGAACTGAGGCCTGCCAACACCCTGTGAGGCTGGAAGCTGACTCTTGCCCATTTGAGCCTTCAGATGAGACTGCAGCCCTAGACAACAGCTAGACTGCAACCTCATGACAGACTTAGAGCCAGAGTCACCTAGTGAAGATAACTCCTATTCCCGAATCTCAGACACTATGAATAAATGTCTGCTCCTTAAAGTTTACAGGTAAATTTGTTAGCCACAAATAAATAAGTAGTAAAACCTTTACAACATAAACACTCAATGAGATAAGTATAGAAGGAATGTTCTCAACTCTTAAAAACCATATGACCAGCCCACAGTTAACATCCTAAGCACTGGTAAGAAGTGGAAAGCTTTCCTTTGATCAGAAGCAAGATAAGGACGTGCACTTTCACAACTTGTACTAAACCCAGCACTTGAAGTCCTCACCAGAGAGATGAGGAAAGAGAAAGAAATGAGAGGAATACAAATTGGGAAGGAAGAACTTAAAGATCTCTGTATGCAGATGACATGATCAGACATATACTGTTAGAGTCTGTAAACAAATCAAGATGGCGCCTGGCATTATGCAGAGGGAGTGGTTTGTGAAGTAATGCCAACGAGCCATTAAATGTGGAGATTCCTTATAGGTTGACTGCTGTATCTAGTTTATGTTAATTAAGATAAGCTGTGTGTAATGTATATATACCCCTCTTGTCCTACAATAAATGGTTCCCACTCCTGCTGTATCAATCTACACAAGTTCCTTGTCACCCCCCAGTTAGTTTGCTGCAGCCGGACTGCGGCAATATACACCTAATGTTGAGACTGCACTGAAAAGTGACAGAACTCACACATTCTGTAAAGATGAAGAATAAAAAATCAACATAGTAATCAATATTTCCAAATATTAACAATAAACTATCTGAAAAAGAGTTCAAGAAAACAATCCTATTTAAATTAGCTACAAAAATAGTTTGGAATAAATTCAACAAATGAGGTGAAATAACTGCACAATGAAAAGTAAAGAACTTTGATAAAAGAAACTGAAGATGATACAATAAATGGAAAGACTCCTGAATGTAAAAAATAAATGTTGTTGTAACATCTATACTACCGAAAACAGTGCACAGGTTTAGTACAGTCCCTAGTAAGGTTCCAACAGTATTTTTTATGGAAATAGGAAAAAAATCAGAAAATTCATGTGGAACCAAAAAACATCCTTCAATAGGTAATGCACTTGTAAACAAAAGATGATAGTTGTTCTTTGATGCTTGAGTTGAGCTTTTCTAATGGGTATGCAGTAGAAGCTCATTGTAGTTAATTTCTATTTCCAACAGACTTAAATTTGAGGAATAGTTTTCTCTAAATCATGTTACCTTTAAAGAACTACAGTTTTATTTATAAATGGTTTTGATGATAAAAGGAAAAACAAAAGAACCAATACTACTGATGTAGAAAACCAGCAATTAAAACAGTGGTCACAGGAGTGGCTGGGTTGTAGCTCAATGGTAGAGTGCTTGCCTCGCACACGCATGGGGCCCTGGGTTTGATCCTCAGCACCACATAAAAATAAACAGATAAAAATAAGCATATTGGGTCCATCTACAACTAAAAAAATTTAAAACAAAACAAAAAAGCAGTGGCCCAGGACATTAAGAATAATTCAACTCTGCAATGTCCCCAAATTTTACAGTGCCGACAAATCTCCTCCAGAGCCTGTTAAATATTTCTGTTCTTGGGCTTGACCTCTTGGAGACTCTAACTGTGGAAACTTGTTTTGGACCTAGGAGCCTTTTTCATATTTAACAACTGTACTAGCTGACTCTGACTCATGGGTCACATTTAAGCATAAAAAGAAACTGTGCTCTACAGCTTGAAAAAAATCCTTAAAAAATTCAAGAATGCCCTAGTAAGTACTTACATTTTCTTATACATGGGGTATTCTGAGAGTATAACTTTGAGATCTAAAAGAATAAGTAGTATTCTTTCCTTCTATCTATCTATCTACCTACCTATTTATCTATCTTTCTATCAATTGCAATGGTGACCCTTTCACCTTTCCCAAAGCAACTTCCAGAAACTTGTATGAGATCTCCCCCACCAACTCTAATTCTCCCTATCTCCCACTAATATCATAGAACATGACTGTGACGGCATCATCTCATGCCTGGGAACCTGGCTAGATGGCTTCACTCCTTCCACTTTTAAGACCCTACAATCTAGAGGAGGCAGTGAGCTTTAAAAGAATAACTCAACAGTGTCACTCTGCTTAAAACTCCCAATAACTTCCCATTTTACCAAAGAAGTAAAGCAAACATCTTCATAGGATTGACTTTTGTTCTGCCTACCTCTTCGAAGCTATCTTCTACATTTGTCCTTTTAGCCACGCCTATCTAAACTTCTCTTTTGTTCTTTATATACTAAATGCTCACTCCCCTGTCTCTGGACCTTAGCACTTTCCTGCATTCACTTCATGCAGATCTTTAGATGGACGTCATCTGTTCTCCATCTAGGCTTGCTTCAGTGACCCCCTCATGAAGCCTGATCTCCTTGTCCTATGGTGAGTGTCACCAGGACACCCCATGGTAACTGCTGAACTGCTTTCTGCAATATTTCCTTGCTTAATATTATTTATAGTTGATCACTCAGAAACAATCATATAAGTTTCTACGGGTCAGAAATGTGTCTCTCTTGTTCAATGTGGGATGTGTGTAAGAGAACGAGCATCTATAATATTGATTGGTGCCCAGCTGGTGCTCCAAACAAGTTTTTGAGTGTTTAAGATGAAGTTCATTCTTACTGTTGACTAACAAGTATATAATAGCTAAAATTGGTCTCATCATCTACAACATGTTCAAATACACCAAACGCATCTTAAATAGATGTGAAGTTTAACATATCAGAGGAGCAGATGAACTTTAAAAAAACACATAAAACATGAACAAATATACAGATAGGCTCATAGTTCTTGGTTTAGATGGGAGCTTTGCCAAGTGCATGAAAACTTATTTAATATTAATATTACAAAGTAACAATCCTTGCAGTACTGTCTTTATACAACAGGGGTGATGATACTTCTGTAAAGTGCCTCATTTGAATCACAAAAATATCTTACTCAAAAGTCAACTTATGTTAATAATTTGCTGACATAACAACTTTACTTCTCATACCTTAGTCTGCTCTTTTCTTAAAAATTCATTGATTTATTGTAATTGGGTATATATGATAGCAGGATGCATTTTGAATCATTGCACACAACTGCAGCACAACTTTTCATTTCTCTGGTTGCATGCAATACAGCATTGTCCCATGAGTGCAGTCATACATGTACCTAGGGTAGTAATGTCCATCTCATTTCACCATCATTTCTGCCCCATACCCTCTCTCCTCTTTACTCAAAGTTCCTCCATTTTTCCCATGCCTCCCCCCATTACAGACTGGCTTACTTCATTTAGCATGATAGTCTCCAACTCCATCAATCTACCTGAAAATGCCATAATGTTATTCTCTTTTAATGCTGAGTAATATTCCACTGTGAATTACTACCATAGTTTCTTCATCCATTCATCTATTGAAGGACATCTAGATTGGTTCCACAGTTTAGCTATTGTGAATTGTGCTGCTTATAAACATTGATGTGGCTGCATTCCTGTAGTATGCTATTTTTAAGTCCTTTGGATATAGACTGAGGAGTGGGATAGTTAGGTCAAATGGTGGTTCCATTCCAAGTTTTCTAAGGAATCTCCATACTGCATTCCAGAGTGTTGCACCAGTTTGCAGTCCCACCAGCAATGTATGAGTGTGCTTCTTCCCCCACATCCTCGCCAACACTTATTGCTAGGACTGGAACCTCAAGGTTGTCCAACATTACAAGGCACGATGATGAATATATGGTTTTAACACACAGTATACAGCAAGAATGAGGTAAATGAGAATGAAAGACGGACTGGGACTGTAGAATCAACACATTTACATGATTAGGATCAAGTGAAGGCAAAAGTAGAGTGATATTCACTACATTTTTTTTTCAAATTTGTGAATTTACCAAATGTGAGCAAATTGGCACTTGAAAAGGCTAACTGAATCTTGATTATATAAAAGCACCAGAATAATTTCACATCATTTGAAAGTAGCCCTATGTTTGACAAGGCCCTAGATGATCTGAATCTGGGTTCCATCCATCTTTGTAATTTATGCTGGGCGCATGACAGACTGTAGAGGATGGCAAGGGTGGATAAATTACTACTTCCTTATCCCTGCTATGGATGATTATACTTGAGTGGTTGTCTGCTTCATGCTGTATCAATCATACTCCTTTGCTAAGAATCTGGACTCAAGATGTTGAGACAGGCAGTTCATTTCCAATGGAATATGAAAAGATTATAGTTTCATAGGGAAAGACAGAACAGGAACGGAGAGACCAAAATTGGCAATGAGGAAGTGGAGGAAGCCCATATGCAGAAACAGAACAATGAAGTTGTGGAAAATGTGGATGGGACTCTTGGGAAAATCAGAGGGTTCCAAGAGCGAAACAGAGAGCTATTCTCATTTTAAAGTGTGGTCTAGGTCCCGGTTCACAAAGAATCCTGGATATCCTTGGAGTCCTAGATATTCCCAGAGAATATGGGGCATTCTTTTGAGGAGGTCTCTGAGACTGCTTGTGGCTATGATCTCATTCAGGAAATATGCACTGCATGTCTACAGTTACATGCATTATAAATTATAATTGAAAAAATTTAAAAAGTAATTCTAAATGTGATTTTAAAAAATTCTAGTTGTTTGTATCTAGGGTTACTCAAGAAATGTGCTAGGTACTGCTATTTGCACTATGCTATGTGCCAGGTATTGCTATTTCGGAGAGAGACAATATTCAGTATGTATAACAAATCAGTAAATTACATACTATGTTTGAAAATAATGTAAGGTATATGTGCTTTGAATAACTGAAAAAGTAAAGCAAGGTAAGAAGTATCTATAGTCTTAGAAAGGTACCAAGGTGCCCTTGTTTCCTTATAGGAAATCTGGCATCTGGACAAACATAAGTGATGAAGGACTCAGCCATGAGTCTATCTGTGGAAGAGCATCGCAGAGACAAAGGAAAATCAGTGCATAGAAGCCAAATCAGGATCATGAGTGCTGCACTGAAGAAACAATGTCAAATTCGGCATGTCAAACTGCCACAGAATGAGCAAAAAAAAGTAGGAGACGAAGTTAGAAAAGTGCTGGGGAGATGGACATGTAATATAGAATTTCATACACTATTGTTTGAAATGTGTGTGGCTTCTACTCTGAGTGAGGGCTTTAAGCAGAAAAAAAATGACATCATCTGGCATGTGGGTTAAGAGATTATTTTAAGTTCTATGTTTAAAATGTTCTACCTGGGGGTTGGTAGGATGAAGGGACACCAGTCAAAGTGCCTCCTTACATTCATGTAAGTAAACGATGCCCTAGAGCAGGATAGAAGCAACAGAAATTATCTGAAGTAGGGAATGTTAGAAGTATTTTGAAGTTTCAAAGAGCACTGTATGTAGGATGTAAAATAAATAGGATGGACAATTATGATCCCTTGTTTGCTGTCCTGACTTCAGCAAATGGAAGGATGAGTTAGCATTAATTGAGATGGGAAAGGCCACATGTATTGTGGGTATTGGAGAGAAGATATAAGGAGTTTGGTTTCAGGTATACAAAATTGTAGATATAAATTCTAGTATTGGGGGGGAAATTTTGAGTGGAGATAAATATTTGTATGTAATCAATATGTTGATTATAGTTACAGCTATGTACCTTTGTGAGATAGTTTACAGAAGTGAAAGTAGACTAGCAAGGATTTGAAGAACTCAGCCTTGGTGTAAGCTGTATTAAGAATTTAGGCTAAAGAGAAAGAGAACCATAAAGTAAAAAAAAATGAGAAAAAAATGATAAGTAAGGTAAAGAGGAATCCTGGGGGCAGGGGTTTCCAAAAATTTAAAGAAGGAAAATGTAAAATAGAAAAGAGTAACCAACAGTGTCAAGTGATTCAGCTAAACTGGTCTTATGAGATGAAGAATACCCACCTGAGTAGGCAATGTAGACGTCATCAACAATGATGACAGGCACAGAGGAGTCATGGTGGAAGGGAAAGGCATCTTGCATAACTTCAAAATAAAATGGAAATAGATGACTAAAAGAATTTTGCTACAGAAGGGGACAAGAAGTGGCATGGTAACTAGCGGTATTTGTTGCTCAAAATGAAGATTATTATTATTTTGTTGTGTGTTAAATTAGAAGAAATAATAGCCTTCTTGAAATACTGTCAGCAGCAAACAAAAATTGATGATGCAAGAGAAAGGGTGAATGGCTGGAGCCATGTCCCTGAGTGGGCAAGATGAAGAAATTATATTTAGATGTAAGTATGAGAGCAGCTGGGACAAGGTGGCTTTGTGGGTGTGGGTGGGTGGAGGGGGTATTCTAAGTCCTCCTGTGATGATTCAGTTTTCTTAGTGAGGTGGAAAGCTAGACCATGGCCAAGAGTGAGCCTGGTGGAGGAGGTGTTGCGGAAGTAAGGAGAGAGGAGAGAAACGATGAGAGAGTTGTTTAGATGAGAGGGGGAATAAAGGACCAGACAGGTAAGACACTGCTACACTGCAACATTAAAGGTTTGACTGAAGTTTATGGTCATGAATAGAAAGTAGGACCAGTCACTACTCTTTACTTGAGCTTTTTCCTTCATTTCTGCAATACCTTAACCAGCATATAGAATGGCAAAGAAACAGCCTTCCCTACTGGGAAATCCACAAGTGGCAAATTTTACTTGATATTTTAGTGATGAAAATCTCGGGCACCATTATGTGGGACTATCTTTTGTTTATATTGAAAATGGGGGGAAATCCTACTTCATTTTATCACATCTAAATACATTTAAGCATGCTTAATCCAAACTGTTGCAGATCTGTGGGTAAGATGTACTACACAAAACAAAAACATACACATATACACATTCAAAACTCAACAAGAGGGCTTGTGAAATATTTGCTATTTTGCTTCACGAACTATGTCATTTTGTTACCATTTCTTACTATGTAGCGATGACAATAGATTGTATTGTGTGGAGACCTCTGAAAAACACTGATAAGCATCTGTAAGTCTCAGATTTGTTTCATTGATGCTAGTACCATTGTAGGTTAGTCTGAATTGAAGTGACCTCAAAGGAATGAGGTAGCATCTCTACCACTTTACATGCACATTTTCTAAACTCATGATTTCTTCCTCTCAGGGTAGGTGGATGATGGAAGGATAGGTATGTCTTTAGTAGCACATGATGATGATAGATAGATACTAACTTGAAGTCTCTTTTTGAAACTTTACCATTCCTTGTGGTAAACAATGCTTTGGGTTCTGTCTTCATAGAACCACCCTATGAATGAGTTATTCTTATTCTCATTTTAATTTAAACATGTCAAACATGTTAAGAACTGCAATGTACAATATAGTAGAAAGGAGATACAAGGGGAAAATCAGTGGGGTTAATGAATCTGTAATAACTCCAGCTATATTTTGTCTTTTAAAAATGGAAAAGAGTTGGGGGCAGGGCAGCACGCACTATAATCCCAATGACCCAAAAGACTGTGGCAGGAGAACTGTAGGTTCAAGGCCAGGCTGGGCAACTCAGGGAAACCCTACCTCAAAATAAAAATAAAAAGGAGTAGGGATATAGCTCACTCACTGTTATAGCACCTCTGGGTCAAGCCCAGTATTGAAGAGGGAGAAAGGGAAAGATAATGAAACAGAGAGATTATTTCCACTATAGCAGTCTACTGAAAAGTCTCAGAAGGGACCAAGCCTGTAGCAATGCACAAAGCTGCTGCCTTCATTGTGGTTTCTAATTGTCATTTCTCCCTAAAAGCTACTACAGCGATGTAGAAAAATAGCTGTCTTCCTGATTGGGGCAGGAATAGCTGACCATATTAGATGAACTTAGAACATCTGATCCTATTAGAAGGCCCAGAAGAAACCAAAGAACACTAGAGTTGTATCCAAAAAGCTCAGGTGTTGACTTAAAGAGGTTCCCCTTTGTAAAAATAAGTTATGCTTTGTATATAAATAAAAATGAAATCTGCAATGCATCAAAATATTACAATATATTTAAATTCAATTGTGTACGCACACATGTAGACACACATATACCCTACAATGGTCAACACTGGAGAATAGCAGAGAACCAATTCAGTATTTTGAAAATTGGTAAATAAAAGGAGGAATAGTCTTGTCCCTTGTCTACTATGATTAACAGCTAGATTATATGAGGGAATTGTGTTTCTATAAATATTCCAGCTAATAAATTAAGAAAGAACAATACCAATTGTATAACTGACCATTCTTCAGTGAAGTGATAAATGTAGGTTGCTAACATCACAAGAAGAGAGGAAATCAAATCTTATGTATCTCCTGATGCAAAAGCAATTCTCACTATGAAATATTTTTTTTTGCAAAAAAAATAATAATACAACTGAAACTTGCTTATGGTCTTAGACCTTAACACAAGCTTGGGAGAGCAAAAAATCGCCCAAAACAAAATACTGAGGGAAACATACAAAAGAAAAGAGATAAGAACCCTTTAAAGAGTAGCACATGACCATAATGCAATCAGCATTCTTTCAGACTCTGGGAAACTCTAAATTAAAACATGAGTCAGGTTCTTCCACATAAAAAATATAAGGGGAAAAAAGGATAAAGAGGAGGAGGCAAGAAATTCACATGAATAATTAGTTAAGAACAATTACAATGCTGTGAACATCTTAAGTCTTAATTGAGCGACCAAATTGTTTTAAACTGAGATAATTAAAGATGCATGAACACTGAATAAAATTTGGGTGATATTAAGAAATTAGTCCAAATTTTTAGGGGTAATAATTGTTTTAATTCATGCTTTAAAAAGAGCTTTGATGTTTTGATGTTACAACTGAAATTCCTGTGGATACAATTACAGGATGTCTGAGACTTGATGGGTAGTGGGGGTATGGTTAAGACAACAGATTAAATAATAAGACTGTATGGAGATTTCTTGGAAAGCTGGGAATGGAACCACCATTTGACCCAGCTATTCCCCTTCTCGGTCTATTCCCTAAAGACCTAAAAAGAGCATGCTACAGGAACACTGCTACATCGATGTTCATAGCAGCACAATTCACAATAGCAAGACTGTGGAACCAACCTAGATGCCCTTCAATAGATGAATGGATAAAAAAAATGTGGCATTTACACACAATGGAGTACTACTTTGCATTAAAAAATGACAAAATCATAGAATTTGGAGGGAAATTGATGGCATTAGAGCAGATTATGCTAAGTGAAGCTAGCCAATCCCTAAAAAACAAATGCCAAATGTCATCTTTGATATAAGGAGAGTAACTAAGAACAGAGTAGGGACGAAGAGCACGAGAAGAAGATTAACATTAAACAGGGATGAGAGGTGGGAGGGAAAGGGAGAGAGAAGGGAAAATGCATGGAAATGGAAGGAGACCCTCAGGGCTATACAAAATTATATACAAGAGGAAGTGAGGGGAAAAGGAAAAATAATACAAGGGGGAGAAATGAATTACAATAGAGGGGGTAGAGAGAGAAGAGGGGAGGGGAGGGGAGGGGAGGGGGGATAGTAGAGGATAGGAAAGGCAGCGGAATACAACAGACACTAGTATGGCAATAAGTAAATCAATGGAAGTGTAACTGATGTGATTCTGCAATCTGTATATGGGGTAAAAATGGGAGTTCATAACCCACTTGAATCAAAGTGTGAAATCTGATATATCAAAAACTATGTAATGTTTTGAACAACCAACAATAAAAATAAATAATAAAATAATAATAATAATAAAAATAAAAAAATAATAAGACTGTTGGGCTGGGGATGTGGCTCAAGCCGAAGCGCGCTCGCCTGGCATGCGTGCGGCCCGGGTTCGATCTTCAGCACCACATACAAACAAAGATGTTGTGTCTGCCGAAAACTAAAAAAAATAAATATTAAAAAATTCTCTCTCTCTCTTTAAAAAAATTAATAAAATAAATAATAAGACTGCTAAAGCTGGGTAGTGGCTTCATGAGAGCTCATTACAGTATATTTTCTATTTTCCTATATGGTTAAAATTTTCCATTGTCAAAAAACAAAATGAAAGAAATAAGAAAGAATATGTTTTCTGCTCATGGACACAGCACAAGTGTAGAACACAACTGGGATTTAACCCCAGATCCATGGCTTGCTTTATTATTTATTTATTTTAGCTGCAACTTCCTCTTCCTGCAACAATATGAAACATTTGAGTTATAAGGCGATCCTTAATCTGCAGTGCAACAAACTATATTTACAAATAAGGCCTAATGGGATGTTAGGAAAAGTTTGGCTATTCAGAAAATAGCTTTCTATGCTTCAAAAGCCTAAGAGGCTATTACTGTCTTAGTCATAATGTGATTTTAGTCAAAGAAGATTCTAAAAGAAGTTAACTTTCACTATCTGTGTTCTGTTTATAATTTCAACAAATTAAAGGGAAAAAAGATTTGTTTGTTTCTGTTTTGCTGGGGATTAAATCCAAGACCCTGTGCATGCTAGGCAAGGGCTCTACTACTGACCTACATACCCAGCTTCAAGGTACACTGTTTTTTGTAAAACTCATTTATCTCTGCTTCACATTTTACTCAGAGTATTCAAGTGATAAATATCACACAGTATTTTTTAAAAATATAAGGCCTTTAGTATTCATTCTATCAATGTACAAGCTTGGAATAATACTTATTAATTTACATGAGTATACTACTTTTAATACTACTTCAATTTTCATTTGTGTATAATGAGTAGAAAATATACAAAAATCAATTCTTTATATTTATATGGACATGTATATAGGACAATCTATGCATGTGTGTACATTTATTTGTATTATTTGGTAATCATTTTAATTTTTATACTCTGCAGGGTTTTCCTCATGGGTCATGTATTAAGTTCATCTGGATATATGATAAATAGGAAGACATTAGGACATAGATATGGGTTTTTTTTTCTTTCTGTGCTATTTACCATGTTATACCCATTGCTTAAAACAATCTAATACATAGCAGCTTTTTAATAAAAAGATAATGAATGGACACATAATTTTCTAAGCTGAATTTCAAAGTGATGAAATTCAAAAACATGTATAATGACAACATACATATGAAAATTTGGATTTAAAATAATTTAAAATATTTTATTGGACCTTTTTATGCATGCCTTTAGTGAGAAATAGAAAAAATTATTTATGATATAACACACAGACTTTCATTACCAGTACTGGGGGACTCCCCCTTCAAAAAAAGAGAAGTCATTCTAGTCACTATAATGATTGCATACCGTAAGTCAGATTTCTTGAAATTCATTTTAAATTACAGATTAGTTTTGATATTCTTTAAAGAACTCTTCAATTATATGATAAAGTGACTTACCCAGAAAAACCATTTAAAATGTGTTTTCAAACATTCTTTTATTAAAAAAGGCTTTCTGGGTTTCATTAGAAGATAATCTCACAACCAAATGTCACTTTCAAGGACTTCCTCCTGTCTTCAGTCATGATCAAAAATGTATGCTTTTTCAGATGAAGAAGGTTTTGGACATGTTAAGGCAAGTTACTGGTTCCAAGGGAGCCTCAGGCAGCAGTGGAAGGACAGCTGAGAGCGAGAGTAAACAGAAAGGACAGACCAATGCTCTTGACCATAGACTTATGATGATACAGCCTAGATTTCTGTTTTTGCTTTGTCTGGCTCTAAGATACATTCCACTTTTACAGAAAAAATAGTGACTAACTCAAGATTTTTCTCACATTGAACTTTCAAGATCCAGATTAAATGTTTGTTAGACTCTATCTCTTTCACCCATATTGTTTCTCCTTTCTTGAATAACTACAAAACAAAATTTGGAATGTATATCAAACATTTCAATTTGTTTGATAATTGTTTCATGCCCATTTGTATCATTTTTTTTGAAATGCATGTTAATGTAATAGTGTTGCATGTCTAAGTCACTCATAATATGCTTAATATGACCTCATTAGTTACAGTCTTGTCACCACCACCAACTTCCTTTACCTTTTAATAACATAAAATGTGACAGGCATGTTTATGCAGTGAAGTATCCCCATTAAAAACATTATTATCACAGTTTTGCAGACAAAAAGAATTAGAAACACAAAGAGGTTAAGATATCTGCTCAAATTAACTAATAAGTAACAAAGCCATAATTCTCTTTGTTGCCTGTTCATAGTCAAAGTGTTTTCTTATTCACAGAGCTTTGGAGCTTCCCTTGTTAACTATCTTGTTCAAGGAGGATGCACATGAGCCTTTTATATAGTGTAATGAAAATGCTGGTAATTAATGAGGTGCTATTTTATTTTTATGCTTGTTATACAATGGGTTTTGTGAATGGCCTTTCTTTCCGTCTTTGAAATCTGACTACATTGCACAACTTGGGATGATTTTTAGGGATAGGTTTGAGCCCAGGTGGGTCCTCCATTCACCTATCGTTGGCACATACTGTGTGCTTCATGTGTCCAATGGGATGGCATCAAAAGTTCTCAACTCATCTAGTAAGAGTTCTACAAAGCCAGCTAAGTTGGCACTTTAATATCAGGGAGCATTTTGTTCTGGCCAATTCCTGAGAGATTCAATGATATAAAAAGTAACCTAGATTCCAAAGAATACAATAAACCATTTCGAAAGGAAATGACAGTCATAGAAAGGGAATCTCTTTCAAAGTGCATCTGAAATGAAAAGTATGACTGGCACAGCTAGCTCCAAGGCAGAATACTGCTGATGAGGCAGTGACCAAAGA
Source organism: Ictidomys tridecemlineatus (assembly GCF_052094955.1). Taxonomy (NCBI): domain Eukaryota; kingdom Metazoa; phylum Chordata; class Mammalia; order Rodentia; family Sciuridae; genus Ictidomys; species Ictidomys tridecemlineatus. Next base: position 172,284,893 of record NC_135477.1, read on the forward strand.
ATACCTATTATTTCTCCACTGTCGAAGGGTTTCTATGTTTCCGTTGCTCTTAGCTATGAAATAGGAAGCTGATTGTTCTCCACATTTGGATACTTGAATCTTATTCAAGTGAATGTGCACAAAGACCATAAATTTAGAACCAATCATTTGAAATTATCTGAACAAAATTAGCAGAGATCTAATTTAACAACATTTTTTTTTCTATCCAAATACCAGTCATCTGGGTACCTTGAGAGCAGGGATTACAGTCACTACTGTCCCCATTTGCACATGATTAATGCCCACTTAATAACTGACTGAAAGAAAGCATGCAAGAATGCAGAAATGTTCCCGCATTTTTTTTCATAGAAAAGTCAGAACAGGGTCATTAGGGTAAGTTAGTTAAGTCTGATTTGTTGAGAATCATTAGCAAAAAGTATTGTTTAAAGAAAAATCTATTAGGTTAGAAATTCAGGTATTGCTTAAGGTACTTTTCATTGATAAGGGGAAACTTTGTGAGACAATAAACATATTTTCTAATTTGTTAATCTTTCAAGATCCTGATTGGGAATCTTGTGATAGCTGTAGTCTATATTAAATTTCAAGTTCTGCTCTATGTATTTTTGAAATCACAGTTTAACATTTTATAGGACATTTTCTAATTGTAAATATAGAGGAAATTTTCTGTACATGATTTTTAAAATACATTAGAATGCTACAACTTATTACAAAGACACAGGTCAACTGTGAAGATAAATGAGATAATCCAGAAGAAGATGCTCAGCATGAGGCCTAGTACATACTAAGAGCTTAGTCATTGTTAGATGTTGTTATTGTTATTGAAAATTCAAATACATTGTTAAGACTAACCAATCACATATTTTGAGTTTGCTTTAATATTATGAGTTAGCATTGTTTTAACTTTAACTTATAAAGAAAGAATTACCACCTCCTTCTAGCTTCTCTAATTTATACTTTAGAATTTTGGGTTTGTGATATTTAATTCAATTTCCCCCTCATTTCCTACTAATAATACAATGCATATTCACATGCACACCTGTTACTGGCTATATCTCTTTCTACTGCATTATTGAAAGCCTAATTTTTCCTTATCTTCACAATATCCTGAGAAATGTCACTTTGAGTTTCAGAAAAATGTTACCACATGTTTAAAAGTTCAATGGGAATCACATACATTTTCAAAGACCAAGTTTTGCTTCAAACATTAACACTGGGAAACAGACAACAGCATTTCACAGTCTTAAATGTCTCCTCCGAAGATAAGGAGGTATTTTAATGGGAAATTTTAAAGATTCATCTGGAATGGAAGTCCTGAAGGGCATGTTCCATCAGGCAGATCAGCAGAGATTTAGTTCGCTGCACCCAGCACACTTGATATAGAAATCTCATGTCTACTGTCTAATATGCACAGGTAAATCTAAGTTCTCCGCAATATTGTGATTTATCCTTGTGATCTCATCTCACACAAATAACTTGTTAGGCATTAGAGAGGAAAAATATCAGAAAAGGTGGAAAAATTGGAGGCCTCTCCAAGGCAATAATATACACAATATATCAATACTTGTCTGGAATTAACTACTAAAATGTCTACTCAACTGATATGACTGTGAATTGCTGATGATGGGACTGGTTAGTGACAGACTTCTGTGTCACTTTTTTAAGTGTGATAGGCCCAAGACTGGAAAGACAAAAGCAGAAAAATCTCTATGATGCTGCAGTGCCTGTCTTCACAGAACTGGCAAAGCAAAATTTCTCCTAGACTAGGATTTAGGAAATAAGTGTATCAGTTCAGATTTAAATACCAATTAACACTGTGGTTTTAGACACATAGCAGTCTGCTTTGACAAACCTTCCTCCTAAACAAAACGGGGATTGTGATACTTATTCCAACTGCAAAATTATAAAATAAAATGTATGTGCAATTTCTGGAAATAGAAAAGCATTAACATTGAAATGTCTTCTACACAATAAGTGAATTCGGTTGTCTTTTAAATAAATTGTCAGACTTCAAAGAAAGAAATTAGCCCTATAGTCTCTGTTTTTACTGGTTTTTTTTTTCTGTTTTTACTTCCTGAATTTTTCTAACTATACTGAATGTTCTATCTATCCTGGACTATTCAATCCTTCTATTCATTTTTTTAAAAAAAACTTAAACCAGGAGACATAAGATTTGTTCCTCTAAAAGTAATTCTCAGTCCTTTGTCATAACCAATATCTGAACGCCACCTCCCCTTAAATGGACAGATGAATATCCAAATTGCTAAAATTATCATATCATCCTTCAGTCTGAAAGTCTTCCATGAGTTTTCAATCACTAACTGGACACATACCAGATAATATTAAAATCAAAATCAAACAGTTAGGTCTTGACCCCTGGGACAGCTGTGCAGATCTGAAGGTTATATGTAGGGCCATGGAAATTACCTTAAGTTTTCAAGAAGTAAAGCACACTAGAAAAGAAGGTTTTAGGAAGATTTACCTAGCAACATTTTAGAGATTATAATGGAGGACAGAAAACCTTAGGGTAGTTGGAGAGTCCACAGGTGCAAACATAGGCCTGCAGATCCCTCTGAGGCTATCACCATTACTTGTTGCCCACATTTAAAAAGCTAGAGGATTTTCAATTTATCATGGAAACAAAAATAAAATCTGCATCTGATGGCAATAGTCTCCCAAAGTGGAGACAGCCTACTGTAGACGAGGAACTCTCTACATCTGGTCTGACTGACTGACAGAAACGGCCTGGTATTTGAGGGCATGTAGGTTTTCCAATAACAGTCCAAATACTATGGCCCAAACAAAACAGGAGAAAGACTCCTATGAGAGAAGTGTTTGTGAGGTTGGATGAGAGAAGGTAAGAGACATTCTGAAGGAGGCTTGGTAGAGCTTGTTAAGAGATGAGGTAGAAAGAGTGAGGTCTGATTTTAGTTCACTGCCTTCTAAGTTTCTGGATTGACAGCTCATTGTTTAATCTGTACTGGAGGTCAAATTTTCACATTTAAAGAGGTGCTTGGTAGTATAACATAGGGTCCAATTATTTATGACAGAATGTGTGTCATTAGGTCTTGTTTCATTTTTAGGAGAAACTAGAAATTGACTCGATTATATATGTTGGCAACTAAGTGATGCTATGGACTGGATCTGTAGGTTCTACATTTGGCAACTTCTAGCTCCAAGGCTGCTAACCTTTAGATTTCTTTAGCTCTTATTATTAGAACAACTTGATTTAGAAATTCTGATAGAGTTCCCAGTTTCTCTCATGTGGTTGAAAAAGATTACCATACCCAAATCTATGCTGCGAAATAGATTTCCTGCAGGGAAACTGTCAGCTCCCGCTGGGAGACCACTGAATTGTTCTCAATTAAGGAGTTTTAAGAGGAACATCCCTCCCCCCCCTTAAAATAATATTTTAAATGGCAGTTCTATTTTTGACTCTATAGATAAGAATATGCATTAAATATGCATATCTCATGCAGATTTCTCATACATAGGAGTGAATACCATCTCTTCATTTATGAAGATAAATTTTATATAAAGCAGACTTGAACTTTTCATTTACACTGGAAAGAATAAATGATTTCTCAGAAAGAGAGGAAGAAAGAGAAAGGGGAGGAGAGAGGGAGGGAGGGAGGAAGAGAAAGGAGGGTATGTGATTTTCCAAAATCAGATGTTAGGTTTATTCCATTGCTGTTTAAATCATGGGAGTGAGGGGGGAGGACACAGAAGAAGGAAATGAAGACTTGAGAGGGAGGAAGAGGGACAGAATGGTTACTGCACTCTTTGACATGGATAATTAAGTTAATCAAGATGTCATTAAAAATTAGTCAATGTGCTTAGGTGGGTAAAGCTCCTTTTCTTCTTGGGAATAGATCTGCCAAATTACATGTAGAATTTTCACTACAGCCTTGCTATATTCAGCCATAACTAGAAGCCCACCATGTTGGTACTAATCTAAAACCTTTAATACAAGAGTCTTCAGTGCATTAGTGCTTTTGCCTTTCTTCAAAGTGTAATATTAAGTGGCGGCTTTCTTATTGTGCACTACCTCGAGAAGGTAATTAATGATGTCAAGAAGGTTTCCCTGGCAGTTTCTTGGATCTTTACTTTTATAATAAATTAAGCTGTTTCTGTCTTTCAGTCTTCTCCTTCCAGTCTGCTGAAGACCAGTTGATGACCAAAATGTTCCATAAATTTTGTCTACCATCTCAGTATAATGAAGACTCTGGTAGGGCTAGAAATTTTTCTTCCTTTTTAAAAATAATTTTTAGTTGTTGATGGACTATTTATTTATTATTTATATGTGGTGCTGAGAATTGAACCAAAATGCCTTATCCATGCTAGGCAAGCGCTCCACCACTGAGCTCTAACCCCAGCCCAGGGTAGGAATCTTAAGACCAATCACTAAGAAGTAAAAACAAAGTTAAGTATTATATGGCATTGGAATATGCCCTTTTCCAGAAGGTATTTCTTCTCTTCAAAAACGAGAAGGAAAAAAAAATCAGATTACATATCTGAAAACGGTGGAATGGTTTATACAAAGGAGTAAGGTAGAACAAGTGTTATTTGGTCTTTGGTGCTTTTTTTTTTTTCCCAAGAAGTAAGCAATCTTAGCTCAATCTAGCAATCACAGGGCAGACAAATATAAATTTAGCTCCAGTTTTGAGGGACATGGCTTGTGTAGAAGTTGAGTGAAAATAATTTTAGGAGAATGACTGATCCAGAAAAAGGGATGTGAATAGATCTACCATCTACGTTTGTCAATATGTGCCAGGAGCTTTGCAGCCAAACTCTGTAAATCTGTCATTTTGCCTAGAGGAGACTGAGCTCTAATGTTCCCATTGGCCATGGATCATCCAACATATCTGCTTTCTTTCTTCACTTCCAGAATTCAATTAAGTGTTTGGCAATACCAGGTACTTAGTATCTCCCAGCTAGAGAATTAAATCTTCTGCTACTTGTAAATAAAGTGATTTAGTAGTCCACACACTTCCAATGTCCTCCCGCTATGTTCAGTAATGACCTGAACTCAACAGGCAGCAGCCACCTCTAACGTTCACTGGAAAATCTAACTGGAAGAGGAGCCAAGTGGTCATTAAAGATGTTGCCTTGATGACTAAGGTTGGTGGAGAAAACATTGATGTGCACATGAAAGCTCCGACTTTTGGGAAACTCAGCATATACTTGGTAGTAGATTTCCTACAGTGCAGGAAATAATGTTCCTAGCCTGTTTCCACAGAAATTCCTCTAGTAGTATTTAAGAGTTCTATGGTATTTAAGATTTCTGAAGTTTATTTTTCCTACACTTTTTCTCACTTCTTCCTTCTCTTAGTTTTGACAGCTGGTCAGACTGGGCACCAAGGGAGTGTTAAGACCTATTCTTACTTCCAACCCCGTCTCTGACAAAAATCAAAATCTGAAATATAAAGGGGTAGATATTGCCATTAAAAAGAAGCTCTTTGTTTCTCAGATTTGGAAAAAAAATTCTCTTGGAAGGACACTTTTAGAAAGACCTCAACGTTAAAGGAAAAGATAAAAATAAAGACCATTCAATTACATATATAAAATTAAATTATGAATAAATAATTCTCTCGAAATAATGATATTTACATGTATGTGTGTATGCATGTATCAAATCTCTCTATATTCCCATTCATCATCTATCTGTATTATATATTTTGGATCATCTCTAAAATATGTATCCACAAAGAAGAAAAGCCATAGTCCAGCCCTTTTTCTTTTACTAGCCTCTAAATTATTCTGTGGACCAAAAATGAAAACTGTTAATCTGAATTTCTATGGAAAGAAAGCACTGATAGTATGGCATAAAGAGAGCCATAATGGGCCAATGCAACAGAGCTTTGATTCACAGCTGGTATTCAGGGACAAGGGGAAGACCAGGTGACAATACTGAAGGAACTGTATATGTCCATGCTAAGAGTCTAATGATGGAAAGAATCCCAAGAGTCCTTTTGCTGTATCCAAAGGGGAGTTAAACCTATGGCTCATAAAACTCTTATATAATGCAGTGATTAGCTAGTAGATGAAACTGACTCTTGTCTGTTGAATTTTTGTTACTGCCATTTTGACCCAGAGCTGGTAAGGAAGTCAAGTCAGACCTGCAGATGTTTTGTTTTGAATCATCTCTGGTGGTGTGGATTTTAAAAATTTACTTGCCAAACATTTCAGAATTTGTAAGTTCTCTTTGAAAAATTAGAAAATGTGGACCCACTGGGACTATATGCCTCTATCAGATGCTCTTAACATGGTCATGACCTTCTGCAGCTGCAGTCTACCTTCTTTAGGAAAGGAATGGGCTCCACTGGTTCCTGTGTGGTCCCCATAGCCCCTTGTGGTTATGCTTTTTCGATTTTACTTATTTTCTTACCTCTCTAACAGCCACTACTCTCTGAGACCCTAGCTTCTATTTTGGTTCATTTCTAAAAGTGTCTTCGAGTCTGAGATACAAACTCATTTATATCTGCCTTTCCTAAGACTCAGAATAATTTAACATTCACTAAGGTATACTAAACTTCATATCTCTCCCTTCTTTTTACCATTCTGCATTGCCAGAAAAGCATTCATGCACACACCTGTCTTCCAGTTATCAACATCATTTATTTAATATTAACAATATTCATTGAAGGTTGACTCTGTTTCACACACGGGTCTAAGCATGTTGCATGATTCATTAATTCACTGAAAATTCATATCAATTTGGATTTTGCATTATAATACCTCTTTTTACAGATGAAACAAATAAAGGACAGGTTATGAAAGCAGTGACATAGACAAACTATGTACCTGGACACAGGGGCCACAGAGCCTACACTCCACACTCTGCTGCACTGAAATCACTGAAACACTCCTCCATTCGGGAATGAGCAGCTCCTGCCACACTTACTAACACAGAACACAAATTTACAGGGAGGACACTGGGGGGATCAAATATTTCAAATCATCACATTTGCTGCTTTCTAGATTGATGCATGTAGTTATACATAATTTTTCTTCTTGGAAATTCCTAGCCACATGTAAATATGTGTTATATGAAGGTATCCCTTGGGCATCCAAGTGCAATGAATATGGTTAAGTAATCATAAAAAAAAATACCCAAGTAACATTCCTTTCTCATCTCACAGGCAAGAGAGAAATCAATCACAGACACAAAAAGTTCTGCCTTTCTGGGTTAAATGTCCCAACAGATTCCCACGGAATCTGTGACTTACAGAAGCATTTCAAACGGATAATGCATTTCAAGGGAATCAACCTCAGCATACTCATGAAATTAAGAGAAAGTTTCCTTACATCACTTCTTGAATTCAGCTCCTTTGGGGTTCATATCCAAGGAGAACCTCCTTTGAAAAATTCATCTTTCCCTCATTGGTCCATTGATGAAACATATATTATCCATCACCGTGTACTAAGTCTTCCTACTTTTGGGCTATGGTCTCAATTATGGCTTAAATATGAGGTGTCCCCCAAATGCTTATGTGAGATAATACAAGAGTTTTCAGAGGTAAAATGATTAGAATATGAGAAGCATAACCTAATTGGTGCATTAATTCAGTGGATGGGCAGGTAGGGTGTGGCTGGAATAGGTTATGGGGATGTGGTTTATATTTATAGTTTTCCCTGGTGAGAAGTGCAGAGTTCGTTCTCTCTCCCTCTCCCCCACCCCCCCCTCCCCCCCACCCCCCCCTCCCCTTCCTGCCTATCATGTTCTAAGCTGTTTTCCCTCACCATGCCCTTCCACCATGGTGTTCTGCTTCATCTTGAGCCCAGAGCTTTGGAGTTCACTGACCTTGGACAGAACCTCTAAAACTATGAGCCAAAATAAACTCTTCCTCCTCTAAGTATCCTTGTTGGGTCTTTTGGTCACAATAATGAACAAGCTGACAAAAACACGCCTCTCTCTCCCTCTCTCTCTCTCTCTCTCTCTCTCTCTCTCTCTCTCTCTCTCTCTCTCTCTCTCCCTCTCTGATAGATCACCTTGCAGAACAGATTCCTGTGTGTCAGAATATTCAGGAAAATCCTGGGCAAAGGAGAGGCAAGACTCAAGTTCACTGTTCCCCAGCTATTTGCTCCCACCTGTGTCTTTTGTGCATGCCAGGAATTTGGTCCCTCAAATGGCACTTACTTTGCAGCTTCTCCTTCTCTATAGCCGATCTCTTCACTAAGCACTTTCCAGCTTTCTCAGGTCATAACAATGCCTGCATTCTTCAAAACATGGTACTTTAAGTCTGTGCCAATCACTTGAGTTCTGCCTTTCATCCCTTCTTTTATGTTGTCATCTCTAGCCCAGTCCCCTCCTGAACTCTATTCTTTTGTATTCAAGTGCTTTCTCTACATCTCACCTAGATCTCCACTGCTGCAAAGCTCCATTTCTTCCATTATTGAGTCCTCATTTGTCTCAAGATACCCATCATCATACACCACTAGCATTTACTTCTAAATATGATGAATATCTAACCATTTCTCACACACTACACTCCACGCAAGCTATCAAATCTCTAGGTGATTAGCAAAAGACCTAAAAAATGGTTTCGTCCTTGAAAATACTTTACTCTTTTCCTAAAAATGATGTTTTTTTTTTTTTTCAATAAAAACATGACACTGTCCCCAATTGCCTTCATCTCTGTTCAAATCCCAACATACTGGAATGGCTTTCCAGGATTACAACATATAAATTAGCAACTTTTACCTCCTTGTTCTGTATTTCCCTATGTTGCCTAACTGTTCTTCACAGTACATATTACACTTCCCTCATTATGTTTATTGGTTTTACACCTGCTTTCTCAATCAAGTATAATATAATCAACTCAAGGGCAAAAATTTTTTTGAATTGCTCATGTGTAGAACTGAGGATAGTGATTGGCATGTGGTAGGAATTCAATATATTAGGTTTTGTTGAATAAATAAGTTAATAAATGCTCCTGCTGGGCTCAAAGCTGTATTTCTTATGTTTAACAATGTCTTACACTATCTAGTTTTGTGTGGGACACAAACAGAAGATTTAGAAACTGATCATTTGCTTTTCACATCCTTCATTATTCAGAAAGCTGTCTGAGTATTTAAGGTGAGTCCTTTCTAGCCCTCAGACACTAGCATGAATCATAGTCCACAGTAAGTATTCAACAGCTATTTATCAAAAGAATGGCTTCAAAACACCAAGCAGGAAGAGAGCAAGTTTAAATCTTTATAATAGAGGTTATAAATATGTGGCCTGGAAACTAAATCTGAGAACAGACAAGCGCTGCTTAAAAATAATTTCATATAAAAGCCTGGGTATCAGGACACATAGGAGCAGTGTCCTGGAGTCCTGGATGTCATCAGGAGGAACTGGAGATTGGCTCTTTGCTTTCCAAACAGTGCGTGACACCATCTCTGCACGTCCTGCTTCTCCCTGACTGTTGCCCACCTGACTCCATAGTGACTTGGCCTCTGTGGCTGGCTCTTCCTTTGAAAAAATAACAATCCCATTGATTCCATAACTAAAGATGGCTCCTGAAAATCAGTATTATAACAAGGTAAGGGAGGATTTTTGAACCACATGGGATTGGATTCTGGTATCAATCCCATTACTGATAAGATTAGAATGACTTTTGCTTGATGTCTGTATTTTTGTCTACATAAAAAATAAAGGGTAACAAAAGAACATCATACGGTTTAAAAGAGACAATGCCTTTAAACAGTCTGGTATTTAAACATTTTCACTGATTGTTGGCTGTGGTGTCATTTGTGATGAGAAAGATTACGTTGATCATAATTATTTGGATGATGATTCTTGAACCACCAGAAAACAAAATTCTTATTTTGGCTCATCGCTAGCAAATTTAATTATTGACTTAGGTTATATAATTGACCACACAATCTAGATTCTACAGTTGATCTTAACCTTCTGCTGCTATTTCTATTTAATAGTCAAGATGAAGCATCTCCTTGAATCAAAGTGTGCATTTTGATCAATTTTTTTCTTTTTACTATTACTATTTCCTCCATCAAATCTGCATCATTTAGCCAATTAGGCACAGATTTATTAAATTTAAAAAAAAGTTAAAAGGCTTGGTACTCATGGTTATTTTTATAAAAAACTAAAAATTTGAAATCATTTATTGAATATTACAAAGACATCTTTAATCATGTAATTTTCAATCATCTTTGAAGCAGATACAGAAACAAAAGGGTGAAAGTCAAAGCCTAGTTTAGATACAAAAGGGTTGGCAGAGTATTAACTGACCTTAGTTTAGGCTAATAATAGAGATAATGATATCAGAGAGAACTTTCCATTTACGAAACTGGTGGAATTGGAATCAGCCATGATGTGAAGAGAATTCTAGGATGTAGATGAATTTAAACTCTAAAAGAAATGACCTAATTCATGATTAATAAGGCCCAACAGAGGGAAGGGTCAGAAATGAACCCCATGTAAGGAAAGATGAAGAAGAACGTCTCCTTCCCAAGTTGACCACAGCTTAGAATCAGAATAAAACAAGATATTCAAGAAACATCTGGGGTGAGAGGCTGCAGGTAATTTCAACTGCTGCTTATGTAAGGATATTTATAGTACTGATGGATTGCTATGCCATTGATGAATTTAACCAGTGGTTTCATTGAATACACATTTATAACCCAATGAAAATCATTTGAAAAAAAAAACAAAATGTTCCCTGCTCTAATACTTACTAGTATCAAGGATAGTTATCAATATCCTTGTTTTAGTCAGCTTTTTCCCTGCTGTAAGCACCCCTCGCCTTTAAAATAACCTGATAAGAACAATTTTAGAAGATTAAAAGTCTATCTGGGGGCCCATGGTTTCAGAAGTCTCATCCCATAGACAGCCAGCTCCACTCCTTGGGACTGGAGGCAAGGCAGAAGAACATGGTGGTAGAGGGGCGTGGAATGAAGCAGCTCAGACATTATACCAGGAAGCAGAGAGAGATCTCTGCTCAATATGGACAAAACACAAACCTCAAAGACAACCCCCCTCCCCCACAATTACCCACCTCCTCCAGCCACACCCTGTCCACCTCAGGTTACCATCTGGTTAATCCCAATCAGTGGATTAACACACTGATTAGGTTAAGAAACTCATAACCTGATCAATTTACTTCTAAAGTCTTTTGCATTGACTCACACATGAGCTTTTGGGGGGACATCACATATCTAAATTGTAACAATCCTCTATGTTCCTAAAAAATGATACAAACTGTGACATACTTTCCTTTTTATAATAAATTTTAATTACTGCTATAATTAGGGTCAATTCCATCACACAGGTAAGTCAAATGGGTTTTGTGATAGAAGAGGGAGGTACCCTTGGGAAAATAAATATATAGTAGGCATTTTCAGAATGCTTAAAAGATAGCTTTGACATATATCTTAAAAAGACGAGAGATGAACTCTGTAAAGGAGGAGGGAGGGAAAGAAAGAAAACACAGAGGGAGGGGAATAAAAAGTATCTGTAGAACTTGGCACAGCCAAGACAACTTATTTAAATATACCTGTCATTGTAATAACAGTCAAAGCTTTATCTAAATTATGATAAAGCTACTTCTGCTCTGTATCTGAAATACAGCATTTAAAAAAATGTAAGTCACAATTGGCAAGTATTAAGGTTTTGATGCAAGATCTTTTAAAATATAATTGAGTGTATGTATCACCTGATGAATTACGAGTGTCAATTAGTCATTGTATTTTCTGGTGGAAACTCATATGTCATTAAACTTGTAGTCCACCAGCACCTTATATAGCCCTGATGAAGAAACAGATTCCCTAAAAGAAATCCCCATAGTGCATCATCAGGAACTAGCCACAAGTCCCTGAAGAAAGTGTTTCACATCTGCAGAAAGCATTTACTAAGGGAGAAATACAAAACATGATACCATTGCTAACTGCTTAAACTCTTTCTCTGAGAAATGAGTGTTCACAGCAAAAAAAATAAATAAATAAAAAAAAGAAAAGAAAAAGAAAAATGCAATTGAAATCATTCCACTTGACCAGAATGGTTTTGCTCTTGAACTTTTAGCAGTCTTATAAGAAGAAAACAAAAACAGAGTGACCAAAGTCTGCTGAAGAGAAATGAACAAGAATTGTTCTAGATTGCAAGTTCTTTGATGGCAGGGACCACTTTTATCTGGAAAGCAATTTACATAACACTCCAGGATAAGCATGTGATGCCTTATCAAACTGCTTGATTGGGCTAAGTTATGTTTAGTGTAGGAGTCTAAAGAACTCTACATTTATTTTTCTCCTTACAAAAAGCCCTTATTATATTTTTAAGTCAGTTATTTGGTTTGTGAAATTTAACTTTCCTACATAAAGATTATATTTACAAATCAACTCATAAAATCCTCTCTGATTCATGATTTCTCTGAACATAGCATGAAGTTTACTACTACATATTTAACCAATATGCATAATGCTGTTCAGGTTGAAAAATCAGTGAACATTTCCCACTTGGGATTCTGTTTTAATTTTTATTACTCCCTGTTTCTTTGGGAGTGAGAATTCTGGGAAGTATGATAATAAATATGTAAGACAACATGCTTACTAGCTTTATCCTTGCAAAATTTACTTAACCTTTTGGAGACTCTTTCATCATTGTAAATTGGAATGATGATAATAGCTAATAGGAGATGGCTGTATGGCTTAAGTAATCTTAATTATATAGCTGAGCGGCGCTTAGTAAATGTGCAATAGATGTTGTTAATACTAATGAGGAGAGTAAAAATGTTGTCTCATGAATGCCAATATGTGAACTACCTGAGGGAAGAAATTATTATTTCTACACCAATCTTAATTTCTTACAATACCTATAATTAACTACTTGCAAAAAACTTTACTCCATCATTTCTAACCTCATGTTCCCTTCCTCCTATGCACCCCTTCCCTACCCCACTATGAATAAGCCTCCTTATATCAGAGAAAACATTCAGCATTTGTTTATTTTGGATTGGCTAACTTCACTTAGCATTATATTCTCCAACTCCATCATTTACCTGCAAATGCCATGATTCTATTCTCTTTCATTGCTTAATAATATTCCATTGTGTATATATGCCACATTTTATTTATTTATTTTTGCATTACAATTCTTAATACACCATTATTTAATAATTTATCATATCTCTGATTACATATGAGGTATGTTGACACCAAATCCAGGTCTTCATACATGTATTTTGTATAGTGATGAGGGTCTCCTTTCACCATCCATGCTATTCCCCTTCTCCCTCCTTTTCCCTCCCATCCCTATTCCCTATCTAGATGTAATCTTCCTCCCTTGCTCTCCCTCCCAACCCCATTTTGAGTCACCCTCCTTATATCAGAGAAGACATTGGGCATTTGTTTTATTGGAATTGGCTAACTTCACTTTGCATAATCTTCTCTAATGCCCTCCATTTCCCTGCAAATGCCATGATCTTGTTCTTTTTATTGCTGAGTAATATTCCATCGTGTATAAATGCCACATTTTTTTATCCATTCATCCACTGAAGGACATCTAGGTTAGATCCACAGTTTAACTATTGTGAATTGTGCTGCTATAAATATTGATGTGGCTGTGTCCCTGGAGTATGCTGTTTTTTAAATCCTCTGAGTATAGACCAAGGAGAGGAATACCTGGGTCAAATGGTGGTTCCATTTTCAATTTTCCAAGGAATCTCCATACTGCCTTCCATATTGGCTGCACCAATTTGCAGTCCCACTAGCAGTGTAAGAGCTTACCTTTTTCCCTACATCCTTACCAACACTTATTATTGTTTTAGAAATGATGGTGGAATGTGATGGACATCATGATCCAAAATACATGTATAAAGACATGAATTGGTATGAATATACTTTGTATACAACCAGAGATATAAAAAATGTGTGCTCTATACATGTAATATGAATTGTCATGTGTTTTGCTGTCACATATAAATAAAAAAAAAAAACTTTACTCCAGTCCATAAAATAAGCTAAGCAGTTGGACTGAAGTCATGTGATTTTTATTTTATTATTTTGTGTACAGTTATGCAGGTAAAATCTGTTTTCCCTAAAAGATCATTTCTGGCTTTGAAGCGATATCCATCATGGTGATATGTTTACTATGATATACAAGGTGGAAAAGCTGTTAAAAGAATTTCTGAGACTAAATAATCATCATTTCCCAAATCCAGTCTTGTTTTGGTAAAAATAAAACTTGATAGAAATTGATTAAAATATTTCTCAATAATGTATCAGAGAGGATGGTTTGAAAAGCACATCTTGATATTTTAAAGCAAGAACGATAGTATAAAATGGAATCAGTTATAGTTTCATTCAAGTTGGAGGACTTCCTGAATTCTGGGGAGGGTGCAAAGGAATGTGTTTGCAGGAGTCATGGGAGAGCTGGTCAAAGCAACTCACTTTAAGGCAATCCAGAGAGAGGATTTCTAAAGGGATTCACCTAGACTAGAAATGATGTCCTCCTTCTCACCAGTCTTCACCAAACCACCTTCTCTTGTTTTCTTGTTTAAAGAACCTTAGAAATGATGCTGGTTTTTAATTTGAACAATAAAACATACTTGTGTCATCCATAAGCACCTAACTGGACTTCTCTGCACACCCATATAAAGTTTGATACTGGACATGCAGACAGTGACTAAATGAAAGAAGAGGTCCTCAGGAGCATGCTCAGTGGAAAACACAAGTATTTAAAACCTAGACCCATAGTTGTGTAAGCAATATAAGACATATTTACTAACTACTGATAAAAAAACAAAGCGAAAACAAAATGATAGATAACACAAGACTTGATAACTCTTTTCACACTATCAAGTTTATAAGGAGCCACGCACACACCTCTTTATATTAAAAAAATAATATAACTACTGCAGAGTGTGTGTATGCGTGTGTGAGCACGCACCTTTCCTGAGCTTCAAGAGTTTCTTTTTCTTTTTCTTTTTTTTTTTAAGAGAGAGTGAGAGAGAGAGGATAGAAAGAGAGGGAGAGAATTTTAACATTTATATATTTTCTTAGTTCTCGGCGGACACAACATCTTTTTGTTGGTATGTGGTGCTGCTGAGGATCGAACCCGGGCCGCACGCATGCTAGGCGAGCGCGATATGGCTTGAGCCACATCCCCAGCCCCAAGAGTTTATTTTTCCACCTGAGAAGTGTTTGTATTTGTAAACACTTCAAATATTTAAGCAATATTTTTTAAAGTCACACAGCAATCAGAGAGCCATACACCTACAAGGTGATCTCTATTAAGATATTAAGAATAATACATTCTCCCCAATTTCATCCCT
This sequence comes from Ictidomys tridecemlineatus, assembly GCF_052094955.1. Classification (NCBI taxonomy): domain Eukaryota; kingdom Metazoa; phylum Chordata; class Mammalia; order Rodentia; family Sciuridae; genus Ictidomys; species Ictidomys tridecemlineatus. The sequence goes on from NC_135477.1 coordinate 172,300,165, forward strand.
TTTCTATTACATTGATTTTTACGTCTTCCAGTTGTTCACGTGTTCTGGATGATGAAGCAACACTTTCTGGGCATGGAGTACAGTTTCATTTGTTAATTCTAATAGCCATTTAAATATGATTTTGCTGCCTACCATGTCCATTGATCTTTTCTTCCTGACTCAGTTCAAATTGTACGTAACACAGCTTCACTAGCTTCGCTCTTTAGGTTGAAAAGAAGCTAAGAGATGAACATGTGTTGAGCTGTAAATGTAGTTTCTAGAAGGGGTAACACTTGGAACCCCTGTTTTGTCCAAGTGTGAAAGAGATGAGCAAATTCTTTCTAGAGAGAAAATGGGACAAAATATGGAAGGAATTCCTGTAGGAGGAAAGGAGCAAGGTGCTGAAAGAGAGACAAAGGACACAATTCCTTACAGTAACAAATAGGTGCCCAGTACCTACAAACCATACACAGTTCACCACCCACAATTCCTTCCTAAGTCACTTAATTATCCTTCCATAAATTTCTTGCTTGGGGTCTTTCTTCTATAGAATCTGATTCATTAAGCCTGAAGTATGGCCCAGAAGTCAAAACTTTAAGTAAATGTTGGGGAGCATTTTGATCCAAGGGACACACATTAATAAAGTGTGAAATAGAACCCATTATTATTAAAATCAAACTTGCCTTATTCTGCAATTTCCTTCTACAAAAGTACCTTTTTTTTTTTGAAACTTCAGGAACTAGATATTTTGAGGTGATCTGAGGATGGTGAAAATGGGCGGTGAAAGATGCCATATGTGTGCCAGGAATTCTTGAATCTCTCCCTTTCCTTTCCTTCCCCCATGCAGCAGAGCAATTTACATTGAAAGTGTGAACTGTCACCTAGGTCCCGGAAAGCAGCTTTATTATTTTGTGGAAACCAGGTCACCTTTATTGTAGCTTAACAAAATTCTGGACTTCACACATCTATCTTTTCTTTTTTTTCTATGACATGCGTAAGTCTCTGTTTGGAAGCCAACTGCACCAACTTGGAACCAATTGCAGATAGTAGCAACTAGACCTCAGGAGTTTGGATCTGAGTGGCATTGTGACTGTCAGGAGGAATTAGCATCTTGTGAAAAGTCTCTGGAGCAATGCTGAGTCACTTAACTTTCTGTTCAGGACGCTCAATTCTGTGAAAAGGGAATTTGACTTTTTAAAATTAGAAAGTAAAGATGGGCTGAGGGTATAGCTCAGTGTGCAGTGCTTGCCCTGCATGTGAAGACATTAGTTCAATCTCCAGCAAAGTTTCCAGAGGTGAGTTCAATCTAGTTTTTAGCAATGCAGAGACTTTCAACACCGCGAATGCTCCAAGCATGAGGGTGAATGCAGATGTCCCATGGAATCCAAATGAGAGTTCAGTGAAGTGGGAGTAAAACGGTTGTGTATTGCCACAAAAAACAATGTGACCAGAGATCAGAGATCAATTCTTTCCAAGATTTTAAAGGGAGGTAAAGAAATGGGCTTTATTGAATGTGGTGGTGAGTGGGAATCGGTCAAGGAAAAGACAGAAAACTCTCTTATTATAAAACAAACACACCTTTGCTTGACTTCATAAGCATATCACCAAGTTCAGAACAAGGGAAGATGAGGAAAAACAGGTGCTTATGTCCACATGGCAGTTTTAAAGGGGCCCTCAGGCCTCCCTATACATATACTTACTTCCATTTTAACTTTGAGTAGAAGAAACATGAGTTTTGGAATCATGCAGCATAGAGTTCAAATTCCAGCCTTTGCATTTTTCCAGGCTGAAAGACTTTGGGATAGTCACTTAAATATCCTGAGCCTCTGTTTCTGCACTCATAAAATGGGAGTAAGCAAATCTATGAAAGTGCTGAGTGCAACCCCTTGGAATTATGAGCATTTCAGTAGATGGAATCTATCACCATCACCAGCCCTCCTGTCCCTGCAATAACATTATCATCCTAAAGATTTAGGATAAAGAAGAGGGTGTAATGCTAACTGCGCCCTCCTCTGCAGGTAAGGCAAGAGCGGATCCAAGGTAGGCGATTAAGGGTGGGAGCAAGATCTACAGGTGAGCTGTATGGATAATTCATTTTTTATGTGCAAGGATATATTCTGGAGTGGCTGGCTGGTTGAAGACTTGTGTTGAGCCCATATTCCTATAGAAGTAGCTGAGCTTTATTCTAAACCATGGGAATAGATATTCAGGGTACTCTTTACAAAAAAGTAAAATGTTCTCTGCCACTAGGAAGTAGGTAGGACCAGGTAGGGTGATATTATATGTGCTTCTCCAAGCTAAAGATGAAATAATAAAGAATACTGAAGCATGTAACAGAATGAGCTTTGGAGTGAGAAAATTCAGGTTCATATCTGGTCTCTTACTTGTTAGCTTTGCAATTTAAATCAAAAGATTAATCTCTCTGAATTCATTTTTTCATCTATTAAAGAAGTATACTAATATATAAGTCTGGTATGCAGATCAACAGATAATATTTATTTACATAGTAATAAATTGGATATGCAGTGTATTTTCAATGCATGTTAATCCATTAATATTACTAATAAGTAATATTATCTGTTTGCATGTTAGATTTTCTGCTCATTTCCATTTTTATATAGTCACACCTTTAGTGTACTCATTTCTGAGATGGTCAATCTAATTTTAGCCTTGCTGTGTGCATGAAGAAAATATTCATTTTGCCTACACTTGATCAAAGATGTTGAAAGGAAAAGGAGGGGCAAAAAAGGACAGCAGGAGGAAGAATAGGGAAATGAACCTACATGTGGCAAATAAGGGTAAATGTCAGGCTGTGAGGGTTAGCTCCTTTCAGTCCCAGGAAGAGCTCTATTCTCCCAGCCAGCCTGAAGTCTGGAGAGCATGTCATTATGGAATAAGGAACTATTCCATCAGAGACATCACTCAAGTCATTTAGATACCTATCAGACTGAGGTGGAGGACACATTTGAAGCTCCCTGCCTCCTAGTGTAGCACTAATCCATTTTCCTCATTGCTTCTGCCAATCACAGTTTGAACACCTACAATCCTCTACTTGAGTCATTGTCTTTAATCATGCAGGGAAATGATGCCGGATTCATAATATTTCTGTAATAAACACTCCTGATTATTCCAAGCCATTCTTTTTCTTTGCTGGGTAAGTGAACATCTGGATGTCACTCACACATGGTGTGTCCTCCTTCCCAGCCACACTCACTGTGACATGCCTCCCAAGGACCTAGATTCCACTTGTTGCTATAGAATCTTCTGGATTATGTGACGTGTTGTGTTTAGTTTTTCTCTCACAGAGTGGTAGCCGCAAGGCTCAATTCCAAACAGTGTTCCACGCTCACCCTGTAATATGGTCAGGCAGGCCTATTCTTCACGTTGGCAAACCAGGCTTCCATTTATCTTTCAAGCAAGTGTATAGATTCCCAGAGGCTTTCAGTCCAGACGCATTCCCCTGCACTAGTCTTTTGGCAATTTCTAAGGGGAGGTTGCCAAGAATCCAAAGAGCCTTTGCTCATCCTATAAAGAGGACCCTGGATAGACATCAAAAGAGCAGGGCTTTGAAGGATTCATTTTTTTTTCCTCTTGCTGTGTATACAGGGTATTTTTTTTCAATATCCATTTCAAAAATATTTAACTGACAAAAATTGCATGTATTCAAGGTATATCATGTGAAGACTGATACACCCTTGCATTGTGTAATGATTATCACAAAATAATTAGCACATCCATGTTGTACTACGAGATCCCCAAATCTAGATATCTTACTCCTGAAAGTTTGTCAGCTTTAATCAGTATCTTCCCCTTTCCCTCTCTACTCAGCAACTGACAAGTACCATTCTATTCTGTTTTGAATTCAGTGTTTTTTAGGTCCAACATATTAATGAGATCACCTGATATTTGTCTTTCAGTTTATTTTCAATTCCCTTAAATTTTTACTATGGATGTTTCTGTTTCCAATATTTAACTGAGAAAACAGTTTATATAAGTGACATTATCATCACCTAGCTCTAAGTATCATCATTTCTTGGCCAATAATGTGTTTATGTACCTATATTGTCTAATACAGTTGCCACTTATCACTTGTCAATTAAAATCAAAGTAAGGTGCAAGGGTTGTGGCTCAGTGGTAGAGCACTTGCCTAGCATGGGTGAGGCATTGGGTTTGATCCTCAGCACCACATAAAAATAAATAAATAAAATAAAGGTATTGTGTCCAACTACAACTAAAACAAAAATTTAAAAACCAAATTAAAATTAGCCAATTAAAATGAAATAAAACTAACATTAAACAACATAAAAATTTAGTTCCTCACCTATAATGGCCATATTTCAAGAGCTCGTGAGCTATTTGTGGTGAATAACTCTTACATTATAAAGCTCTACAAACCAGTTGAACATGACCATCATAGAAAAACACTGCAGTGAACAGTGCTGAAATATATCCTACCCTCCCACACAAACCACAGATATTTCCAAGCAGATCTCAGGCAAAATATCATTTCATCTAAAAAGAACACCACGAAATTTACAATAATTACTTAATGCCAAATAAGCAGTTAATGTTGAAATTTTCACATTATAATTAAGTTTTTTAACCTGGAGATACCTTCACATTTTCAGTAAAAGTTCTGAGAATATATGAAAAATTGTGTGTGTATATATATATATTCCACTGGGAACTTATTTATGTGGTCAACTAGCTAATTAAAAAGACAAAGCACTTTAATTGAGATGGCCTCCATTAAACCATATGGAATAGTGAATTTATTCTTTAAGACAGATTTCTGCACACTTCACATTTTCTTTAATTCCTCAGAACAGAGATAAGAGTCTGGGTTGTTCATGTGTTGTGTGGCAGTGTATAATCATGGCCAGTATGGAGTAGGGTGGGATGTACTTTCTAGTGTCTCAGAACAGTGGAGGTTATGCCAGGCTTCTTTAATAGGAACTGTAAGTGTTCTACTTCTTCCATTTATCCTGTCACTCACCTAACACGTACTCACTAATAAAATGGGCCATGTGCCAGCTCTATGATAAGTTATTGGTTTTGATATAAATATGAGATGATCTCTTAATGAACCCTTGTCTGGAATTCAAATTTGACTCTTGGGACAGCTAATGTTACTGAGAATAACTGTGCCAAAGGCCAAAAACAAAGATCAGAAAAGGGAAGTGTTTTGAGTTCAACAACAAATATTTATCCAGTTCTTATTATAAGGCAGGCCCTCTACTAGGTGAACCAGAGAGGCACAGTCATTTTCTCATACAAATCCCATGCTCCCATTATATCCTGCCTAACAAACCTATTTTCTGAGAACTATGGGGAGAACTGTCCCTTGATGTGTGGTGTTAGGGATGATAGGAATGAGAATATGAAATCATGTAGTTTTACATTTTCTGTGAGTCCTCCTCTTTCAAAATCACAGTTTGACCACTCCTTCTTTATATACTCTTTCCCAGGACCAAACCCCAGGCATTCATGAAATTGACTGCAGAATATGCAATCCCCATCTGCAGCCCCAGCACCCTGGTGAACATTCAGAAAACACGTGGTCTCTGATTTTCTCAAGTCTTCCTTAAACTAAGAGCCTCTATCTCAGGAACTGGAATAGGCATTTCCTTCCACTACAGATGCAAATCTCTGCCCAGCATATCTCCCTCTCTAGCTCCTCTGCACATACTCCCAACTGAATTCTGGCACATCAACCATCTTTAAGTGTTTACTGCAAAAGTCTTTCATGAACATTTCTCTGCAAACACCTTTCTGGCAAACTTTTCTGTCCTTGCTTCTTCCTCATTTGTAATATGCAGCGGTCTTCTCATTTGGAAAATTCTTTATAGAACAAACATCAACCACCTTGGTTATTGATGCTTGAAATTGTTACTTTACATTTTCTTTAGTATTTCAAGATTGTTCTTTTTCTTTTTTTTTCTTTTGGGGACAAAAGGTCTGGGTGGCCAAATGGGAGATAGGGGAATCCATCATAGCTTTTTAGTATTCAGTGGCTTAAGAGCCACTATAATCACAAAGTGACGAAACAACATTCTTCTGTGATATCTCTTCTACCTGCACCAGACAAGTTAAGTTGTTTACCTTGTCTACAACAAGCATTAATTGATTATTCACCCTGGGCCATGCCCTGGGCTAACCAATAGATATGGAATACTGAGTGACATACATATGGTCCCTGCTGTGGCAGTAATTTATCTATAATGGGGACACTGACTTTGAACATAAGAGTACCAGAGTACATGAGTTCAGTCCTTCAAGACATTTTCCAATAAAAGAGCAGAGGGATTAGCAGGTAAATCCAGTCTGTGTGTGGAAAACCCAGTTTAAATTAGAAGTGTAGTGTTTCAATGACACTTCAGTTGGTATACTTACGATGTTTTGTTAAGTTTTCACCTGCTCTTCCAAAGTGGTGTTTGTGGTTACCATTGAAAAGGAGAGAATGAACTTATCACCTTAGGGAAAAAAAATCTAAATATCCACTTTCTCTTCTGGGTACTAGCACCAACTTTTTATGTGGTCTTTGGTAAGTGATTTATAAACTCTATGCCTCAGTTTTCCTCTTTATAAAATCAGGAGACAAAAGTTCATGCTGGGGACTGTAGCTGATAACAGGGATAATTAAACATGGTGAAGACTGCAAAATTATCCTGAAAACTATAATGGGCTACACAAACATTGCCTGTGAAATTCTTTTGCAGCAGGGTTGTTGGGAGATGCTTGGCCATCCAAGTCATGCTGTGCATGTAAACTCTGGGGTGGAAGCGTCTGTCCAAACTTCCTTCCTCTCTTCTACCTGCACCAGACAAGTTAAGTTGTTTACCTTGTCTACAAGTCTGTGGCCTTGATCCCCCAAACAGTAACGATCCCTGGAGTTCATACACTTCTTAAGAATGTGAAGTGAAATATGCAAAGTACAACATTTAGAAAGTTTGGAACACTGCTTGCCACAGATCAGCTTTCCACAGCTGTTACCCACTGTACATTGTAAGAGTGTGAGAATGTGTGTGCAAACATGCATGTGTGTGTGCAAGTGGTATGCAATGTAATACGTGCACCTATATATTCAGAAGATGAGTGGATCCCTGGATTTCACTAGGTATTTCTTAAGCACTCCCAACTCAAATTGTTTCTTTTCTGTTTCTCTCTATTTATGTCCAAATTATTCTGCTAATGTGATCACTAGTCACACCCACAAGTTCATGGTTTGACACAGTACACCAAGCATCTTGTCACCCATATGAGCTTTGCACTTTGTCTAGGCAGCCCTTAAGAGATTTATCTCAGCCAGTGAACTCTGCCAACATCTTCAGTACTGAGTTGATTTCCCACATAAAATTTCTCCGCCTGTAGGACCCTTATTATGATTTAATGCCACATAAATCACTTAAATAATTTTCAGTATCCTTCAATTGTCTCCTCAGCAAAGTCAGTCTAGAAGATGAAAGAGAAACTTATTTTGGCACCTGGATTCTCTAGACCTGTACTAAATCTGCACTGCCAACCCCTTACAATCCTTCGGTTAAGAGAGAACTAGCCTTATTCCTCATATATCCCAGCAAGCTGTTTGGCACACAGAATCCTATTGAAGAAGTCAAGGGCACCACTTGTTATGGGAATACTGAGTTATATCAATACTTTGAAAGAACATATAAAAATACCTAAGAACATATTTCCATTATCTTGGGGTAGTGAGATATCATAAGAAAAGCACAAAGCTTAAAAGTCAGAAAACGAAAAAACTAGCTGATGAGACCACATTAAAAAAGACTACTTTCCTGTGATGAAATTCATTATTAACCAGGTGAAAAGACAACTGGAAAGAACTGAAAAAAAATTCTTTCCAAATAAAGTACAAAGGGTTGGGAGTGGTGGTGCACACCTATAATCCTAACTACTCAGGAAGCTGAGGCAGGAGGAGGGCAAGTTTCAGGCCAGTCTTAGCAATATAGTAAGACAATGAGAGCGAGGATGATAAAGGAATTTAACAGTTTTCATATTTGTATCTCATGATGAAATATTAATGTAACATTTTGTCGTTAAAATAAACTGTCCCTTTTCTAATCTGTGGCAAGTGCTGACTGTGCCTGCTGTCCTGGTATTCCTGATGGTGCAAATCTGGAGACTGCTCATTCTAACAAGGTAAGTTAATTATGCTGGCGTTGTTGGTATAAGAGGTTTGGTCATCCCTGTGTCATCTCCTGTGTCTGAGCAGGCTCTCAGCCAAATACACCAACATCACCAAATCTCCTTTGGGGAAGCAAGAGGCTGTGATCATTGAAGCCTTCCCCAGCCTCATACCTCCTGGTTTTCTCAGATCAATTGAACAATTTGTCTGTCAGACAAATTCAGTTGAATAATTTGACAATTGGATAAAATGTTCAATTGATTTTCATTGACAATATGAGGCTGCATTGTATCTTAAAATAAATATCTGTTTGGAGAGCTGGCATAGAAATTTTCTAAAGATAAAACCACTAAAAATTGAAATTCGAATTTGACCAATAAATGAAGAATATGCTGAGGAATCTGATCCACAAGAACAAATTATTTAAGTGATCTGTTTGCATTATTAAGAATGTATCCTTTGAGATTACAGAAGTAATATGAACCTTTTATAAAGGTTTATAACTCAAATTGTAATTTTTTTCTCAAAGCTAATACTCTGGATTTCAAAGAAAACATGTATTAATTCATTGGTGCAAATACAGAGTGCAGGGTATCTAGACCACAAAGAATCCATGCACTACTAATGACAACCACTGCTCAGTTTCTCTGTTTTTATGCTGAAGTATGTAATAAACTCCATGTAACTGATCTAAGAAAGTCCAATCTTCATGCCAACCTATTTTCATCAGAAAAGGACTATAAAGTTAAACTTAACACTGAAAACTAGAAACTCTAAAATCAAATTCAAAATAATATAATAAACTGTTGGTTTAAATAGTTAAACTACTCACAACAGAGGCACTTAGAGATACTTTAAAATGTCGTGCTTTTAGAATACTCTACCTGAAACAATTAAGTCCTGAAATAAATACACAAAGTGTAACAGCTGTATGAATTTAATTTCAATTATACCTTATAAAACTGGCACACAAAGTCAACAACACATTTTTACAGACAGCATCCAAAACATAGATTAGTTAGAATAAAGACAATAAAGCTGTGATTTGGGGTCACAAACTAGCACATGTAGCTTTAAATTCAGAGTTGCTCTTAGTTCACTTGAAGTAAATAACTAAGAATCCCGGCTGGGGCTGGGGCTCTGTGGTAGAGCTCTTGCCTAGCACATGTGAGGCACTGGATTCAATGCTCAGCACATTAAAGAAAGGAAGGAAAAAAAGGAGGAAGGGAGGGAGGGAAGAAGGAAGAAAGAAAGGTATTGTGTCTATCTACAAGTAAATACACACACACACACACATTTTTCAATGACTAAGAATTCATAAGAAGATTTGAGATAATAGAAAATTCTGTTGAGTACATATTTTTTTAAAAAATTTTTCTTAGGTGTATAAAGTAATAGCTATTGCATTCATGAACTGCCAGCCTCTTGACTCTAACTTGTAAAAACATTTCTGAAAGTTTCAGCAGAAAAGACACACAAAACTGCATTCATCAAAGCTGTCAGTAGAAAAAGGCTTTAAAAATTATTCAGTGGATGTGTTGAAAATAATAAAATAAAGATATACCATTTTATGAACTTACTATTTATAACTGGTTCACATTTTTCAGATCAAGAAATATAATTTGCTTAGGATGTTAACTTTTTATTATATAAACCACATATATTGGAACAAAAATTGTCCTATGGAACATAGAACATTCTTGGTGAATTTTAACTCTAGAAGAGGTATAATGGGAGATGCACTGGCCACTATGCATCTAATAATTCTCATGTCACACAAAAATCACCCTAAAATCAGATAACATCCTATGAGTTTTTAAAAATATTTCTCCTGCTGATAAAATAGCCTAAAGTTACTGCATCCCCAAACCTCAGCCACCTTCAAGATCTAGTTTGCCTTCACTGGCAACATGTTGATTAATATTTATGTTATTAAGAAGATATAATATTCCTGGAGACAATAATTTCACTCTATCTTTGATCCTAGTGCAAAGAATGTCACATACAATATTCATATGGTGCATGTGTTGAAAATAAGTGTAATTGAAGGCTTTATTTTAACAATTTTTTTTAAAAATTGTGGGCTATGAAGGAGAAAATGACTTATGACACAGATGCTCTAGCCATGATTCTGTCATTAACCAGATCAATGACCTGAAAAATATTGATTACTTATCTGTAAAATTGGATTGTTGAACTAGAGAATATGTAACTCTCAATTGAGTGCACTTTCTTATAACACCAGACAATGGGAGCAGTTCCAGAATTTGATGTATCCAAGTTGAGGCTGAAATCATTAGAAGTTAAGGTTTTAAATGTTTGTCATCATCCAGATGATCCAATGTAGCAGGTGCCTTAGATAAGATCTTAATCTGTTCACCCGGTAAAACTGTAGACATCTAAACTTTCTAAAATATATTTCCCAAATCCTTTACTTTGCTGAATCATATTGAAAGTGTGAAAAAAACCCTGAACTTTGACTAAATATCATCTTGGTACGGAAGCATAAGAAATTTCAACAATCAATGAGATTTTTTTATAAGCATAATCCTTCACAGATGTCCTGTTCCATATTACCTCTGCAGATACATGCATAGACAGAAAATGGGCCTATGTATGGAGAGGAGAGAGAAAAAGGAGAGGAAAAGAGATGAACAGATAATGAGAGAAGCCAGGGATTAAGGAATTGTTTGGGAGTATGTTTTGACCAATATGAATTCATGACATCTTTTTTTCAAAGAAGTTTTTACCATATTTCAATATCTAGAACAACTAAAAACTCCCTAGAATGCATCTTACTTCTAATATTTTTCATGGTCTTCTCTCGGGTCAAAATAAATTATAGGAACTAAAATTTTCTTGCTTAATGAGTAAATAATATAGGCACTGGAATTGGAAAGATTTAGGTTAAAGGATGGTTTCCAGAGACATTATGAGCTATGCAAGTAGAACTTCACTTAAATTTTCCTGAGCTTAAATTCTTTTCAACCCCAAGATAATGATATGACAATAATAGTAATACCTACTTCGTAGGTTGTATGACAATAAAAGCTAGCAATGGATATAAAACATAGTACCTGGCACATTTTACTTGGTGCTATTTTCCTTTAAAGAAAGTCTGAAATAAACTAGCATATGACACACTTACAGCCAGCCCATGCCTAAACAAGTAGACAATTACAATGGCTTAACTATATTGGACTTGATGTGGTCAAATGTGAATGTAACAGTGGAGGCATGCTATCTGCTGCCCTTAATTGAGCTCTCCTTGATTTTGTGTACTTCCTTAAAGAGGTAAATTAAACCTTTGAGTGGAATAAGCTAACCATGAAAAAAATATCAGACAAATGGAAATTGTGGGTTATTCTCAAAAATACTAGACCAGTAGTGTTCTTCTAAAGTACGAGGGTCATGGAACAAAAAGAAAAGTTGAGAGCCATATTAAGGGAGATTAAAAAGGTGATATACTTCAATGCAGGATACTGGATTGGATTCTCAAGCAGGAAAAGGATGTTAGTGGAAAACATGGAAAAATCTGAATAAAGGTTTATTAACAGGATTTTAACATTGTAGATTTTTTTTTGTTCAGTTTTGTAGATGTTTATGTGAAATGTTGAGGGAAATCTGGGTGAGGAGCATGAGGAAACTCTCTTTACTATCTTTGCAATGTTTTATAAATCTGAGGCTGCTTCAAAATTTAAAAGTTAGTGAAGCTTAAGTGGAAACTAAGAGCCCACCCTTCTTGCAGGATATCTACCAGCCTTTAGCACTTGTCTCCATCTCCATCCTCCTGCGGCTGGATGTCCAGCCTTCTCTTGAACTAGAGGGGCTTTAGCACTGTCTCGTACTCACCAAGTTCTTACACTCACATCCATGTGCCAAGGAAAATGGTTCAAAATATCATATTACATTTAACCATGTGCATCTATTTAGGCTTCAAATAAGAAGCAAAAACAGAAAATGTATGTTTCCGCCGGCTGTCAGTGTAGTTGGGTAGAACTCATTTCTGCTCAGTTCTGAGGAACATGCTCTTTCATTATCCTAATGAATTAACCAGCAATGGCAGTTCTATGGCAATTAGGTTATGTAAACGTCTTGCCATAAAGACGCATCATTAGGTTATATTTTTAAACTTCCATATGTCACCCTAACTTAGCAGAGAGAAACGTGCAATGCGGTCGTCATGACAGATTTTCTGAAATTCAGCGGTTTTCCCATTTCTCCTGACATTTTGTTGCAATTTTAATACTCTGCAGGTTGGCATTTGACAGTTTTGCTTTAACTAACTTTGTCAAGCAGGAGCATATGTTTTAAAATGGCAAGCCCTGCCCCCCACTTTTTTTTTTTCTGAGAATGTTAGGTCAATTTAACAAGACAGATTTTTTTTTTTAATCTGTAATACTTAAGAAGGGTTAATAGGAGATCTACTTCACAAAAAAAATTCCATTTAATTTCTTGAATCACCAAGATACTCTCCTGGGGTCCAGTGAGGTGGGAGTAAGAGGAAGTTGAATGTAAAATAGTTCTCGGGGTGGAATCTGGCCTTGTTCTATTTGGAACATAAATTCTGAATTCTCATATGGGTTAGAAAACATAGCCTCATAGTCAACAAAGAATTCACAATGTTAGCATTAAGAATCATGCCCAGAGAGCAAATGAGGACAACACATTACGAAATGTCTCTTTCTCAATCTCTAAGTTAAAGATCTAAGCAAAAAATGTTTCCTTTTTTTCTCCAATTGGAGAAAAAAACAGGTACTGACCCAAAGACATCAACAAAACGTAATGGGAAATTTCTCTTTGAGAGTATCAAAGGCAAGAGCCAAAAGAGAATGCACCACAAAAATCAAAACACCATCTACTGATGCTCCATGAGGGGACTGAGTCAGACTGTGTCCCCACACCAGAGCAACTTCTAGCCCCAACTCCTGGGGCAAACCTTCTGCTATCTGTGCAGCTTCTTGAGACTACTCCAGAAGGGATGGGAGTAGGATTAGTGCCATAACTTGTGGGTTGAAAAACTGAAATGTGGGTTTCCTACTCAGATATTATCAAGGTTATCAGAACAGTGACAGCAGAGCGCTACACCAGTGTGACACTCCTCTAATTATGGGGTCCTGTGCACCTGCCCAAACCCAATTCTACCAAGCCACCCCTGGGGGGTGGCTTGAACAGAGCTATGTTCAAAGCTCATTTCTGTCACTCAGATGCAAAAATGTCTACCAGGACCTTGACAAAAGGTCTATGTGATAGTATTTATGATTCTCCTTATCTCTTCTTCATATGGAAATTATCAGATATTTAGTAAGCAAGAGCAATCATAAAATTTTGAACTAAAAGAACCTAGTGACTACCTGGTCTCACTCCTCCATTCTGTGTGCCTAGTCGGTGACTCTGACTTAGTTCTCCTGTCCCAGAATAGAGTGCTCTTTCAGTAATGTCCTGATATAAGAGAGGTTGTTTAAATTTCAGGTTTTGTAGTCCATAGCCTGGGCCTAAATTCTGAATCTATTACTCTGTGCAACTTAGGTGAAGTTGTGTACCTTTTCTATAATTCATATTTTTCTTCTGAAAATGGGAACATTAATAGTAATTTCCACAATTATATTAACTAATGCATAGAAATAAATCAAAATGTTAATTGGTAATATAGAGCATTTAAGAAATATCAGTTATTAGTATTTCATACTTTAACTCTAAAAACATATTCTTTTCAAAGTCAATAGATAATCATATTGATCAGTAGGTACGAGTTAATTTAAAGGTTCATTTGGATCTATAGCTAGTTGAAAAACTTTATAAAAAACATTTTATTAATGAGTTGATGTGTATGTGACAGGGTTATTCTTATATTCCATGCAAACTTTTTTTATTAAGAATTCAGATTAAATATGAGTGATGTCATTATCAAATTTGTTTATGGCAAGAGATTTTTGTTTTGTTTCTGTTTTAGAATGGGAATGCAGAAATGACTGACGTAAGGAATGACTAAAGTAAAACAGGATGAAATTATATAACAAGGCCTGATAGTTTTACTAAAAACACATGAAAGCTCTTTGATTGAAAAGTTGTATGAAAACCCCATATAATCACAAGACTGTGATTTGTCAGAAAGGGAGTACAACTTTATGAGTAGCTAGTGAAGGAGACGGTGGAAAGCCATCACATTTTAGAGTCATTTTACAGCAGGATCAGTTGTAAAGTTTCCCATTAATTTTTGCAACTCTTTAAAGTTGTAAATATTATTTTTAACATGTGGGTTGTACAAAAAAGACAAGGCTGGATTTGGCCAATGGGTCACAGTTTGCCCACATCTGGTCTAACTTCAAAGCAGAGATGTCAAAGTTCATGAAAAATAAGACCCTAACATGAAGCCTGTAAGAAACCACTTTAAATATAAAGGTGCATATCCACTGAAAATAAATTGGTAGGAAAAGACTGATTGTGTTAAAAGTGACCATGATAAAGATGACATATTTTGAGACAAAACCAATATTACCAGAGACAGAAAAGAGAAATTTCATAATGATAAAAGGGAAAATTCATCAGCAAGTCCTAAAGATAGTCAATGTGTATGTCACAAATAGTGCCTAAAGTGACATGAAGCAAACATTTACAGAATTAAAAAATAATTACACAGAGGTAGTTGGAATGTTTTAACCATCTTTTACAAAATTGGATAGAACCAGAAAAAAAAAATAATGAAAACTTTGAAGATAGACAGAGAAAACGGCCAGAGCCAGAACATGCTTCTTGGAAAATACTAACAAAATTGGTACATGTGTAGCAAAACTTATTAAAAGAAAGAGAGAGAGAGAGAGAGAGAGAGAGAGAGAGAGAGAGAGAGAGAGAGAGAGAGAGAGAGAGAGAATCTCTAACATCAAGAAAGAAAAGGGGATATCACTACAGATAGTTGGGCAAGAAAAGGATAATAAAAGAGTACTATGAACAACTTCATTCAAATTTCTACATCTTAGAAGAAAAAAAATATCTTGAGCAACACAACTTACCAAGGATGACACAAGAAGAAATAGAAAATCCTATCTCTAAAAGCACCTTATCTAATAAGTCTAAATTTATCCAAAACTTCCTCAAAAAATCTCCAGATGATTTTACTTATGAATTTTATCACACATTCAAGAAAGAAAAAGAAGCATCAGCACAAGCAGAAACTTTCGGAAAACAGAAGGAAGACAATGCCTTCAATTGCTTTTTGAGGCCAGCATAACTCTAAGACCAATTCCTTACGAACGTATTATCCAAAAGGAAAATATCATAATCCAATCCCCCTTATGATGCAAAAATCTTTAACAAAGTTAGTATATCACATCCACCAATGTGCAAAAATGGCAATAAATCATGAGCAACTAAGAGGATTCCATGAGTGGTTTGTCCTTCAAATTTCAATTAACTAACTCTCCACACAATGAAGAAGAAAGGGCATGGGATCATTCACGGCAGGGGTTATTTACTCTCCACCTTTGGTGACAAATTAGAAGGAAGGGAAGGTAGGTAATAGTTGGTTCCCAAGGGTTTTTTGTTGTTGTCCTTAGTTTGTTTTTAAGGGCTTAATGGTTATATATCATAATTGGGTTCATCCTAACAAACTCATACATGAATAGAAATCGATTTATGAAGAGTTTCCAGGAAACACAATTTTCCTTGCTCTTGTTTTTTATTAATGTTTTTATATGTTGATGGAGCTTTATTTTATTCACTTATTTATATGTGATGCTGAGAATCAAACCTAGTGCTTCACACATGCTAGGTAATCGCTCTACCACTGAGCCACAACCTCAGCCATCTTATTTGTTTTTCAGCAAGTGGTGATGGCTCAAGTTTGAGGTTAAAGCAGAACAGAGCCCCTTCAGTGAAGCAAATAATAATGAAATGTGGTTTGGAACTGGCTTTTTCTTATGCATCTAACCATCTATCCATCTATACATCATGCATTATTCAATACATTTCTAAATTGTCACAGTGCTTTGTATTCAATTCTTTGAACATAATGAGAAAGAAAATCTATCGATACATGAAGACAGGCTCATGAAGCCAAAGATTGTATGTTTTCTCTCATATGTGAAGCTAGAGAGTAAAACAGTAAATAAAACAATCTCATGAAAACAAATGGGACACCAGTGGAGGACATGCACTGGGGGAAAGTGGGGGAGGAAAGTAAAGAGGAGGAACTAGGCATTGACACATTACAACATGTGCATATACAAATATCACAATAAATCATACTACTTTGTATAATTATAATGCAACAACTAAAAAACATGAGCATGTGCCCACCTTAGGGTACTTATATTCCAAAAAAGAAAGGAAGGCCTTTATTATAAAACAGAACAAATAAATATTGCAATTGTGAAAAAAATTATTTAAAGAAGTTTTTTTGAGAGAGAAATTAAGGAAGGCTTTTGCTAAGAAATAAATTTGGTTTTAGATTTGAAGGTGAATAAGAGCTAGCTAAGCAAAAAAGAAAAAAAAACAAACAACAACAAAAAAAATAAAAAGAAAGAAAGAGAAAAAGAATATTGTAGGAAAAAAGAGCAGCAAAGTAAAATATCCCCAAGACTCTTCAAGAAACATATTTCCCCAATACAATGATCCCTCTCTGGATCTTAACTAAAAACAGGTTGATGAGCCAAGACTGCCCATGCTACCAGCCTCCTCTCCTTCTTTCAACCATCAACAGCTAATTCTATACAACCCCATATAAGTTGCAAGATGTAATTAATTGTTAGTACATCCTCTTCTGGGTATTTGTGATTAAGAATGTAAGTGGAAGGTCCAGGAAAATGTGTCAAAGAGAAGTTTCTTTCTTTTCTTTTCTTTTCTTTTCTTTTTTTTTTTTTTTGATCATCTTTCTGTGTTCCATAGCCAAAGCAAGAAACTTACTTTAGGTGGGAATTTTAGAGCATCATTTTCTATGCTGCATACTGTGATTCAGAAATTTGTCCTCAGATATTTTTGGGTTCTATTGTTGAGTTATAGATGCACATAATAGTTAACCAACAAGCTCAAAATATCAGAAATTGGACCTAGAAAAGTAACAATTTAAATGAACCCCATAAGGAAACTGAAAAATATCCTAATCCAAATGCATTTCAAACTTTCCTCCTGGGTAGGAGTTGGATCAGAGATCACTGCAGCTTCAAACTGTGAGGACAGAAGAATCAGAGGAAATATGATTTCTTATTGCTTCAGGACTGTCACTATCTCTTACTTGGCAATGGAGAGTTGAGAAAATTTTTCTGGAAAAAAACAACAACAATATTCTCATTGTCTTGGATTGAGAGAGGTGGTTAAAATAACCATTGCAAACTCACCCCACCAGTTATTTTTGTTTGTTTGTAATAAATACCTTCCTAGGCTCCTGATATTTTTTTAACATTTTCTCCCAATTTTTCCTATGATTTCCCAATACTGGTAAGGTATCAATAGGTATGTGCTAAACTGAATAATCAGCTTTAATTTTATGATACTCATTCACTAACTTAGTAGAAACAATCTTGTTTCTACTAAGTTAGTGAATGAGTATCATAACATGGTTAAATTACTACCTTCTTAGTTTGTGGTAGTAACTTCACAACACATATATCAAGTATCTGATCATACACAATGCAGATATTCCATTTTTTTTGGCACTTAAACCTGAATAAAGCTGGGGGAAAGTTTTAAAATGACTAGACTTTCAGTACTAAATTAATTGAAAGGCTGGGGATATAGCTCAGTTGGTAGAGTGCTTGCCTTAGATGCACAAGGCCTTGGGTTCAATCCCTAGCACCAACAAAACAAAACAAAACAAAAGGCTAAATCAGTATTAACTTAATTTCAATCTCAGTGCATACTGTTGTGTTTTAAATTCTTAACCACCCCCCTCTTTCCCCACCTATAAAGTAGGGATGACTTTATACCTATCCAAGTGGCTATTGTGTGGATTAAATGAAAATGGTCAATGGAAAGAGATTAGTCAAAATGTATAACTCAAAATGGCATTTTAAGTGGTAGTTATTGGGAGTTTTGTTTTGTTTTAATGGGAAATTTTGAAGAGAGTGGGATGGCACATGCCTACAATCCCAGCAGCTCAACAGGCTGAGGCAGGAAGATCATGAGTTCAAAGCCAGGCTCAGCAATTTACTGAGGCTCTAGCAACTTATCCAGACCTTGCCTCTAAATGAAATGTAAAAAAAAGGGGGGATGTTACTTGGTTGTTAAGCACCACTGGGTTCAATTTCTGGTACAAAAAAAAAACCCAAAAAACAAAAAACAAATCTTTGAAGAATGTTCTGTAATACATCTTCACAACCAAAAACTGTATCCAGCTAGAATGGCCTAAAAGAACTAAAAAGAGAAGAGAGAAATTGGAAAGATATAGTCAAATAACAGCTTTGCTGCATATACAAGCAATGTATAATACACTGTCTTTTGTTTACATATTAAGTGATTCCAATACAATTATAATTCAAAGCAGCCACCATGACTGAACTCAAGGCCAGTTCATTCTTAATGCAATTTTCCTGTTTCTGTCCATCAACCTTTACCATCTGGCAGTGAATATGATCAAATGTACACTCAAGTTGTACTTTATGTCAGAATTTTAATTATAAGCAAAATGTCTCAGAATTTATAACCAAAATACATTTTTATCTCTACAGGTGGTAGAAAGGAACATTTGCAATTAATTAAACTGAGAGTAGCTTTATTTTGGTGAGAAATAGATCCTGTAAAATGTCCTGTTTATTAGGGGGAAAAAAAGTTTACAGAAACAATGGGACTAGCAAAGATTTAAGAGATTCTTGGCCCATTATGGACTCCAGGATCCCAAGATACCCATATCGACAAAGTGTTAAGTACTTTCCTTAAAACCAGGGACAAAAGTGTCCAGAGTCACTTCTCATCCTAAAATGGTTTAAGCCAGTGCCTGGTTAGACTATTACTGTGCCCAGGACTTAAGTGTCGTCTTTCCTGGGATGCTTTTAATGCAGACACAGTTCAGTGGAGAGCTGAGCCAGAGCGTGATCCATGGGGAGAGAGCGTCTGGGACTGAATCCCGACTCCACACTTCATTAGCTGTGTGACCTTTACTTAATCTTTTTGTGCCTTTTAATATCTCATCAGGCTGATATATTAAATGAGACAGTGAATGTCATGCATTTAGTACCCAGTAGAATCCAGCAACTCATCAATAGATAGGTAGATACAGACACATGAAGATGACCGTGGGACAGTTCACACAAAGTATCTAATATTTTCATTTAAATAGCCTGGAGTCACTTGCCAAAGAGATTGTGAGGAAGAAGGTTGATAAATCCCAATAGAGGTGCATAGACATTAGGGGATTCTTAATGCCATTAGTGTTCATTTGTTAAAGGACGTGGGTCTAGAGTGAACCTTAATGAAACAAATACAGTGAACTGATGAATGTAATGATGGCCTGTCATGTACAAAGCACCAAAGGACATAAAAGATAACTTAGGACCTTACCCTTCCGGTATAAACACAAGCCATCAAGGTTCTTAGCTGCAAACAATAGAAAGTGGCTTGGGCTAAATCAAATAGAAAAGGTATTTATTAAACAGATGAAGAACAGCTTATAGAAGGCAAGGGGCCCATGGTGGATGTTATCCTTTGAGGAAAAATTTCCAAATTTCAGCGAATGTTTGGTCTGGTAAATTCATCAGGGCCAGCTCCACAGGGTTAAGATATTGTAGTTCTTTGCAGATGCCACTGACATGTGCCACTGAGCACTGCCACCCACCCACTGCCATGACTGAGTCCCTTTTTAAAGCTGGACTTTTCTCACGTTACCAGTTCTTCTGCCCCAGATTTCCAATTCAAAGTCATATGATGGGTGATGTGTTGGTCTTGGCACCCCAGAGAAGCTGAAAGCGAGTGTCTGGTTTTTTAGGCTTCCATTATGGGAAGTGGAATCTCATACAGAATAGAGGTTTCTTTAAATACAGTGTTCCAACATAGGGTGGGAGAAGAAAATAACAAATATCTTTTAAAAACATTCAATTTATTAGGTAGGATTTAATTAGGTAATAGAATTATTAGGTATAAATTAGTTATAATCCAAAAGAAATGTGTTAGTTAATCTGATGTTACACTAAAAACAGGGAAGCAATAAATACAACAAAGACAGAGGTTCTAAAACCAGACCAACCTGTATTCAAATCCCAGCTTAGAAATTATTTGAAAGAAGATATTATCTCACTAAAAACTATGTTCCCCAGCTTTGACTTTATCTACAGTTATAAATGTGATCCAGGATCTGCCCATCAGATGCAGTCCATCAATCAGGTCTAGACTGAGTGGGAAGGCAGTGACCTGTACTTAATCTCTTTGTGCACACAACACATCTATAGTGTATCCCACCTAAGAAGCAGTACAGTTTGTTTCCAGAAGCCAGAGCAGAGGCACTGCATTCAGTGTGTGGTCACAGTATCCCAGAAGAATCAGAGTCTGCCTTGGCAAGAGAAGGCTGGGCTGTGGTCCTGGGAGTCACAGCCAAAAGCTCAGCCAATAGTCTTGTTTTTTAGTCCTTCCAAGAATTCGGTAAGCCAAATAAACCTCCTATGCTTTAATCAGCTACATCAGGTTCTATTCTCTTCCATTAACCCTTAATCAATACACATACCTGCTGGCCTGAGCAGCGTGACAGAAGTTACAATTCTCTAAGATCCACGTCCTCATCTTTGAAGAGGAAATGATATCAATCGCTAGCATATGAGGGCACAAGATGAGATGAAGTATATGTATACAGACAGCACAAAGCCAGGCAGAAACGTGTGATAAATGGTAGTTCCTACTGATAACAGTGAGGATGGTGATCATGCTAGTAATGTAATAATCACGGGGCTGGCTGTTGATAGAGGTCGGGAAGGGGTAAAGACTAGACTCTGGAGGCTTCATTAGAGAAAGTGGTAAATGACTGGCAAACATGAACCAGCATTACTGACAGCCCTTGGCAAGGTAGGTATCTTCAAGCGGTGATACAGGGAACCAAGTTCAGAATTTGTGAAAAAACCAAGTTCAACGGACTGTGACTATCTAAGGAGAACAACAGAAGTCCTCTGGAGGAGCTCCGGGTCTGCAGGTATATTTATGCCTCTGGCTCATAACCTTCACATCAGGCTTTTCAGAATGCTTTCCAGCCTTTACTCAAAATGCTAAGGAATCCACAAATGTGACATTTTCACCTAATTAGAATCATGTACAAAATGAAGCCCAGCCAGGAAGAGACAGGTTGGAGGATGATGGCATTGTTGGCCTCTTTCCTGAGCCTAAAAGATAACTAAATAAACAAGTTTGTGCCTCCACCCCTTCTCTCTATGAAATTTGCCACGGAGAAATTGGTAATATGCAGGCGAGGATCTATATATCCTCGATCGAATGGGTGATTTCAAAGCAAGACAAATATTGACAGTGGGAACTTAAAAGAAGGTGGCTGTCACCTTCAGAAACGTGAGTATCTACCAGGTGGGTTTCTCAGCACAGCCTCATCAAACACACGGTGTCAGGAAAGGTTTAGGCATTCACTTAGCTGTTAAGTAAATGCTTCAGTTTCAAGAACTCGGGATGGGAATCTGTATCTTGTAATTGTTCCATGCTGTTCTGTAGGCTGGAAGCTAAACTCCTTGCCAGCACATTCCTAAGCTTCACAGCTGTGGTCACCACGTGGTCAAAGGGCTAAGTTTCCCTGAACGCTGGGCTTATTTGCTTACCAAATGGACTGTTTTAGTTAGTTTTTCAATAATATCAATGATTTCTGATATTCCAAATTACTTCTCTTCATTTCTTTCAATGCATAAAATAATTCTAATGTTCCTGAAGGATTAAATGATTCCTCCTTATACTCATTCATTTTGTATTAGAAAAATGTCCACATAACCTAGAAGTCTCATCAAACATCATTATGAATGTAAACTAAGTGTGAAGAAGTAATACCCTAAAATCTTCATCCTAGAAGTTGAAGTAGGCACTTTCCTTCGTAAAATATTACCCAAATTTATATCTGGAATTGTTAATTTTATACTTTCTATGATGTGGCAATTCACTACTGACCTCGTCTTACTCATTAGTTTTATTCAAGAGTCGTCTGAGAGGATGAAAACATGGTTACAGGTCTATACAGTCTAACAAGTACCGTGCCTTGAGCACTCACCATCATCACCTACAGAGCTTCTAATTTACTGATTCAATGGGTCTGTGGTGGGGCTCCATCATTTGGAATTTCACAACATCACAAGTAATCTAACTGTATTGCAGAAAGGCTGAGAACCTGTGTCCTAGAGAACTGACAAACACAGACCTTGAGCTTGTGTGTGGAAACATCTCCCTGTCATGTCAGCAGCTGTGGTGACCACGCACTGGATGATGCTAAGAAAGGACTTTCACAAAGCCAAGCTGTGTAGAGACCTCCTGTAGGTATTGTATTGAAGAGAGACAGAAAATGGGGCCCCCGAGAGCCTTGGGCACCTCTATAAACAGGGAAAACCAAATTTCAGTTACATTAGTTCCTCCTAGTCGTGAAAGGAAGAAATAATCTATAGTGTCCAAGCCCCAGATCAAAGTGTCAGTTAAGTGTGAGAGGTGCACTCTCCTGAATAGGGAACCCAGTAAGAGTGCCCAGACCCCTTCCTGGAGGCCGGTTGTGGAAACCACAACACACAAGTGCCCAGGAAACCCAGGTTGTTTCAGAAAACCCATATCAGCTACTTGTTCTGATCAAACTAGGACGTTATTACAAGCATGAATTGAGCACTAAGCTCAGAAGACATGTAAGAAAAATCAACAGCAGGAGAAATAAAAAACAAGGTAACAAACATACACCATCATGGAAGGGAACAGAAAGGGAAGGGGGCAGAAGAGAAGTTCAAAATAGACAGGAATCCTTAAAAATGCCATTCAATAGAAGGACAAGAGACTGTGGAAAACAGGCATTCAAAAATAAATAAGAGTTTTTAGAAACAGAAAACATGGTTGCCAAACAAACTATTTACCTTCTCTCTATGAAATTTTTAAAAAATAAAAATAAATATTAGCAATCTGAAAGACAAAAAAGCCTATGCATTTTAGTTCAGATCCACTGGAGACCAAGATAGGAGACCCAAGACCTATCTAGTAGGAATCACAGAAAGAGAAAATGGAGATTATAAAAAGAAGAAATGAAAAACTTGAAAAAAAAACAACAAAAAAACATTTCTTTGTACCAGGGGAAAAACACACACTTTAAAGGGTTTGAATTCAATATCAAGACAGACCCTTTAGATCTGAGTCCACACTTTCAAATAATAGAAGACCTGAAGGGACAGAAATCTTGAAGTCCAGATGAACACTGAGGTCAGAATAACAACTGACGAGGTATTGAAACTAAGTACACATCCAGGTACTCATCCTTGGTCTTCAGGGACTGATAACTGTTAAACCAAGAGCACATTCCAGCAAAATGTCTCCACAGGATTGCCAGGAAGATAAACCCCTCAGTTCCACAATACTAGTTTCAATTCCAGAAACTATCAGAACAACAGCTTTGCAAATGAAATTTGTACGCAGTGACTCTGTGGAGCATTTGCAATGTTCTTGGCTATTTCCTTGATAAATAATTATGACGAAGCCTTGCTGGAATGTCACAGAAATATTTTTCTAATTCAAAATAATTCCAAGGTCAGCTAAAATGCTTGGGAGCTTCATTATTTAACACGCTCCACTTCATCTCTCCCACTCCACACGTGTATGTGCACTGACACATGTACACACACCTTATCTTCTGTTGAGCCTTAAGTAGATCAGAAGACTCAAGGGGGATTAGATTATTTAGAAAGGCAGAAAAAAATATGAGGGCCTTAACCTTATTCTACATAGACATAACTGTAAAACGTAATCCTATGCAGAAAATCTGAGAAAAGAAAGATTACGGGCTGAATAACAATAGACCATCAGCCATAGGCACCCTCCTACTTGAAATCTTAGCAGGGAGGCGATTTTCATCTGTTCTGGAGCAGCTTGCTCCCAGAGGTATATGTATATGGGATCTACAACCTCACATAAACCATTGCTTGCCTGATTGTCCTCTAATTAAAATCCTTTGATTTCTGCTGATGCCAAGCAACCCTCAATGTAAAGCCACTTAGAAATTATCCCAACCTCATCACTGGTCCAATGACAGAAGTCCTTCATCCCCAGGAAATGGTCTTAAAGAATACTGAAACCTATCTGATTTTCTTGCCAGTTACAATTGCTATGAAATTTTCTGTTTTTTACTCTTCAACCCCAAATTGTCTTTTGGCATTTTTCAGGGTTGGTCGAATTTTGCCCTTAGGTTGGATATAGTGTGTTCTCTTGGGAGGAAATTCTGTGCTTATTTGAAAACAGACATCCTATTCAAACACAGCACCCCCGCCACTAGCCTAAATTTCCCTTCCTTGGGGTAAATGTGCCTTCCTGTCCCCAATTCCAGTTTCTTCTACTGGGTCCTTCAAATACCCTGGTTTATGTACCATTTACATTTTGGTTGTTCAGACTGCTAAATATTTTTAAAGTGTTGTGACTCTGAGCACAATATTCCAAGTGCAATTTGATAACGATGATGATGATGTTTATAATGATAAGAGCCACTACATATAAAAACATCAGTGTCAAGCATTGCACAAAAGCCTACATCTTGTTTGTCTCATTATTTATAAAGATCATAAAATCTCTGTCTTGTTTATCTCATTATTTATAAGGATCACAATTTTGTAAAAGATAATAAAACTGAGCTTGAAAAAGCTAAGTTACCTATTTAGTTAACTTGAGGAAGCCACACTAACAAGGTCACTCCCACCGCCATCTATCTATCTATCTATCTAAGTATTAGCTAATAAAGTATTTAGTATATCTGGCTTCAAGATTTAATGTTAAGCCTTTGCTATAGTATATTTGCAATGAATACCTCAAATGCTTAAATGTACACATCTATATTGATCTCTTCAAAAGGGTGATTTAAAATGAAATTGTTAGATAAAGAAAATACAGCCTTCATTCCGTCAATAACCTATCAGCAAGTTGTTTTAAGATATCCAAACTGAGATTCTGTAAGGCAGCAGCAGGCATACTCCTACCCTCTGCTTTCCTACAGCATGGTGAATCTCTCTTAGGATGAGGGGTTGGTGCCTGTTTATTGTTACTCACAGGGACCCCTTCTTCAACAGTCATGGAAACTTTACCTGATAAGCAGGTGGTGGCCTTCTTTGGCCAGTTGAAATATTATTAAAACCACGAACGGATAATATTTACAAATGAACTGACATCCAAGTACAGATGTCACAGCAGTTTTAAATATACGTCTTTGGATGTTAAAGCTAGTTATTAATTCTATTTCCTCAGGCCAAAGCAAAAGATGTTAATTTGCATTTTATACTGTAGATGCAGGTGGGTGAATCATTCTAAGAGAAGGTAAATAACATCACAGATGAAATAAACCTGGAATGTCACTACAAGGACTAGAATAAACTCCATAAAAGTCAAGAAAGGCAAAGCTGTGCTAAGCATCCATCTTTAGCTGGATTTATTAGTTCTGAAAATTATTTTATTTTTGGTACCAGGAATTGAACCCAAGGACACTTAACCACTGAGCTACACCCTCATCCCCCACTTTTCAAAAAAATGTTTCATTTTGAGACAGGGTTTCCCTAAGTTGCTTAGGACCTCACCAAGTTGCTGAGGCTGGCCTTGAACTTCTGATCCTCCTGCCTCAGACTCCAGAATCTCTGACATTATAGGTATGTGTCACTATGACTGACTATAATGGGACCCTTTAAAAATGTAATGAAAACTTCTATTATTATGGTAATTATTATTAATGGCTGAAGTTACTATTTATGAGGTGGCTGAAGTTACTATTTACCACATCCAATGTGCAAGATTCTTCATCTCTAGTATTACATTTATTCTCATAAAACCTCACGTGGTAGATATAATTGTCCCCATTTTATCCATGAGGAAATTAAGGTCTGGTTAGGTAGGGTGACTTCTCCAATATCACTCAGATAATCAGTGACTTTAGAGGCCAGAAATAACTAATGTCTGATACTGTCAAAAAGGTCAGTGTGTAAGATAGTTTTTGTAAGATCTTAAAAGATGATATCAGGCTGTCCATCTCAGCCCACACTTGGTAAATCCTGTGAAACTGCCTAATGAAGAGCAGAGTTCTGCACCTTATGATTCACTGTGGATCCCACAAAGGTTGAGACTGACTGGAAAACCAACAGAGTTGAAACAGCATTAAACTCATCCTCTAAGACATTGTGTCTACATTTTCTACTTGGCCTGAGATTGGATGAGATCAATGCACACCAAAAGAAGAGGGGGAAAAAGGACACTTTGCATTTTTAATTACTTGAACTATTTATCAAAGCATCCAGATGGGAGAATTCCATATTCCTTTCCAAACAAGGAGTTCACATGTCCCCAGTGAAGAACCTGAAACTGGTGTTGGAGACAGAATGAGGCTTCCTTGCTCTTCCATGAGACTGAGCAGGTCATGATGAGGCCAGATAGCTGATATTGGTATTAGAAAGCTGAGCTGGTACAGAATTAATAGAGCCACCCCTGACTCTTCCCATTTTGAGGATATGTTTTTTCCTCCCACTCCCATTTTTTACATTTTTTTTTTAAATTTACGGATGGAACATACTAAGGAAATGCAGTTCTTTTGAATGTTCTTGCTACTTGGTAATAAATTCCAGTACAGAAATAATAAATGGTCTCAAGTTTACCAATGCTTTGGAAATCCACTGCTGCCAAATATGATTTGAGACTGTTAATATGAGTCAAAGATTTCTCTCTTTTTAAAACTATATAAAGTTCTAGTCACAGTGTCATAAGATCCACAAAACATTTTATACTGTGAATTTCCTTAGTATGTTACATTAAAAAATGAGAAATTGTGAAATGGGATATAGTCAGACTCCTCAAAATTGGAATAGTTAGAGGGCTGGCTCTGTTAAATCTGTAACAGCTCAGCTACCTGGCCTCAACCTGACCTGCTCTGTCCCTCGGAAGAGATCTTTGGCTTGTGCTAACAGCATCAGCAACCTTCAGACCATTCATTATTTCTGTACTGGAATTTATTACTAGCAAGAACATTCAAAAAACTGTATTTACATAGGCAAAGTGTTAACATTCAAAAAACTGTATTTACATAGGCAAAGTGTTATCTGGTACTTTTAGAGTAACACCCTAGAAAAAATGGGAAAATATTACAGTGTCCCTCTCCCAACCTGTCCTGACAGGTTCAGAGACAAATCTAGACAAGATATGTCCATGAATGTGTAAATGCCCATGCTACAAAGACAAAAAATGATGAGTAGCCTCTGATCATAGAGATGATAGGAACAAGTAGATGAAAGACAGCTTTAAGAGAGAGAAATAAATGGAAGCACCTTTCAATGAATTCTCCTATTTTGGCAGTTTGGTTCATGGCCTGTGTAGTGATAAATAGTATCAGGGCCCATTTAATTCTGCAGATCCCATTGATCCTATAAGACGTCTCTGTCATTTTAAATTTAAGAACAGTAATGAAGCAAACATAGTCCATTCTGACCACCTAGAATCCCCAGCACTTTATTTCCAGACTTCTATAAATTCTCTTTAAGACCTTATAAAACTAAATACCCAGATAGCACTTTTGACTAATGCAATTTTATATTTGCGTATGTGTTTATTTAAATTATATCCATCTCCTCATCATAGAGGGCAGAAACTATCTATTGTTCTTTCCATTATGCTAAAGCTTATTAGAATTCCTGATAAATAATTAGTACTCAATAAATAATAAATAAGTAAATTCCTAAATAAATTAATGAATGAACAAATGAGCAAGGAACTCATTCCTAGGGTTCCCCTACTCCAAGCCAGCAGGAATCAGGAATTATGTGATCTTCTTCAGAGAAGAACTGAACCAATAAACCCACTTTGAATGTTGACAAGGTGTTAGTGATTTAGCAATGCTACTATTAAGGTGATTTCATTTGAGAAAGGGAGGAAGGAAAGAAAAGAGGGAGAGAAAAAGGGAAGGAAGTGGAAGGAGAAAGATTAGGGGGAAAGAAAAAGAGAGATACAGGATAAATAAGTGGATTTATTTATTGATATTTATAAGGTGGAATGCCAATCATCAATCAGAAGCTAGTTGTTTAAGGGATAGAAAAGTAAGCTTCACTCTGTTCAGATATGAAACATCTATAATAACACAGTCTGGGTATCTGCATGTTGTTAAAGCAATATGATATTCTATTCTCTATAGAAATGATCTGTTATCTGCCTATACATTGTTAAGTCCCAATTTCCCTTCGGGAAAATTTCCTGATTTTCAGAATAAGGGGGCTAAGAGTGGAGGTCTTTTAATCAGGTCCCTCAAAATCAGTGTCTTTACTAAGGTAAACCAGGTACCAACCGCATCAGCACTGATCTACTCTGCCATTAAGGAGCTGAGTGATCTTGGACAAATAACTTTAAATTTTTGAGTCTGTTACCCTAGTTATAAAGACAGAAATATTGATATTTACTTCATTTCATAGAGTAACTAATCTTAAATAAAATGTATAAATCTTAATAAATTATCATGTCAATTTTAAATGTCTCTGTCAAAAATTAATAACATCACAAAATATTTGGGTGTTGCTCAGGTCCTTAGGCATCAGTTCTTTCAAACAGAAAGGCCAAGGTGTTGGGGAATGAGATTGATCAAATTATATTATGTGTATATATAAATATAGCATGATATATCTGTGTAATTATAATCTACCCTTAACAATTATTTAAAAACTCAAAAGGCCTCATTTACTTACCTAAGAGGAATATGGAAGACTATTTAAATAAGAGCAATAAAAATGTTTCCTCCATAGAGGGGTGTGACTATTTAAAATCTCTGTAATTCTACCTCAAAAGATGCTCTTATCACAAAAAATTCATGAGTGGTGGACAGCAACTTGCTTTTTAAAGAAATAACCTTACACCCACAATGTGAAATCGTCAGAGTTTGAATTCTTAGCAATATTATACCATAAACTGAACCACAAGTTTAGAAAAAGCAACATGCAATAATGATGCTGTCCCACTGATATTTACATACAATAAATCTCTGAAATCCTATTGACCATTTTCTTAAAATAGTTTTGCATGGCAAAGATCTAACTGGAAAATAATGATTATTTGGAATATTTGTAAGCAATCAGCTTTTACAAAATGCATGTAAATTTAATTATCCTCAGAACTTAGCTTTTAAATTCTTCAAAAACACCCACAATGTGTCATAAATACTGCATTTCTGCTCAGAGCAGTGATCTGGAGTCCCACGGTCTGCCTGCCACAGCTAAAATTCCTCCCTAAGGATAAGAGTGTCTTCCAGGCAATCCAGCTACTGAGTACCTAGAAAACTGGATGTAAAATTGTCAGCTCCCAACTATTTAGCGGGAAAAGGAATGCAAGCATTCCAAAGAATTGACAAAGAAAAAGAGATTCAGAATGCTCTTCCACTTCAGATAACTTCCTGTGTGATTTTTGACGTGAAGACAGGTTACCAATCAACATTTTAGCCCAACCAACAGGGCAGGTGACTGAATCAACATGGAGCTAAAACCACAGCCTACAAAAGCCACCATGCTTCAGAACAGTAAATACAATGAATACACACACACACACACACACACACACACACACACACACACACACACGGACTTCACAAGAATATAAACGTTGGACACCAAAAACAGTTTTAAAAGTAGAACAAAACATCCCATTAATCCATAATTTAAGGACACCTTAACTAATCAATATGGAAGGCCACATCACTTAACAATTACATAGAGACACAGAGAGGCAGACAGACAGACCATTGGGAGATTTTATGAGACAGCGCCACCTGCACCTATTTTCTCAATTCTATTGCAACCATTTGCACCAATTCCATACTTTAAATGTCTGGAATAGCCTTTGGTCTCCTTCCAGGATCCTATCAACTTCCTTTTATTCCCAGATTATTTCTTCCATTAAACCTCTCTTTTAAGGAAATAGAGACTGGAATAAAAGGGTGGCAGCATAATGGAGGGGAGATGTTGTCACCACTAAATTTTTTGTACTTAGCAGAACTTCTGCAGGACTTTGGTCTGCACAGCCACCAGTATAGGGGCCCCTGCCCCCAGAGAAGCTTACAGCAGAGTTCCCTCTAGCTGGATTCTCAGAGACACTTACAGCTTTCAATTTCCAAGGTGCAGTTTTGTTCGTCCAGTGGGTACCGCCGCAGGTCCATCATGCAGGCAGCTGTGGTTGTGATTCTAGAAGAGAAAGAGCAATATGCATCATTAGCAGGGCCATGACCTGAGCTGGAATGTTAAACCCAGGTGTCTTGGATAAATCTGGACTCTCTGGGTGACTGTGATTTAGCCTAAGCTCTAAAGGAAAGAAGTGATGCATTTTTTGATAAAACACTTTCCTTTATGAGGCTCATGATGATTACAAAGTAGAGACTGGACTAAATCAGTATTTTCCTAAGAGTGGACCATTAACTACTCATGCAAAAATCACCTGACAGTGTTTGTGAGGCAGGCAGTTCCCATGTCTGGGTGCAGTCCCCCGACTGTTCTATCAACCACACAGGTAAATGAGAGACAAGCAATATTCCTCTTCCCCTCAGGTTTCCTCCTTCCTTTCTCAAGACCCTAAAATCGCAATTTTCAACAACCTTACCTTCAGTCTACCATTTTTCACCTTTCTTTCTATAGTAGAGTAGTATGCAAGTGCTTTAAAACTTTTAAACTTTACACCTCCTGAAGAAAACTAAGAGAACAAACTAATGTTGAATTTGACCAACTTATGCTTATTGTGAGGAGCACGATGCTCTGTGCTGGGAAGAGAAAAAAAGATGTAGTTCTGGCTTGGAAAAAATAGTGTATAGTTAGATTTTTTTTAATTAAAAGAACCTTGAGTACAGTTTAAACCTGTAATCCAAAGTAGAAGGAGTGTATGGAATTCCATAGAACAGCATAGGGTTGTCAACTAAAGATTAAAAATATTCGATTCACTTAGTATAAAGAATCACTGCCTCCTTAGGTCGATAAACTTTTCTATAGAGGTATATATTTTGTTAATTTTTGTTTTCCCTTTTTTATTCCTTCCTTTTCTTCAACACGCCCTGTTGACTACTCTGCTTCAATTCCTTACCTTTTCCATTGCCTCCTCCCTGAGTAGGTGTCCCCCTGCTTCACCTCCACACAGGAGTATAAATTAGATTTTATACTCCTCGGCTTAAATTTTTCAGTGATTCTTCCAAGAAAATCCCAAGTCCTTGCTATGGCCCATTATGTTTTGGAATCTCTGTCCATGTCCTTCTTCCTAATCACCTAACACACTGTGTCCTCGCTCAGTGTCCTTCAGCCATGACACCTGTTCTTTCTGCCTAGAACAAGAATCTTCAAGGCCTACACAGAGCCCTCTCATCATTCAGCTCAGAATCACCTCCCCGAAGAAGCCCCTCCCCAGCAGGCCACCAAAGTGGCTGCCATGACTAATGATCCATTTCAGGTTTCTACTCATTTCCTTTAAGCAATTACCACAATCTGAAATTATCTCGATTATTCATTTTTCTTTGAACTATTTTTTCCAATAAAGTTTATGCTGTGTTAAGGGCACATTCCACTCTATTCGAGGCAAGGCACTCAATATACATCTGTTGAATAAACAAACATATGGATTTTGAATGACGTAAGCAGTTGGTTTTGCTCACTGTAAATCTTTGTATTTGAAGGATTATTTTATGGCATAATTTATATTCTTTTTAAAATTCATAATGTGTCTTAGGTTATAAAGGTTCTTTTTATATTTTCAACAATAGATATAACTTAACCGATATAAGCAACCCTACGTAAATAATACTAGAGTTTATCTGATTGTCAGTTTGATTACTTTTGCTTTCATTGAGATTTACCAGATTTCTATATGCCATAAATCCTATTAAAACTAACATTCGCATCTCACTCTTTTATCAAGGTTGAAACATTACAATTCATTTTAACTAAGTGATACTTATATAAATTTCTCACTGGTCCACTGATTGTTTTGTTCATTTGTGTTTTTAGATGAAGATACAATCTGAATTGCTGCTAAAAGAGACATGAATATGCGGAATGGAAGGTTTCAAGGGAAAAGAGATTAGATACATGATAGGCATACCAAACACCAGTATTACCCTTGTAAAATAGCAGAATTAATTCCTACCTGCAGAAATGGAGAAAATTAAATTCATTGAATAAAATGAATCCAGAAGACATGAACGGTAGAAAGGCATACACATAATCAAGAAGGCGACAGGTACAGAAGGACAAACTGCAAGTGAGGTGAAATTGCAGTGTTGCTATAGGTGGTGGGTCAGTCTTTGTGATAATGCACATTCATGGCAATTGCCATCTCTGAACCAATGTCATGGGCACCAGGAAAATAAAATAGCTAAGGCTATCACAGGAGCAAGTCCTCTTCATATCTTAAAAATAAGTAGAAGAAAGTGTTTTTCTCACATCATTCATACTTATGTCTGTCTTACTATTTTTTTTTAATTGCAGAATACATTATACAGCTAACAGACATTAAAATATTTTCTATTAACTCTTCACAAAGCATTGGTAAGTGTCTCCTATTGGACAAAAGTAGGAAATTTGGAGCCAAAATCAACCATTTGGAATCTTCATCTGTAGTTGCTGACACTTGGTTGCCCTGTTTTGCAAATAAAAACCTGCCATCCTAATTTGTTGTAGGATGGCAAAAGAAGGAAGAGATTGGTAACTCATAAAATGTTCTGCACCTTCTGCTGTAGTTATTACTACCTGCTAATGAGTAGATACCACGATAAGATATTTTACCACAATTTATTGTCTAGGCACAAGTTTATGTAAACGAAGAAATGTAGAATATAAAAACTTATAAATAAACCATATATATGTACATATATGGATGTAAATAACTTCTCAGAACATAAATATACAAAATAAATAATTACTTTACATGTATGTATATGGAACTCTGTCAGACAGACTATATGGATGCATAACAAACCTGCATCTTTTTCAAGTGTTTTCTGAGATCAGGAACCACAAACAATTTTGTCATGTTTGCATTTTAAGTACATGTTCCCGGTACAGGTCATCAATTTAAGATGATGATGGTGATGATTATAATACCAATAATAATAAATTTAAAAGAAAAAAAATCTATGATTGTAAGTATTCTCAAACTAAGAATTTCTGGGCAATTCTCCTTAAGTGCCTAATTTATGTAAAAGTTCTCAAGTAAATTTGAGAGTCAAGTCATTGTTACTGAAGAAGTTATCATGGAAGGAATCTTATTCAGAAAAGCCTAGCAATGAGCATCTGAATATGTTCTTTGGGACTTTTTGATTTAAAACAGGACAGAGACTCTACAGGAATAAGTCAATGCAATAAACACAGTTAATGGGGTTTTCGTGAACATGCCTCTGTGGATCCTGATAAACTTCAATAATGGCCTTAAATATCTCAACGCCCCTACACTAGCAGGACACTATGAAATGAGGCTAGAAGACTTTTATACAGGTATCCTAATTAGGTTTTAAGAATATATATATACATACACACACACACACACACACACACACACGGAGATAGCTCTGCCTTCAAGCAAAGGACACAGTAAACTGTGCTCTGGAATGTGCCTTGTTTACCTCTGGCTAACCATCTATAGTCAAAGCTGGAAATGTCTTCTGTGGGGATGAACTATACCACATGATAAAAGTTGTGCCTGGAAACTGTCAATATTCTGCTTGGGCAAAGAGGTCTTTGGATAAACTTTTTACTACTTAGCTATTGGCTGCTGTCACCCCAAAATGACTTTTGTCATAAAATACTAATGTACAGCAAGTAAACTAAGTACACCACATAGCCCAAGGAGTCACTAAAGGCATGTATAAAACCAAGAAATACAACAGCTCAGCCAGCATTTTGTACTAAAGCCATAACAGAAATTTTATAGTGTTATGACCAGAGAATTAACAATGCTACCATATCATTCCAAGTGGGATATGATATTGTGAATTCAAGTTTGGATAAGACCAAAGGCAACTGTTAAGTAATAACTGATGGTTTTGTCACTCAGCCAATTTGAAAAGCCATAGAATTATAATTAGTGTAACATCACTTAGGCCTTTCTGCAGACTCTTTAGGATTCAGAGTCACACAAATATCTGAGCATGTGAAAACCTGGTTAGAATTTCAACGAGAGGTTATAAGGAGTAAATAAAGTGACTTTGTACTTATGCTTTAGTTGATTCTTTTATACAGGTGACAATCCAATTCCATAAGAATTTATTGAACATTTTCATGTTAAAATCACATGACTTATCCACAACTTTATTTGAAACATACTGTTCTGATACACAGCATGCTTTTACTTTGCTAAAATACACATTTACTTAAAAGCACAACATATTTTAATTATGAAGAATAAAAGGATCGTCTGACACTGGGATGCATCATTATCACAGAAAAATCAACATGTTAAAAGTTCAGTTATCAAAAAGGTATCAATATGTATTTTTGCAAGCTTTAAAGCAAAAAAAAAAAATCTAAGTTCAGAATTTCAGATTGGCAAATAAAAGGTCCAAATACTGAATTTAAACATTAGTGTATGAACCCAAATTTCAAAAAGTTCTCATCTGATCCTCTTCCCTCAAAGGTCCTTTAAACAATTCTGTTGTCCTATTCTAAAAGAAGACATTATTCTGTGTCTTGCAACCATTTGGGTTGGGAAACTAATCTCTCCCCTATAACTCTCATTACTGTTGTTTTTTTATGAGGTAAATAGGTAGAACATTGTTATGGGAGGTAGGTGACTTCGGCTTTGGCTCTCCCACTTGTGACAAACATACCTAATATTAATTGATGACTTACTAATAAGTTCAAAACACCATTCTGTGTTACTGAAATGTCTTTCCTCAATTAAGTCCGATTGCTATTCTCATTCTATAGATGAGAAAATTGAGACAAGAGAAAGTGGTTTTCCCCCAAGAATCCCATGGTGAGTGGGAGAGCCAGGATGTGAATCTAGGAAGCTTTGCAGAGTCCACGTATTTAATAGTATGCTTTAACTAACTAGCTAGATGACCTTGATAAAGTAATTCAGCCTCTCTGGAAGATTGGTCAATTTCTTATAGCCCAAACAAGCTTAGAAATTCTATAATCCTATGAAAACACATCATGTTCTGTGACCTTGTATATTTTGTAATTTTGTTTTACCCACACATCCAAATGCAGGATTTCACAGCTGTTCATTCTGTTTTAGTCAATTATGTAGATTAGCCCACCCCAGCCGAGCAAAAATACAGGCCTCCCCAAGGAGTTCTATTTAATATTCTCCCGATTGAAGGTCTCCCTCACCATTTTTTTTTCTTTTTTGCCATTTTGTCCTCTTCATTTACCTTCACAGGGGCCTTGAGCTTAAATTAAACTCTCCAAGACTCATGCATAATTGTTTCTAAAAGCTCTTTTATAAGTCCTCACACAGAGTCACATGCACTACTACGCTCAACTTTGTAATCACCCAAAAAAGTAAGATTGCTAGCAATCATGCTCCCATTTGATAAATCATGCATTTCAGATTAGAGCTATTTGTACTCTTCCACAGCTGTCTGGCCTTCTGTGACTCTTTGGTTTTCTGGAATCTTATCCCCTGCAAAGATACTGTGACCATTAAAGGGCTGCCTAGGTGTCTATCACAAATGCGGGCACTGTTATGAAAGATAACATCCTTAAATAGCAAGTCTGTGGGATCCGAACAGCAGCCTCTGATGAAATCTCATTTTGTGAACATATAAATCCTACTTAATCAAAAATATTAGTAGATAAATACATATCAACCTAAGTATTATTCTTCTGTTGTCAATCTCTTGTTTACCCCTCTCCCAAACTGCATTATTGGTTGTCTCATCTACAAATTGCATGTTCACATCAGTAGTGGGACTATCCCCACTTCTTCCTAAACTATGCCTGAAAGGAAGTGTAAGGCTCTGAGAAAATGCAATTGTTCTATTTTTTGACTCATCATCTAACAACTGAAATCTGACTTTGTATCACACTAAGAGATTGAACTGAATGAGAATCACCTTACAGAGTACGAATACAGGTAATGAAAGCTGGGACTCTGATTATTTCAGTAGTGATTTTTTTTTTCACAATTTAAAACAATATGCTGGGTACATTTTTAATTCCATTCATTAAAACATAACTATTATATTTTGTTTTGATGCATGACACATCAGAGACATAATATTTCAGAACACAAGACATTAGTTTTATACCAGTCTTTTTTTTTTTTTTAAAAGTGGCCAATGGATGTCAATTCACAGCTAGTTCCAATCTCAGCAGGGTCTCTTTTCTCTTCTTCCAAATATCATTTTAAAATGTAAACTGTACATGATGGATTGGTACTTTGCTCTGCCAGTCCCACCCTCTACCCCTAATTTCTGTACCACTAAATACTGGACTCTTTGGATCTCCAAATCTGGCTCTCTGGCTCTCTGGCTTCAGGGTAGATCTGGCCACTGGGAACAGAGCAGGAGTTTAAGGAAAATGAAATCCAGGGAACTGCTGCTCATCCTCCCTTCCTGTGGAACCCATTAGGGTTCCCTTGTCCAATCCTGCTCTTACCCGCTAAGACTGGAAGACCAGAGAGCTGATGACAACCTGTCCGGAAGGGGAGGGTGCTGTTTGTCTATTTGTAAATCACCCTTTTATTGCACACTCCTCAAATTATTCCATTTTCAGTGTGCCATCTGTTTCCTGTTGGGTTTCTGGCTGATAGAATACATTATAGAAATGTATTTTAAAATCTGAGGTTCTTACCAGTTAGACTGTCAAAAAAAAAAAAAAATAGAACCATTCAGGTCCAAGGTCCTTTGTCTTGGGAAATGGGGAGAAGGAAAGGAACATTCCCTCTACCCTAAACAAACTATCTCCTTCCTATTATTCTGGTTTCAGTTCATCATGGTTCACCTAAGAAGTCTCCCCCCTTGCTCTAGCTAAAGTAGCCCTCCCTGCCCTCCACTGGTCACTCCCTCGTCCTTTTTATTTCCTTCAGAATACCTATCCGTACCTAAAATGACCCTGTGCATGTATTTGTTAATTGTTATTTTCCGTCTTCCCTAGTAGACTCATGTCTGTCCAAGGCAGAGTTCTCCATAGCAGAATTTGAAGAATGTTGATTAAGGTTCACCATTTGGGAAAAGAAGAGGAATGAGGGGCTGGTCCTAGCATGGAAGTTCTGGCAAGAGTGCTGCCGTTGGAGTGAAACCTAGGATTACAGTGGCCCTTAAACAACCTCCCTTCCCACCACCTCATGCAATCTTCCAGGTGGCAGAGGAAAACTATGCCTGACCAATCCCTCTGTGTCTTTCTCTCTCTGACCATCTCTATAGAACACTTAACTGAATTCAGTGGGTGACATATTCTGTGGTCAGGCTCTGACCACAAAGTTCCCCTGCAGTACAAGGCTGCAACTATTATAACCTTAACCCCTGAAGTAAAATAGGTTTTACTGTTGCTACAGCTGCTGTTATTTTTTTAAACATGAAAAATAAATTACTTAGAGCTGTCTGCTGTCACATACCTACAACTCAGGACACATTTTTTACTTCAACAAAATCCATAAACAGCCTAGTCTCAAGGCTTGCTGCCACTCTAATCTCTAAAGGTAAGAATTTCCATTTAAATGATATATTTTTTTTTACTATTTAGAAATGAGGTAGTTTACATAAAATAGGTAGTAAATACGTGGGGAAATGCTTAACAGCATTAGAAACCACTAATTTGTATTAGAAATACACATTAAACCTTGACAATTGGTGTTTATATAATCAGCACAAAATTAAAGAAAGTATAGGATCAGGTACTATGTATTCTGCAGAGAAATAGATCCTTTTGCGCACACTGCTGGGGGGAGTGTAAATTGGTACAAACTTTGTGGAGGGTAATTTGACGACATTAAGCAAAACCACGGAATGTACAATCCTTTGATAATGAAATTCCACTTTAAGAGATTAGTGTGAAAACAAAATAATATAAATCTATATTACACAGACTGTTTCGGTCAGCTTTCCATGGCTCTGACAAAATACATAGTGTGCAGTTAGATTACTAAAAGTATACTAAAAGAAGCAAAGAAAATAGGATTGATTTTTGTTTTCTAATGTTTTTTGTAGTTTCCCTGTTTCTGCAATGAATGTGTACTGTTTGTCTCTGAGGAACGTTATAAAGACCATTTTCCCTGTCTGCTTCAATTTCTACCATGGCGCTCATTGCTACTAACTTATTTCATTTGCATAGCATTTATCCTCTGTAAAGGCTGGAAATGTTGCTCAGCATAACTGAGTCAAAGGGAGCCACTTCAATAAATTGCATGTGTCATTAAAATATCAGTAGACATATCATCACTTAATTATGGGTTCTCAAAGTAGAAGAGATGATTAAACGATTTCTATCCAAATATCTTTCTGAAGACTGAATTCCTTCCATAAGATCTCTATAATTATTGTTCTAATGAATCTATCCAGTGACTTGGAACTCACTCTCTCTGAAAGGAACCTAGTCCATCTTTGGAAAGCTATGATTATCAGATAATTTTTTCTATATTTAACAGCAGTTTCAATTTCTTTAATTGTAAATTATTTATTCATGTACTTTGTAGGTCCCCCCCCACTTTGTCCAGAGAATGTTTTGTTTCTCTTTCTTTTAGTAGTCCACTAGAGTTTTTGGTATTTTGTTTTCATTAAAGCTATCATTGACATTTTTTTTCCTACCCTGCTTTTATATCTGAAAAATCCTCTGTCTTAAGATAAAATATCTCACTAATTTGTTTTATGGTTTCATATTTTATACAAAATCCTTCAGTCCATCAGGAATTGAAGTTGACATATTGTGTGTGCTGGGGATGCAGGCTGGACTTTTCATGGAATCAGAAGGGTACCATCTTTCAGCAAACTGTCAATTTTTTAATAAGGTAATAAGTAGGGAATTTGATAAATTCTCATAATTACTGATAAGAATACAAATTGGACTATCTTTTATACAGGGTGACCTGGATCTCAGAAACATTTTGCATCATGGCCCTGCAGGTTTATATCTGGTAATTTTTAAAGTGAATTTAATTTAAAGGGCAAAATGTAGCACGTTGGTGTTCTCCACTGCCAGACTTGTAACGGGAGTGGTAGGCATGTGTCTGGCGGGCTGATACAAAACCATCCAGCACACAGGCGTGGGGGTCAAGACCATTTGAAAGAAGCCTGAGCAGTGAGCATCCCTGAGCTCTGGTCTTGATTTCGTCTCTTGCTGTGAGACTTTGAAACAGCATATATACAGGAGGAGTCAATATGACAAAGGTCCTATGGAACACTGGAGAATCACTTACCCAGGATTCTTAAGAAGCATGGCCAAAAGAATTGGACCAAAAAGCAAAGAGAAGGCTTTTCTTCTGAATTAGGGGAATCACTTCATTTCCCAGAAGCTTTGACTCATTTAAATGTGTGTGGTGGTGGGGTAGGGGTGGGGAGGGCAGGCGGGTCTCCGCAACCACAAACTGAAATACAGAGAGCTCCTGAAACTCAGAAGGAGTAAATCAGACAAACCAAAAAATTAGTTGTCAGGAAACAAACAAACAAATACATACTTTACTGACATTCTTTCAAAAATGCATCCGTAATGCAGGGTTGTTGAAAAACACAAAGAAAAAAAAAAAGAAAGAAAATTGCTTTGTACCCAAATGATGGCACATTCAGTTAGAAGCTAAGCTGCCTAAATAATGAATCCAGGCAGAATGAAATGAATCATAATACAAAGAAACTCGGACTCATCGTGAAGAAGGATTTCAAAGAAAACAGAAAAGGTTCACAAAAACAAAAGAATAAAAATATGTTGAAAGAGATACACAATTTATGATAAATGTCACTGAAATATTACTAGAGAACATCAGCAAAAAGACAGGGGTGAAGATAGTCATGTCTGATCCCTGGAAGAAAAAAGAAAGTTGATAATAGATATCAGAAGATAAAAGACATAGGACACTGTTTTCACATAGACAATCTCCTTTCATCCAGGCTGGGAAATGAGAAGGGAATGGGAAACTGAGACGATGGACATGATGTTCAAGAACAGCTACTTTGAACCCCAGCTTAGTCTCTGTCTTTTCTGTCTCTGTTTTTTTGTTTTTTTTTTTTTCTCTCAAGAAAAGAAATGAAAAGAAGAAGGCGGAAGGGCTCCATGGTGCAGTAAAATACTACTGGGTATTAAAACCTCAGAATTCATTGTTTCACACAGTTTGAATTTTTCCAACTGGAAAACCAAGTGAAGACCAAGAGGTATAATAACAGCCCCCATTATTATGGAGGGCCCCAGGGAGGTATGATGAGCTGCTTCCATTTTCTGCTGTGGACCAAGCAGGAAGTCATGGTCATAAGTCTAACATGAAGGACTTGGCGATTCAGTTTAAATAGAAAGATGACTTAGCTGATAGTGAGAGCTGTAAAACTAAGAAAATGGCTCTCCAGGGTAGGTGGCAGACTTCCCTTTCTGGAGTTGATGTGTCCAGATCAGGTTCCTCTGTCAAGGTGATGTAGTGGGGG
Organism: Ictidomys tridecemlineatus; assembly: GCF_052094955.1. Taxonomy (NCBI): domain Eukaryota; kingdom Metazoa; phylum Chordata; class Mammalia; order Rodentia; family Sciuridae; genus Ictidomys; species Ictidomys tridecemlineatus. The sequence continues at coordinate 172,340,970 of NC_135477.1, forward strand.
CCACTCCTGCCAGGAGGGTGGTTTCTGAGATGGCTTGTACTTTCTGGTTCATGAAAACAGGAGCAAATGCTGAAATCTTCTGTAGCTTCAGCACACATTTGCTAATTTGACTTTTAATGGATTTGAGCTTAATAAAACAGACGATAACTTCAGAGGTTGCTAAATGTAATTACACATCTAAAGAGCTGCAATGCAGTTTATAAACATTCAAGTATTTCAACACATGCTTAGAGATGACAAGGGCAAGGTAAAGACACGACTCTGTCAGGTAATTATTAACAAAATGGTTTAGGAGTAGTCTCCAAAGCACTGGACGCAACATTACCTGTTGGTTGTAATTTTCATGCTCACGTGTCCCATTAGTTAAGGCATCTGTGGTGGTGTTACACCACAATGTTGCTAATGAGCAATTATTTCTAGAGTAATTATTTTTAAGTGATTAAGATGTATTGTACCACTGTGACACAACTGATTTTACATTTGTTTCCTCAATAGCATCCTTATCTTTCCCATACAACCCAACCCAAAGCTTATCAGGCTTTCTTTACCTGAGAGGAAAAAAATGATAATTTCACAATGAGCAACTATTTGTCATTCCTCAGGAAAATACAAGGCAACAAGCTAATGGTTATTATTTATTTATTTACATTTCATTGTGGGTGTATATACATACATAGTGTATGTGTATAAATATATATACTATGTATATATGTACAAATAGATACACCTGTGCATATATAGTATTTATATATGTACATACACATATGTATGTTTAGATATATGTATATATGTATGTATACATGTTTAGAACATGATGTAATGAAATACAGAGAAGCAAACCAACATACTGTCAGTGCATGTGTGACAACAGAAGCCAGATTCCATTCATCAGCAGGAATCCCTGGTGGAATACAGTCACATACCATGGTGGTCATCATGTTGTACCCTGAACATCTGGACTTGTTCATCCTGCACACCTCCGACTTTGTACCCTTTGACTTAAAGCTCCCCATTTCCTCCCCACCCCCATTTCTGGTAATCACTGTTTTATTCTCTGTTACTAGGGAATTAAAAATTAGTATACGTATTAAAATTGGGGTGTATACACTTATCATCTAAAATTTCCAAGTGTCCAAATTTTTTATAATTTGGATAATGAAAGTTAGAAAAGCATTAAGTTCCAGTGTTGTGTTTATAGCTGAATGACAGGAAGTAGACTACTGTGAATCTACTTTTAGAGAGCAGGACACTTGATAGGTAGCCCTGTCATAGGCATTTTATTAAGCTATTAAGATGCAGGGCTTGACTTCAATAACCTTACAAGCAAAGCCCAGACACAAGATAAACTGATCAGGAAGATAACAGCTGCTCTAATTGTTTTCTTGAATGTTCCTCGAAGGCCCATGTGTTGAAGGCTTGATCAGCAGACTACAACCCCACTGGGAGGTGTGGGGCCTTCGGGAAGGAGGTTAGATCACGGAGATGTGCCCTTGAAGGAGATATTAGAACCTGAGGTCCTCCTGCTCTCTTTCTCTCTTTCTTCCTGGTCATCATGAAATGATCGGGTCCCCTTGGCTTCATGTTCCTTCCATAATGTACCATGCTGCCTCAGGCTTAAAGCATCAGGGTCAAAGACCATGGAACCGACACTTCTGAAACCAAGGGCCAAAATAAAACCTTTATTCTTTATATATTGTTCATCTCAGATATTTTGTCACAGTGACAGAAAGCTGATGACAACAGCATTGTAACCCTGGATATCTTATTTAACCTCTTTGAGCCTCAATAGTAACAGCAGCACAGGAACAATAACAACATATACCAGTGAGTATGCATGTAAGGACTAAAACAACATCATAATACTTTGGCATGGACAATGTTTAGCCATGAAGGAAACTAATCATGCTTATGTTGATTTATATTTATTACTATTGGGTATCACACATTAAGTACCAATAATTTGTATATAAGATTTCTAGTCAAGAGGGCAATTACTGAAGCAGTCACTGCACAGGAAGTGAACTATACACTACGTGATACAGGGTAGCATGAAGCAGTATGAGAGAACTGGATCAGAGACAGAACAAGTTGGTATAATGAAAGGAGTAACTTGAGCAGTAACCAAATTTGGCAAAATTGGAACGGGTGAAAGGTAGATGATGGCAAACAGTGGTTGACTATACATTCCAGACAACCTAGTTTATGCATTATCTATTGAAATTTGCACAGCATGATTATAACACAGAACAAAGAATGCTACAGTTGTAGAGTAGTCTAATCCAAAAGTCAGAAAGTCATGCACCTATAGGATCAAATGTATGGCCTCTACAGAATGAGGATTAGCTTTAACATAAGACAGCAGGGAAGGGTGGGGACTGTGGTGAACTAAAGAAAACACATTCTATCTAAACAAGTGCTGTGTGAGTGTGTCCTTCAAGGGCTCATGTGTTGAAATTTAATCCCCAATACAAGGTAGTAAGAGCCTGAGAACTGAATTCAACTCATGGTCTTTGGAGATGGGGTTTTTCAGATGTGATTAGAATTAGATACATTCTAATTTATGAATGGAGCGCCTCCCCCACTGCCCATGATTGAATATAGGTGGCGTCTAAAGATTAAACAAAAAGAAGACCACCCACCTTAGACCAGAGCCAATGAGACAAAATGAAACTCTTTTATTAACTACCCAGTCTGTAGTATCAGAAAACAGACTGATACATCTCAGCATCCGCTTATTGTCTTGAGGGAAATAAGTATTCTGATACTTTTGATATTTTTAGAGATGACTAAGAGATATAAACTTGATGTGAGGCACTGGGTTCAATTCAGCACCACATATAAATAAATAAAGTAAAGGTTTAGCAACAACTAGAAAAAAAATATTTTTTAAAAAAAGAAATATGAACTTGAAATTGAGATACCCTAATTTGAAAAAGTCCTATGCCAAATACTTCAGTAATTGAATCTGTTCTGAGGGTGGATTTTAAGCAGCCCTTGATATGACCTGTGATTTCATAATTGATTAAAATTGGCCTCTGAGAAACTAAGTGGTTCACCTTAATTGACACAGAGTCAGTGGTGACCAAAGATGACTGTGCCCAACACCTACCTAAAGTTCACTGGGGGAGAAGGGTTTATCCAAGTCAGTAAGAAACCTTGAGCTCATGCAGAAAACCCCATCGGAGAGCTTCCAGTGCAGATATCATTTTAATAATGCATGTCCTTGAATTTTAGTTCATTTTTATTTTATCCTCAAAGTAAGCAGTGTAGGAGATGAAAGGACAAAAATATTTTATGAAGTGAGTGTGTTATTCCTCTTGTTGGTATTAGTTCAGTACAGAGGAAAGAATATTTCCTTGAATCATTCTGCCACTTGAGTCTTGGGCACAAACAGCAGTGTTCACCATTTCCCAACAGTGCAGCTTGAGGTGGTCATGTGATTGTCTTCAGAGAGGCAATAATGATTCCTGGCATACACAGTCAATATGAGGATAACATGGAATTGGATAGCCTGATGACATGCTCCCACTACCATCTGAGTGACAAGATCATAAAACTTTGTTTTAAAAACATTAAGAAAGTCAGTAAAGAAAAAAAAAATTGATTTAAGAATCAGGAAACAACGTTTTGATATAAGCATTTATGCTCAAGTTCCCTGGGAAGTGTAACATAAAAGCTCACCATGATAAAAGCCAGTTAAATTACTAATAGTCTACTTTCCTGTTCACATAATACAGGTAGGTAGATGATTTAGACCATGCTAAAGCAGAAATAAGTAAGGATGGATTACCTATGGTATTGTTGTAAATTGTTTTTATAATGCATTACATGAGAGAAGAGTTGTGAGTTAAAGTCAATATGCACAGTAAGGGACATGGGAGGAACTACTGTAAATTTTTCTCAGAAAATTGGTGAGTTGGAGAAATAAGCAAGATTTAAAACAGAACAGGAAGACTCCTCTAGATTCACAAATGCATATCCAAAGACACAGCATTAGCATTTTGGACAAGAGGTAAGGTGACATTTGGAACTCATCTCATATTTCAATCTGGACCTGGTATTTCCAAATCTTTGATACAGGGGATACTATAAATTCCTCTAAATTTCAGTTTCCCTTTCTGTAAAATGTGGATAAAAATGCCTATTTTATATCACTGCTTGCGAGAATTCAAACAAGACAATCTCAGGAAAAACTTAGAACAGTCACTTCCAAATCCTAAGAGTTCAATATTTGTTAACTGCTCCTATCATCATTGCTATAATCAATCTGAACACTCTGAGAGAGGTCAGGGGAAAAATTGGGAAATAGTCTTTAAATAAAAGAAAGAACGGAGCAGTAAAAACATAATTGCAAAAACATTGCTATTAGTCTTTTGACACATACTTGCATGACTAGCATGATGATATTTATAATGAAAGTATATTACTTTAAACAGGTCTAGAGTAGCAAATTCACAGTTATGCCTTCCTTTTACATAACTGACTGGAATGCTCTATCCAACAGGCCTCCATAGCAGGAGGGAACACAGGAAGTATACCTTGGACTTTCACCATAACAACTGTTCAAGTATCCTACAAAAACACAAAAGTAAAACACTCAACAACAATGAGCAATTTCTACAGATCTCACTGCACAGGATTTTAAGACTTCCTCTATTAATGTTTTGTTTTTAAAGAAGAGCTGCAAAACACAATGAAAGATGTAGCACTTCCACCCTCAGATTCATTTGAAAATAATCAAAGATTAGTAATTCAAGTTTCTTAATTTTGGAAAACACAATTTTATATTTAAAGCATAGTCACTGTAACATTTTATTTAAGTAGATGTTGAACTGCTACTACTGATAAGACTGGTGTATCAGTGATGAAATGGAATTAAAATGTCATTTTATCTATCTGTCTGAAGAACTATGCCAGGTGCTTCACAATAAGTCATATGCAGAATAATGCTTTATAGGGGCCACAGGATGAATTTAACCAACTCTTTCAAATGGCCAGCGCATAGTTTTGAACTGTGAGACTGAATTCCTTTTAGAGTGAGATGGGTTCTCCAGTTGCTCTAAGTTCCCACTCTTTACATTAGACTGTTCCAGATTCTCTCCACTCGGTAATGAAACAAGCCCCTTTAGTGTCTGGGTCTATGACCTTTACTCACAGATGCTTGACCTGCCCCAGAGCAAATATTAGCTATTCAAGAGTGACACCAAATCAAGGCTTAAATACAATGATCCAATCTTTGCCCTTTTTCATAGAAACTTATGTTGAAATAAGACTAACACCATTTAAACTATGAGCTTATTCCATTTTGGTGTAAAATAACTCCTTTGCAAGTCAAATGGATGGATCTATTATCTAACTGTGCACTGAACAATCAATTAAGGTAAATAGGAGTGCCCTCAAGAGAACTCAAAGAGATGACATGCAGGCACTTACATGCTGAGAGTTATATCCATGCGCTCTGGAGGCCAATTTGGGGATGTGCCACCAAATCTATACAAGGGTTCATGCTTTTAAACTCTTTATTAACATAGAACCTTTTAAAACTTTTTATTGAAACAACCTGAGTAACAGCACCCACATGAGGATGGAATATGCAATGTACATTATTATAGAATGACATTGTATAGGGGCCAAACTTTTGGACCACAGCACACTAGATAACCCTCTCCATTTCCCCTTCACCAGTACCCCTCCCCAAAGGGAGCCACTCTTAGGATTTCTGCTCCTGCAGATTAGTTTTTTTCTGTTTTTTACTTCATATAATAGCAATACTAGAGTATGCTTCTCTTTTGTCTGGCTTTTGTTGCTCAATAATGCCTTTGAGATACATGCTTATTTTTATGGGGAGGAAGATATCACAGGCCCACAGACAAAGACTATCTGATAACATGTCCAAAATGCCCCAAGAAGATGTGCTTAGAGGGACCCATTCTACACTGTTTTGTATGTGAGAGGGCATGAAAGAAATTAAAGCATAAGAAAATTCATAGACATAACACAAAACAATATTAACGATGCATCTTTCTCAAGGCTGTTTTCTCTTTCAACATTTAACACTTTTAAATTCTTTACTGTTCAGATTTCCAATGAGCATCACACATTATTTCGATATCTAGAAACAAAAATTATGTCCATTAAAAGTATGGGCTAGGCAAAAGGAGAGAGAAAGAGGGAGTGGAGGGAGGAAATTTCTGAACAGATTCTTAGAAGATTGTGAATAGAGATTCCAGCACTTTTTCAGACATGCATTGTCTGTTTTTTTAAACAACAATTCTACTATAATGCCGACAATTATGCTGCATGCCTTATTAGTCCATAAAACCTACAGATATGCGACATCGACTAATACTATACTAAGCTAATATGTGAGCAACGTTTCTTGACTACCAAAGATGTGTTGAATCTAAGCTTACAGACAGATTTTTTCCTTCTGTAACACAGGAGCTATAGCTCAGAAAACAATCACTCATACATTATGAATCTTCAAACAGAAAGAGTGACACTTTGTCAATTATAATGTCATGTGATCAAAGAAAATGAAGGCAGAAGAAGCAATAGAGAATAGATATAATTTCAGGAGTCCAATAGGCCTAGATCCAATATTCATCTCTACCATTGACAGCTGTGTGACTTTAGGCACAGGATTTAATGCTCCTGAGATTTGTTTTTCTCTATGTAAAAAATGCCCACCTCTTAGAGTGAAAGCATGCGAAGCATTTGTTATAGTATCTGGCACAAAATAACTACTCAGTGTGAGTTAAAATGAAAGATTGACAAATAAATAAATGAGAAATAAACATGTGATGAATATCATGAGCAAAAATATATGTTCTGTGTCCATTTGGGGGATGCATTTGTAATGATGCATCCACTCTAGGGCATCATCTCTACCACCAGGACACTGAGGCATCCCTTTCGCTGGCCAGTGGCCATGTTGAAAGCTTAGTGGAAATGAAGCCATGCTATCCTCCATGGGAGTTGTAAATAACAGCACCAGGGATCTCCTTGCCAGGAGAGAGTTCGTGGGCAGGTGCCCATTCCTAGTGCTGAGCAATCTGCCTGCATCATTGCATGCAGGGCTCACTGCCCTGGGGACCCTTGGATTCCAGGATGGCAACCTCCTAGTGACCACTCCCTGGGTCAGAGTGCACAGATTTCCCAGGCACTGACACTCATTCTTCTCTCCCCTGCCACTGCACTCCCTTTTAATTTCTCTCCTCTTTGTTGATCCCAGAGTCCCCCTCTAGCCCTATGACATGTTTCCCCATCTGTTCACGCAGATGGTGCTATCCAACGAAGTCAAAAGCCCAGTGTCCCTAAATCGCTCTTAATTCAGTTGGTTCTCTTAACCTCAGAGCAGTAGGAAAAATAAATAAGGAATCAGAAGCCACGTTTTGAAGCACGGAGATGCCATGGCCCATATAAGGAATACACTTGTGTTCAGTACCTGACTTGAGGTAAATGCTGTCTGCACAGGGAACCCCTTCCCTCAACTCCAAACTGGGCTGCAATAGTTGACAGCACCAGGAATACATCCTTCCCTAGCCTCAGACCTCTGCAGGAAGCAACTATGGTAAGGATCCGACGTCAACTTGGCTCTGCAGGTGTTACACTATTCCACCCATGAGTACAGAAATTTGCCAAGATGAGATAGCTCTTTGCAATTAAAGAAGGTTGTCATTTAATTATAGGAATTTTGTTTTTAGAATTTTAAAATACCACGGAGGAGGAAGTTGAATCAACTATTCCATTTATGATGGGAAAAGGAAAACAATAACAACAACAACAACAAAAACCCCAAAGACACACAGAAGCCTGAGTATCCCATTGAAACCACAAAACCTCCAGAAAGGAAAAGTAGACCAGAACTATACTTTCTAAGATGTCTGTCATTTTGTCGATAAAATAAATATTAAAACTTGTTCGGGGACCCAGGCTTAATTGAGCCTCTCTGGTGATTTCAGAACTTGAAGTTCCCCAAATCAGAATGTCTGTTAATTCAGATTATTTGGGGCCTGGCCTCTCAGAGTAATGCATCCATTTTTCTTCTGTTTAGAAGCTCACTTTCACACTGGGGTTGATTTCTCACCTCTGTTCTTTCAGGGGTATCTCTGTCCAGCCCAGACCTCCCATGCAGTGGACACAGTTCTCCTTCTCCAAGGTAACTTAAATGAAGACCAAGTTGTGGATAATGTCTCCCCACCCTTGGAAGTGATGCTTCACCACTTAAAACCCAGAAACTTTTAAAGATTCCTTGAACTAACCCTGAGCCAATCACATTGGTATTACAGTGAAAAAATGCAATTTGTTCACATGCCAATTGGTTAAGGAAGCAACAACTGGGGTGGGGCACAGCACAGGGTTTCTTGTTATCACATTATGAGCACCTTTTACATTGTATGAGACTGACCCTTGTGTTCCTTATGTCTAATGTCCCAAAGAGAAAATCAGACCATGAACTCAGCCAGTTGAGTTCAAAGATTTAAGAGTTAGGAGTAATACTCTTTGGGGAAAATGTGTTCCTTTTGCCCACATGGTAGTTAGTTTCTCTTCTCTCCTGCCATTGCTTGCCCTTGCCTCATATCACAGGGAATACGTGTGTGTACAGGGGCACACACACACTCACTCTATGGTACAGTCAGCATTGTCCAAATGGCATATATGCATACCCGCTGTGCAATCAGTAAGAAAATCAGTAAGAAGCTGAACATTTTTAGTTACATAATATTTGATTACCGTGAATAAAAGAGAATAATCCCCTTAAACTCAGCCATGATGAATTTCTGAGATATGCATTTGAAAAGACTAGACTCTTATTAGAAAGTTGTTTCTCACTAACTCGTCTTTGGTAGTAGGAAATCTACAAGGGTCACCTAAATTTCACCTGGGTATAACTCTTAAACTTGACTACCTTGCAGATCGATTAAAATGTTGCATGGATTGCAAGTGGTATATTGTATAAGAAAATACCATGATAATGGAAATTTTTACTTTCTACACAGTCAACTCACATTTTTACTTAAGTCCCAGTGTGGGAAGTTGAATTCATGCCAGTTGCTGATCCTTGTTCAAAATGCCTTATTATCACCTGTTGAAACTGATATTGCTTCAAGCACAAACTCCCTGCTAATGCTGTCTTCCTCACCAATAAACACAAATACCATGCACTGTCTATTAGGTAGGACAATTAGATTTGTTTTTCACCTTATTAAAACATAATCTTTGATGACTGGGTGCCAAATGATATCAATTTGATTTTATGCTTCTCTATTAATTTACCTCACAATGCAAATCTGTTTCCTGCATTGAGATTTAGTTGAATGACAAAGAAATTTGGGATCAATCCTACAGAGACCAGAGATCCTGATCGACCAACAGTGAAATCATTAGACCGATGAAAGAAAATGCTATTGGCTTCTTCATTTAACAAATATTTTTTAAAATTAATTCCTGTGGATAGGAACTGTTCAAGATGTTAGGATACAAGCAGTGGTGAAAAAAAACAGAGGTTTGTGCTCTCATGTAGCTGATAATCTGGAGAGGACAGCCCAATAGGCGGAGTAAACAATGCACAGTTGAAAGAAGATAGAAAGCAATGTCAAAGAGGTTAGGAAGTTCTTCCTGTGAGCACATACATTTCTTCTGCCCTGAGGACCACTGTGCTTTTCTTCTTTCCGACTAGCACACTCCTACCATAAGTATCTGTTTGCATGGTTTTCAGTAATAACATCTCAAATCAAATGTCTCCTTCTAAAGTAGAAGTCCATCTCTGTCATTTTTTAAAATTTATATAATTCTATTTAATTTTCTTCAACAAATACATGATAATTTGTAGGACTTATATTGATCATTGATATCCCTTTGCTGGTGGTTTATATACGTCGTCTTCTGTAAGCAGAAGCTTCTGGAGGTAGCACTATATTTGGCTTAGTCACTCTTGCAATGAGAGATGCTGATACGATGGATTGATGCATAAATGAATTAAATGTTTAATGATTCACTGAACAACAATCAGTCCATTTCATTAAATATAAGTTAGAATTACTAATATTAGTAATTCTAATATCATCTCTAACTTCCTTTCACAACCCTGCCATAGACATTAATGTTTAGGGGGTCAGAATAAATAGTTACATTCAATTATTAGACTTACAAAAATTCTGAGTGCACCATAGTCTGCTATTTCCCCCGACCCCAGTCCATACTTTGCATTAAAAGGTTTAAAACATCACAAAAGAAGATCCAGGCTTTGGAATTAGTCTTGGAATCTATCCTTTGCTTTTAAATCTATAGTTATGCTACTTAGAACAAGTTACTAAATTTATGTAAGCCTCAAAGTCCTTTTCTTTTAAAAATAAAAGGACTTATTACTTACTTTTGATCACATTCTTAAATGGTATTATTTTTTCAACACAGAGATGGTAGTTCACTTTCAAAAAGATTCAAAGATAGTAAATTTCAACCTCCAAGTTCTTGACTCCACTGTTTGGCTATCATTTATTTATCCTACTTCTTTTAATCTTTCCATCATATGTAGGATTCCCTTACTAACTCCCAAGTTTTTGAGTCAGAGACTGGATGTCTCATTGGTCTCTGTAAACCCCCAATGCCTGACATGGTAATAGAAATAATACAGATCAGCCAGCATCTTTTTCTCTTGCCAAAATCATCCTCTATGATGTGTCTTCCAAAAGCTTCAGGCTTCATGAAGGAAATTTAGAGGTAAATGATTAGATTATGAGAGCTGTAACCTAATTGGTCCATCAGACCTTGGACTGACTGACTGACTGGGTACTAACTGTATTATTATGGGGTATGGCTAGAGAAGGTGGGTCATTGGAGGTGGACCCTGGAAGGGTGCATCTTCTCTGTGATCCTTCCTTTCTCTCTGCTTCCTGGCCACCATGAGTGAAGTAGCACTTCTCTGCCATGTCCTTCCGCCATGATGTTCTGCCTCATCTTGGGCTCAGAGCAATGAAGTCAATCAACCATGAACTGAACCTCTGAAACCATGAGTCAAAGTAAACTTTTCCTTCTCCTCGTTGTTCTTATCGGGTGTTTTGGTCACAATGATGAGAAGCTGAATAACACATCTCACTTATCGTAATCGGCAAGTAGAATAGGTCAAGGTTAGTCATACACAGCAATGCTAGGAATAGCAACTAATCTTTACAAACAGTATGTGCCAAGCACTTTCCTAACAAACAATCATTTGTTCACTTAATTTCCCTAATACTATTACAACATAGGCACTGTGTACTATTTTACTGATAAGGGAGCTCAGAAAGTTGGAAGCACAGCTAAGTTTTGATACAGACAGGCCTTGAAATAAAGAAGTCGATCCCAAGTCCAAGTTCTTCCAGCACTGAAATTCTGCTACTCCACTGGCTTTGTGTTCTTTGGCCTCATTATGCAATGATGTAAAATGCACAGATGCTTTCCAGTGTGTTGATGCCAGAAGGATCTTTGTTCTTTATTCTGGTCATTTCAGTAGTTTCCCTTAGTTGTCAGCCTATTACAGCTGCTAAAATATAAAGTCCTAATTATTTTCTCCATTATGCCTAGTGAGAACAATCCAACATGGAATTAGCATCTTCCTCCAAGGATTTATAGCCATTTAGCATTGTGTTGCCTTTTATTCTGTCCACAGAGTGCAGATAATGAGCTACTTCTGAGAAGTAAGATAGCCTGAGCATTTCATAATACAGTGAATATGATTGAAGTCATTAACCTATTACACTGGTTTGGTTACCAAAAAGAAGGCTTGCTTATCTGTGATCTCCAAAATAAAGAGGTAGGAAGAGGTGAGAAATCTTCCTCTTCTATCGGTTTAGCAAAGCAAGTAACTCAAACTTTCACCAAAAATCACTTAAAAATTTGGAGGTAATTTACATAGATTGGATAATTGTTTATCTTCTTTTTCCCCCTCCCCATGAGGAATAAAGCTGAAACAACTATCATTACTTGCTCCAGAAAATAAATATAGGTTTTCTTCATCGTACTTTGTGATCTTCCTCAATAGGGTGGAGGACAAAGGTACCTTTCAGCCACAAATAATGGCTCCACATTTACTGCTTCCCCTCCAGGACAAGTACTAATGCTAAAGTCAGCATCAAGAGTCTCAAAGGAAGAATGTTTGCACAAGCTTGAAATGAAAGTTTACAGGTTATTTGAATAAGTTTTTCTTGGATTACATGAATTGCGATTCCTTAATTCAACAGAAACACCTGTGCAGAGTGACTTGTAGTGGCCTTCAAAGTGTCTGGGAGCTTTAGAGGCCACTCTAAGAAACTGCTCACTCCATTGTGGCCTCTGCACCTCCAATGAAAAATGTTGCACCTGTTTCTAATTAAATTGAGGACTGACCTAATCTGATAATAATGGTCATTTTTCTCTAGTCCAGAGCTCCATTAAAACTCTACAATATGGCTGTGTAATTCTAAAATAGAATAAAATTTCCAAATCCCCATGCCCCAAATTACAAACAATAGTGCATGTAGCACTATTTTACTTGAACTTGAGAGTTCAAAGTGAAACAAAAATGACCTTCAGTGTTTAAGGATTTTTAAGCAGTTGCATAATAAGATAAACTCCTTCAAGAAAAAAAAAACACATGAAAGAGGTGATCGTATTATGTTACACCTAATGAAAAAATATCATATTCTATGGGAACAGCTACAGGTTAACTGGAAATAGCACTGATCCCTACTGTGGAGTCTTGTTTAAAGCCAAGAGAGCCAGATTCATCAACTTCTTCATGATAACTATGATTTCTATTTAGATATCAAATGAATGGCTGTTCAAAATTCCTTTCAGGAGTCTTAGAAATTTAAGCTCTCCATTCTTTTCCTTACATCAACATTTTCCATAGAAGATTTTGCATCTACCTGGACAGAGACTGAATTGTTGCATACTCTGGAGAGGTGACTGAGAAAATGGACTTTGAGGTAACTCGAGCCCTGAAACTCATTAACAAATTACTTACTGCCCAAAACCTCAGTTTCCTCAATTACACAATGAAGGCATTATTTGCTATTATTCATAATAGTAAAATTTTAAACATCCACTAGGAAACACTTTGCTTATAATAAAATAAAACAAAACAAAATAAAATGAAGAACTAGGTTCTTCTCATGTTTGCAGAATTCTGGTGACTGAGGGTCCACATGTAATGATATCAGGAATATGCATATTCTACCGCTGAAATTGCTGTGTGTAGCAATGCTATACATTCACAGACATTTTTACAGCCTATGAACAACATATCCTCCATGTATTTCGATGCTTCTCCTTTTTGCCATTTCAGTGACAATACAATACTTATTCTTCAGCCTGCAATAGGAGATTCATGTCTTTCTTTTTTTGTTGTTGTTAAAATAACGCAATTGTCATTTATTTTTTATTTTTTAAATTTTTTTTGTTTTAATTAGTTACACATGACAGTACAATGACCTAGACATATCATACATTTGAATCAGATGGGATATAATTTCTCATTTTTCTGAGTGTACAGGTTGCAGAATCACATTGGTCATGCAGTCATGTATATACACACAGCAATAATGATGTCTATTTTATTCTACTGTCCTTTCTTTCCCCCCTTCCCTCCCCTCCCATCACTTCTCTCTACCCAATTCTAAGGTGACCCTATCCTTTTTTTTTTCTCACATCATCATACATGTATTTTGTATAACCATGAGGATCATGTCTTTCTTAGGAGTACTTCCTACCTGCTTGAAAATCCCTGGAGTCTCTGATTATTCTTTTGTCCTTCAGAGGTACCCTTTACACTTTTGGGCTTGGTGTCAACTTTCAACACTACAAATGCTAAGTATTTCTTTAACCATGAACAAATGGTAGGAAGAAGGATAAAGAAGGGCGGTAACCCACAGGGAGGACATCAGACATATACATCAAAGAGAACCCAATAGGTCACAGGACTGGGGGTAACAGAAAACTTTATCAAACCAGACAAGCACCTGGGAAATGGGAATAGTGTGCCAAACCTCTCCTGTCATAGTTAATTATCACTCCTTAAGGGAATTAGCATCTCAAGACCACCTTACACCCATCCCTCTGGACCAGGCAGTCTCTACCCTTGGGACTAGGTCAATACAATCTTAACAAAAAAAGCTGCTGAGGGCTAAACAACAGGGTAGTAACCACTTGGGGAGATGAGCAACTAAGGTGAGAACAAGGGACCCAAAATTCTTAAAAACCCTGACTCTGTAAGAACCATGTCCTCCACCCCCACAAGGTGGCCTACACAATGTCTGTCCTGAAAGTCTCTACTCTCACTCTTTCTAATAAACTTCCGCTTGTTATTCTGTGAGATTTGTCTAACTTTCTTCTAAAAAAAAAAAAAATCACAAGAACTGGTGCCTATGGACTCCCAGGGTCACTTCAGCTGTGCAAGGGGGTCACCTCTGTGACAAAAACACAGTCAAAGCAAACTTTCTTCTGAAGTCAACGGACATTAGGACAATGAGGGACCCATCTAGATGATAGGAAAGGATACTCACTGATGACTGGAGCATGAGTCCGTAATATTTAGGAAGAAGGAAGGTGGCCAGATTTGCTTTTTCCTCTTTTTAAGTGTTTTTAAACAAATATCCAGCTAAATGTTGAACCAAAAAAAGCCCAAGGTTATTTCCTAGAATCATAGGTACATAGTGTCTCTGTTTCCAAGGTCTGAGGGATGGTGTGCTTCTGATCCTAGTACTGTTGATTCGGATTTGAACTATTTGCTGCTGATGTCAGCCAGACAATGACAACTCTGAGTAACAGAGTAACATCACAGGCAGCAGCAGCTGCAGAAGCAAGAAAAACAAGAACAAACCCTGGTTTGGAAGTTGGAAGTTTGAGGTTAAGCTCTGCTCTACTGGTATCTCTATATGGAGGTACACTTGCTACTCTCTCCAAATCTCCCTTTAAACCAGAAGATGAACTTGAAGATGTTTGAAATAACCTCCCAATACCTTTATTTTTAATTTAAATAATTCTATCTTATGGAAAAAATATGGGAAAGAAAGGTGTTTTAAAAATGAACAACATCTTTTTGAAAAAAGAATGTATTCTGTAACACTCCATTTTATGAGTCTTTTCCCACACAGGGACAGGCAGAGAGATTTTGTTTTGTTTTCTTTTGTTTTTCTTCTGTTTGAAGGCTGCGAAAACTGAAAAGAGTTGTTTGTCACACTCTGGCCAGAAGGAACTGATATTCTTAATAAAATCTCTTTTGTTCTGCCTGACAAAATATATGCACTGAATAGATCTATGAAAATGAATTAAGCCAATTAGGAAATCCAAGTTAAAAATTGATATATTAATGTTTAATAGACTGCATTTCAGCATGGGGTGGCTACTTAGTTATCCCTGTGGTAAAACTTTTGGAGAAGAGAAAGGATGAAATATAATAAAACCCTGCTTGTCTAAGTCCATTACTGGCTGACATTATCCTTTGCCATTTTCCCAATGACAGAACAGACGTAGCAGGAGGTGGCTGAATTGCCTTCTGCTTCCTGCTGGATCTTTCTTTAAGAATGTGAAACTTTAATTAGAAGTGACAAGTTTCTGATCCAGTGTTATCTACAGGAGGCATGCATGTGAAGTCAAGGCTTCCCTCCTCCTCACATAAAAACAAATGGCTATTTTCACAGGGGTCAGCTATGATAGAGAGCAAGAAAGCCATTCCTTCCAGAGAACTGTACTAGTGAAGTCAGCAACAGTGCAGCTCCAGAGCATTTTTAACAAATTGCAACAACACAACTGAAAGATGAAAAACTGTGCTGCAAATAGCTTTGCCTCTCATTAAAACATTAAGTGCATGTTAAGTAATAGTCCTACATTTTACAGCAATGACCACAAGCTCATTTCACCCTACATGAAAACCATAAACCACATCCTATATTGGATGAAGTAATTTAACCTAAGTATATCCTATAATGGTTAAAGAATGAAATTGAGGAGGGTTTTATTGACAAGGCAACCAGAAACATCATAAACTGTTTTAAAAAATAAGAACACAAAATGGTATGAAGAATATTCTTTTTTTTGTTTTTGTTTTTGTTTGAGGTTTTTATGGATGGGGGTGGGTACCAGAGATTGAACTCAGGGGCACTCAACCACTGAGCCACATCCCCAGTCCAATTTTGTATTTTATTATTGGAGACAGGGTCTTACTGAGTTGCTTAGTGTCTTCCTGTTGCTGAGGCTGGATTTGAACTCCCACTCCTCCTATCTCAGCCTCCTGAACTGCTGGGATTACAGGCATGCACCAATGCGCCTCGTAGAAGATTCATTTTTTGTTTAAAAAATCACATACATGCTTTTTTAGAAGAAAACTATATGAAAGTGTATAGAAAAGGAACAAGTAACAGTTACCTCTGAGTGGCAGGATTAGGGGACATTTTTTTTCATAATTTAATCATATTTTCTAAATTTTCAAGGAGAAATAAATGCCATTTCATAATTGGATAGGTGTTTCCTTTGTGTTTTATTTTTGAGAAGTTTTTAATGTGACAAATATTTATGATGAAAAGTTAATTACTTGTCATAAATAATAATGTCCAATTTGGTTGTAGATTCTGTTTTTATTAAAATATCCACTATTGTGCTTGCAAAAGGATATTACTTATTGATAATTCAGGTTGACTGCTCTTTTATATAAATGAATGTAATTATATTGTTTTTATTTTTAATGAACTAAAAATTTTTCAAGAAGATAAATGCCATGGCCAGAGTACTAAAAAAATGTTAAATACTGCTATGTGCATAATTAAATGGAAGTTCTAAAAAGATATTTGCCTTGTATTAGCAAAATCACATAGTTATAGGTTTTAGGAGGTAGAATAAACATTTAGAAATCATTTAAGTAAATAATTAGATGAATTACTAATTTTCAGACTAGTGTATTAGACTCTAATTCCCTGAATAATATAATTATTCATTAGTTTTGAAATCTTATATATGATATATTTACTTTTAACATGTGTATATTATAAATAAATAACAATCTGAATTACACACATATAACGTTCTTTATAATGGTCAATACTATATTAAACTGGTTTCTACCTGCTATACTTTAGCCAGGTTTATGGATAAAAATTATGTATTTGGGGGGTGGAGTTGTGACTCAGTGGTAGAGCTCTTGCCTAGCATGCATGAGGCACTGGGCTTGATCCTCAGCACCAGATAAAAATAAAAAATTAAATAAAATAGAGTTCTATGTCCATCTCCAACTAAAAATATTTTTAAAAATTCTGTATTTTCTGTTATTTTTTACTTGATTGGGTCAATATTATTTTGGAATAGAAGCTACTTCAATCTCTTCGGACTATCTGGTATATAATTAGCTATGAATTCTTACACCTACTCAATTAAAAAGTCTTTCATTGACAGTTCTGCAGCTTGGTTACTGCCACAGAAACATTCTTCTTCTACCTGGCCCTATCTCTTGATTAAAATCTCTAAAGAGTATAGTAAAATATAAGAGTATTTTATTTTATTATCAAAGTGGAGTCATTGGGCTTTAGCTGCAGCTAGGAAGGGTGTGTGTTTATTTATGGTCTGAATATTCATCTCCTTCTGATTCATGAGTTGACCCTAATCAGAAAGTGAGGGTACGAGGAGGAGGTGAGGCCTCTGGAGGTGGTTAGACCCTGAGGGCACAGCTATCATCAATGCCATTAAGTCCCTTATATAACCTCAGATGCTACCGTACCTTCTTTCTGCACTTACAGACTCCGTAATTGTGACTTTTCTGAAGTTATAAGGCACCCTTTTATGGCATTGTGCCACAACAGCCAGAAAGGAATAAGATGGTGAGATTATATTCAAAGATTTCACTATTTTTCAGCCACAAACTACAATTTTCTGATAGGGAGGAAAACACATTGTTCATAACTTTTTACCATAGCTCTTTAAATAAAGTTGAGAAAAATGGAGGAGTGATAAGACATGAAGAGAAGGAAAGGAAAGGTTTGGTTTAAAAAGAATCATGCAATGCTTGAGTAAATGAAAGCTACTGACCACGTGCTTCAAATGGGCCACAGGACAGCTTTTAAAGACTGTCACAGTTGCTCAGGTCTTAAAACAGGAAAACTATTGCTCACTGTTGAGCTCAAGCAACCACATGCAATGGCTGGAGATCCCTGGCTCCAGTACATCTGTGTCCTCAACATATCTGACAGTCCTCCAAGTTCTCTTCACTAGCTCCTTCTCATTCTAGACGAGGCAGGCAGAGACCCTGGCATTGTCTCCTGATTCTAGACAAAAGACCTCCTGTCTTCCTTCACAAAATAATGAAAAAAATAATGGGTAAAACTAAAATTTTCTACCCATCTCTACATTCACTGATTCGGTAATATCAAGTAACATCAAAGACTCACTATCCACCTGTTAGTGTGCTACTTCATAAAGCATTTCATTTTCTAGTCTGATGTTTTGGTGCATTCTTTTACATTCATGGATCCTTGATACAAAAATGATGAGTTATAACAAAATTTATATCACCAAATTCGCCCCTGGAGAATCAAATCAAGGTTCAGCAAGAAGTGAGAGACCAAAGACGGAATTAAAGCCCAAGCTCTATTAAACAGCGCTCGGTTGGTTCAGAAACTGGTTGATGTGCACAGTTGTGTCCACTTATCCACCCCTGCAGTGTTAGGACTCTGTTCTCTGAGTCTGAAATTATTATCAACCTGATGAACAATGGGAAAACAGAGAGGAAGCTGCACATCTAAGCTTTTGGAGAAGGGGAAACGAACAGAGATCTAATCAGGATCAGAAAATAGCCTATAACAGGAAGATCTAATATATTTTTCCTATTTCTAAGTCTCAGTCTTCAGTTTGAACTTCCAACAGCCGTGGTACCTTGATGAGGGCTTGCTGCAGAGAAGTTAGTGTGCTATGCTCAAAACCCATGCTAACCAAACACAATGCATCACCATGAGTAGACTTGGCACTCTTGCTGAAGAGTACAGTCAGAAGCAATGGGCATGCTCTTGTGGGAGAATTTCACAAGGAAGTTAGCCAAGTATTAGCTGGAGAGCTTTGACCTTGCTGTTTGGATGGTAGCTTAGCCTGGCCATCTGTGGTCATGGATGCCACCCACTGAGTCGCACATACACTGAAATGAGATGGCCTTTCTGTAAATACAGCTCCTCCTGTTCTTAAATGATTCTCCACCTCCAAAAGGTCAGAAAGAACATTACTTGACTACAGATCTCTTAAATTATGAGTCATGTTTCCTAGATAACAGAAATAAAGGACTATTGACATCTGAAGCATAACTGTCTCCCTTTCCAAATTTTGTTATGAACATTTTCAAACATACAGACAGGTAGAAAGAATGACACAATGAACACCTACATAGCCATCACTGAGTTCAACAAGCATTACATTTTGCCTTATGGCTTTCTCTATCCTTACTGTGTTTTAATGCCTGAACATTTCACCAAAGAAAAACCTATGAAAGAAGCTCACTCAGATCCTGTGAATGAGTGTCTGTCCCTCCTCCTTCCAGCCTTCCCAGGTCTCAAGGTGTGAAGAGTTTATACTCTTAGCTTATGCCTTGAACTCACCTGGCATTCAGCTCAAAGGCCTTGTTATTCCTTGTTCACCATCTTGGTATTTAAAGCTCTACCTATCTCAACCTCCCTGTCTAGGTCTATATGACTCCCTTGCAGTTTGCTTTAGTCAGGCTGATGAACCCACCAACACCAAGTTCTTCACAATGGTCTTACCAGTGCCCTAGGAATCTACACACCCTGAATCATCTTTTAGTAAACTTGAACTGAAGACCTAAACACTTGAACTCAAGATGTAAAAATGCACTTGTTATTTTGGACCTTATGTGATCAATCAAGAATAAAGTCTGTATCTATAGAGCCAATGAAAACTATTTCCACCAAGCTTTTCTTAACCTCTTTTTAATTTTCTGCCAGGTACGTTCAGGTGATTCCTACTATTTATTTCCATCTTACCATCATGTGAAGAATAGGACAGAGCGATGAAGAGTAATACCTCTGCATTCAGCGTTCAGATGACTATGACCCCAAGCACAGTGGCAGTGTAATCTTACACATGACATCATTTCTTCATGCAATATGGAGAAACTAGTACCATCTACTTTGTAGACCTAAAGTTAGCATTAAATGAGGTAAGGCATGCATAGTTCTCACAGAGTGATGAGTATATGTTAAATCCTTCATTGAGGACTACCCTCTGATACTGATATTTTAAGTGTTGTTTCAATACAGCCATTATTGAATACTGACACAAGATAAATTTCCTGTTAGACTGCCAGCAATTAAAAAAAAATGACAAAATTGAGGGTGGGTGAGCAGGAGGAGGATCTGAGCATCTGTGAATCAATCCTGTCAGTGGAAATTTTAGTTGAAATAAAATGTTCTACTATTTATCCATAAAAAATGAAATGATACATTCATAAATGTTTTAAAAATTAATTTTCTGAATTAACAATACAATTAAGAAAACAATCACAATTTGTGAGGCTGCTCTGTGCATGTCAAATGCTTTCATGAATCTGCATGTTTGATCTAGCAGCCCTTTTTGGGAAGTGGGGATGGGAGAATGACGATTTCCTACCATCAATTGTTCAAAGCACAGAAATGGTATCCATTTGGTCTTAATGGTACAAATGAATAATGGAGTAGTCACTTTTTTTTTTTGGTATGACTAGTGACAATGCATAAAGTCAATTCATCATCTGTACTGGTATTCCTTGTCTCTCTCAATTCTGAAGATATTCTGATTGCTGATCTTCCTGTACTCTCAACTACATATGTATGCATTCACAAATTCATTCCCAATATTCACTGAGTTGCTATTTACATGTAGGTGCTTTGTCACTACTGGATTTGTTATTCATATTGTTATTATTAATATTATTGATATTGGTGATTGAGTCCAGGGGCACTTAACCACTGAGCCACATCCCCTGCCTCTCTCTTTTTTTAAAAAAAATTATTTATTTATTCCTTGTTTAGTTGGACATAATACCTTTGTTTTTTAAATTTATTTATTTTTATGTGGTGCTAAGGATGGAACCCAGGGACTGGGTCGCAGTAGGTGAGTGCTCTACAGCTGACCCACAACCCCAGTCCCTCCCACAGTCGTTTTAAAATATTTTATTTAGAGATAGTTTCCTACTGAGTTGCTTAGTGCCTCACTATGTTGCTGAGGCTGGGTTTGAACTCATGATCCTCCTGCCTCAGGCTCCCAAGCTGCTCAGAATACAGGTTATGTGTGCCCACAGCCGGTATCAGTACTGGATTTAAAAAGAAAATACAACAGATCTCTATCCTATAGGTGAGTATTGTAGGGAAAGAGTAAGAGCTCGGGATGATTTCTGCATGAATTCTTTGAAGATGAGATGATTTGATGGGAAATGTATGTCCATCACCGAGTCCGCTGCATGGCCACTGCTTGCCATTAGCAGTCCTCCCACTGTTCCCTGACCAATGGCCAGCTTATTATTTCTGTCTCTCCTCTGCCTTCTTCCAGATCCCTACTTCTCTCTATGCTTAACTTTTAAGAAGTGGGAGCTACAACCTTTCCATGTTTTCCATGGTCCACACGGCCACTCATTCATTAAGGTCTTTGTGACTGCCTGTGTTACGTGGTTGACTTCAAGATGTATGTTTAGCAAAATGTATCTGCTGAACACAATTATTTCCATTAGTGATTTTTAAAGTCACCACTGTGGTGGTATTTTTTCAGACAATGTTCAGCGTATTTTCTCTCTGTTTTTCTTCCTTCCTAAAGAAGCATGTACATGAGCAGTGTGGGTGTCTAATCCATTATTTTGCCTCCAGGGCTCCCTCTATGTCCTTCCTTTGTCGTTGTTTTTTTTTTTTTTTCTCCCTCCCTTGACAGCTAAATGCCTCTTTCTACAACCATGATAAACAGAATCTGAATCTCAGGGTCTATGATCACACATGAGTCAAGCATAAAATAAAAATGAGATAAAACAGGTAAGAAAAATATTCAAGTAGAGGTATCCCTGTGTAGCACTGGGCTCTGGTTTTGAAACTGGAACAGAATTCAAATTCCATCTCCAGTGATTTTTATTTTTGTGTGTGTGTGTGTTCTTGGGAAAGGTTCATCATCTTCTGTTTGTTCATTTGAATGTAAACTCATAACAGTTCCTAATATGTGGGGTTATTATAAGGATTAATACAGTAGCTCCCCCTTATCCTTGGGAGGGATGTTTTTCAAGATCTACAGTGGATGCCTAACACCATGGAGGGGGGGTATCAAACCCTATGTATACTATGCTTTTTCCTATGCATAAACACCCATGGTACAGTTTTATTTATAAAGCAAAGCATAGTGAGAGATTAATAACAGTACCTAATAATAAAATAGAACAACTATAACCAAACAGTACTTGAGTTTACACGAATGGAATGTGCTCTCTCTTAAATTTTCTTATTGTACTCACCTTCTTATGCAATGATGTGAGGTGATGCAAAGCCAGCCCAAGGAGATGCAGAGAAGTGACCCGTGACCGGCAAGGGCATTGTGATGCAGCTTTAGGTGACCACGGACCTTCTGACACTGTGTCAGGAGGAGGATCATCTGCTGCGAGTGATCTGGGATCACAGAGCTATGACAATATTGATGGGTGGATGTCAGGAGGAGGTAATGTCAGTGGTTAGTGATCTTTGGTAGCTGATTGCAGAAAAATTTTGGAAGAACATCATAACCAGAAGTTGCTGGTCTTCCTTTTGAACTCATCAACGCATTGCTGCTGCGGAGGTTGTAATCCTTCAGTGATCACATGGATAACTTTAATGCTGTATTCCATCTGAGGATCGCATTCCATAGTCTTGTCCCTTAATGTCTGAATAATTAGAAATCCTTCAGCAAATTTTAGGAATGCCCACACTGCTGGTTCTGCTTCAGGTTTTTCTTCTTCATCTTATTCTGTCTCTATGGGAGACTCATTGAGTTCTTAAAATTCCTCATCTGTTAACACTTCTTGATGGCCTTCCATATGTTGTTCCACTTTTTCACCAAGTGTGTTGGCAAATCCTTCTCCACCTACTTGCCTTGTCCTGGAAATGATTTTCTTAACTTTTCCATCATTCCCTGGGAAGACTTTACCATAATTTATTACCTCACTCTTTAAGTTACTCCCAAGGATATTGACAATGTCTTGTTTCAACTCATTATTGCAATTCTTGATGGGTATTATTTCATCAGCAAGAATGAATTATTACCATTGCTGTATTATATCCAGATTAAGGTCTATATCATCTGCTGATCTAAAGCAATCAAATGCCAGGTGGATATATGGGGCCTTGACAAACTGAACAAAGCTCTGGCCAAGGATCTAAAGCAATGAGATTGTATTTGGAGGTAAACATAGAATGTGGGCATTTTGATTTACATAGTAAGCAGATTCAAGATGGCCAGGGACACTGTCTACTATTAATAGGACTTCAAATTCCAACTTTCCCTCTTCCAAGTATTTTCTCACTTCTGAGATGAAGCACTAGAAGAACTTTTTCATAAACAGGATGGCTGTTGCCCACTCTCTCTGATTATGTTGCCAGAACATGGGCAGAAAACTCATTTTTGTTTCAAGTGCATGTGTATTCTCTACTCTGCATCCTATGCCTGACTTTCTCACATGCCCGATTGCCTCACAGTACCAGAGTTGACAACCTGCCCTTTCATACTTCACGCCCTCATTTCCTTTGTTTTTTTTTTCTTTGAATGTGGGTTCTATTGCATATCTTAGTTCAAAAGAGCTCAGTTTCACTGAATTTGAAGATGTACTTTGGATGCGATCCTTTGTCCTTAATCAGCTTCTTCAATTCTGCCAGAAATGTGACAGCAGCTTCTGCATCAGCAGATGCAGCCTTCCCAGTAAATTTTATATTTTTTCAGTTTAAACCTATTTCTGAATTGGTGTCACCATTCCTTTCTTGCAGTAAATGGTTTGGTGTCAGTGGTTTCTGGGGATCCTGTGTCAAAGTCTTCTTAGGCTCAGTTCTTTTTAGCAGAAGATACTATTGTCAATGGGAACACATTTTCTTGACATGTCTTCCACCCACAATTTTAATGCTTTTTCCATCTTAACTAAGCACTTATCACTTACTGTGGCTATAACTTTTACATTTTGAGGTGGGAGAGCAAACTAGCACGGAAATCTTTTTCCTTCTTCACAATTTTACACTTAAAAGATAAATTCCTTATTGTGGATCTTAGCAAATTAAGTGTATGATGCTTTTTCATTCCTTGTAACTCAAAAACACTCACCTTTTCACTTAAAGGGAGCATTTTACAACTTCTCTTTGGCACATGTGAACTGCCAAAGTGGCATATGTGAACTGGCAATTTAAGACCATATTGAGAAAAATAAGGGTTATTTGAATGCAAGCACTGCAATACTTTGATGGGACATGATTACCAAGAGAGTTACTAAGTGACTAATAGTTGGGTAGCACATACTGCAAGGAAACACTGAACAAAAAGATGATTCACATCCCAGGTGAGAGAGATCCAGATGGCAACTAAGATCTTATCATGTAACTCAGAATAGTTAAATAGTTAGTAGTTTATTTCTGGAATTTTTATATATTTTCAGACCTCACAGTTGAAATGGAAGAAAGTCAAACTGTAGATAAGGGAGAGACTACTGTATAATAATGCATGGGAAACACTTAGCTCAACATTGAACTCTAGTGTTCAGTCAATGGATAATACTATTATTAGTACTATCATCACCATTCCATAAAATAGAATAGATCAGAGGTTACTGAAAATGTTAAAATTTGTAATATCTTCCACTATAATACATCCTTGATGAATGTTATTTTATTAGCAACAGTGACTTATTCCCACCACTGCACTATGTCCAGACTAAGATCTGTATCAATTGTTGATCAAATGCAATCAAAGGCCAGGCGAGAAGACGTGAACTATAACGAAAAGAAATTCTCTGCCTTGCATTATTCTCAGAAATGTGTGTGTGTGTGTGTGTGTGTGTGTGTGTGTGTGTGTGTGTGTGCATTTTCTTCATTTTCCCCGGGAAGTCATATACTCCTTTTAATACAAAATAAAATTTAAAAGTAGAAATTGCCTAATTTAAAATGATCCTTATCCACATAGCATAGCATCACAATTCTTTTCTGACAGGGAGGTACCTTTAAGAGTATGAATATCCTATTAATAAGCATAAAACAACTACTTTGTTTATTTTCAGGTCAGAATGCTCCTTGGAGGGTGCGAGGGCACACTAAGCCTTCCTGTCATCAGAGGACCATGACCCAGTTCAGGCAGCTCAGGAGCAATTTACAAAACAGAGCATCTGCCACATTCAAACACAATCATTCGGCATCCATGATTTTTTTCTTTTTCCATTCTGAAGAAACCTTGCATCTCTGTTACTTTGATATTGTTTATCCCTATTCCTTAAAGAAAGCAGCTTTAGGATCAGCAGCTGATTTTGGAAGATAATTCAGAAAATAAAAACTTAGTCTTAGCTGGTGCTAAGTCCCTTTGTAAACATGCTATCCTAAGCTCTCAGATATTTACTGGATAGGAGGTTTAACTGTTTATCAGCAAAATTGCAGGCACAGTAAAGAAAACAGCACATTACTCTTCTGTTACAAAAATCAATAATTATTTTGTTCAGGAAAAGTTAAATATTAAAATGGATACTACAGACCTGAGGCCATAAAGGACTGTGCCATCTGGATGCAGGCGGATCATGCGGTTTTTGACAGTCACTCCATGAACAAATGACTTCTTATCGTTCAGGAAGTAGGTATCAGGCACCCAGAGCTGATCTGCCACTCTGTTGTCCAAAGTCAAGTTTAAAGGTATTACATTATAGGACAGCCTCTTATCTCTCCAGGCTTGCTGAAAGTACATTGTCAAGGTATAATCCTGTGGATATGAGAAGAAAAGTTTTTATTTGTTACCAAAATACACTCGTTGCATAGACAAGCACCTCATTGTTACTGAGAAAACAATACATATGGCCAAACACCATAAACTACCCCTAGATAAGTACACAAATATATTTTATTAAATGCATTCTTCCTAGACAACCACTGTGTGCCATACATGCACTTTGGTAAGGGCTTTAAATACAGGAGGAGGGAAGAGAATATATCCATAGGAAGTTTATAATATATTTCCCAGGAGGAAAGATACTAAGACATAAATACGTGATAATTAATTTGCATTTTTGAAAGTGTAGTATACAGGACTATTGTAGGTGGGTTATATCATATTTTTTAAAAATAGCCATGTACTTGTTTTCTTGTCTTCTAAAAGAATTAATGAGCATATCAGACCTAAGGTTTCATATATTCACTCATTCAACAAATGTGTTATTTGTAAGTATGATGTGACAGGCATTATGGAGGAAATGGGGTAAAAGTGTTTTGTTTTATTTTTTTTTAAAAAAAGGTTAAATGCATGTTCTCAGGGAAGTTTTAAATAAAGCATAGAAAAATGATAAAATAATGTCAAATAATGCTCCATTATACTATGCAAAGAAAGGAGAACATGAGATACTTCACTGGGATTGTAAAGAAAAAGCTCTTTAAGGAGTTGGCATGTTGAGACCAGGTAAACAGCCCAATTCACTGGCTCTCAGCAGAATATCCCAAGCACTGGAGAGTCTGCAAAGGACCTGAGGAAACATGGGATTGGAATATGTAAAGAAAAGAACAGAGACCTGCTGTTTAGAGCCCAGTGATGCACAGAGTGGTAATGGACCAGTGAAGAGAAACAGCCTCATGAAGTTCACACTTCAGTACAGAATGCAAGTTTAAAAGAATAGTTTAGAAAGTAATTAATTTATTACTGTAGCAATTGCAAGAGTTAAAAAAAAAAAAAGAAAGAGAATCCTAATCAGTCTAATCCATATGAGTTTCCCAGCAGAGGTGACATTTTCACCAAGTCTTAGCTGACTTCCTAGCTAACTGAACAACATTAACTCAGTCAATACAACATGAGAATTTAAATCCATGGATTATGGATCAACATGCGGGGGCTCCTCGTTTTTCAGAAAATGAAATGCTACAGAGGGAGCACTGACCTTGGAATTTCAACTTTATTATTTCTCTACTTTTTTTCTAGGGTGTACATTTATATCACTTCCTTTATATTTCTTTTAGAGTAACCATAACCAGGGCTTTTAATTCAAACTTGGCCTAATCAGGAAATTATAAAGGGAATTAAATGTACAACTCAAGTGAAATTTATAAACTACAAAAGCTATACATAATGAATGAATCACCTGCATATTTACTGTAAGATTTTTATCCACCAGAGGCCTATGGGTACAATGTAATTGCTTTCTCCCCTTCATCTGAACCACTAAGTGAAGGACCAAATGTTCATTTGAAAAAAGATAATTACAACTCTAGTTCAAAATCAATTCACTATGCCCTACTTGGGGGTTTCAAGAAAAAAGAAACTAGGATGATGTTTTAATCATCTCGGAAACCCCAGGTGCAACACAATGCCTGGGGCACAAATAATGAATCAATGAGGGTCCCATAAGGCACACCAGTTGGACTTCTGCCCGTAATTGGACAGTTCTGTGTGTAAGATGCTTTAATCTTCATGAAGTCCTCATTTCCCACACTTGGTTGAGATTTACAATCATAATTTAGTTACACCATTTGAAAATATAACTTATAAGATGATATGCATAAACATAGAATAGGTTTTTTAAAGCAAACTACAGTCCCTGTGAAAACAGTAAAATGTTTTCTGTGGTTTCAAAAATGGACATATTTGGAAGAAATTCATAAGTCCCTGTGCAACCTTTTAAATTTATGACCAAACTTCTAACAAAAGATGAATTAACATTCTAACAGCATATCAAATATCCCACGGTGGGCTTCTTTTCTGCAGCATTCTGTTTTATCCACAGTCTCTAGAAAAGCTTTTTATTTATATATACATATATATAAAAACTTGAAGATTCTCAAATTATGTAGCTAGAAAACAGAAAAAAAAAGGCCAGTTGTATTTTTTTTCATGTGTGTACATTACAAATAACTTAAAAAGAGGACATATATTAAAAATTCAATTAATACTTGGAGAGGATGAATCCGGGGATTTCAAATTCTTGCATATAAAATGGAAAATATGATTATTATTTTTATTGGAAGATAAAGCTATTTATACCTCCTTGATAATAAATCCCGTTGAGATTTAGGAGAATTTAGTTTGGAAGATGCTAGAGTTTACCAATCAGCTGAGATGTGTTTGGACACATGAAATCATATTCTCTTTGGGGCTAAATAAATGGTAATATTGTGAGATCCTGTGTTACATGCTAACTCCTGTTATTTGTCAGCAAGTTACTGCCTGCTAAGAAATGCTCCCAGACAGACCCTGGTGATTCTGCAAACTGTCACATCAATTTCCATTTCATTTATTTTTAAATTACACATCCTGACATTATCAAAAGGGGTAGAAGCTCTTGAATCTGTAATCCATGTTATCTCCAAACAGGAAGGGATTTAGATGATTAAAACTAAAGACAAAAGATTTTCAACATTAAACAAGTTAGAGTAAGCCTACTATATGCTCTTTCTCCAACTAATTTCGAGGATAAATCCTGATCCTGGAAGGAATAAAATAGCATCTAACTGTGAACTTTGCAAAGCATATGGTAGAGGGCAGCACAAGGAGAAGAAAGACCATCACAGATGGGAGATTCATATTTGTTTTATTTTTCTTCTATTTCTGTTATTTACTTAAAGTAAAACACACATGCACGTACACAGAGTCAAAAGCATCCATGCCTAAGTGGAGAGATATAGCATGTTCCTGGATTCACAGAGTGAACAGTAAGATGCCAATTCTCTCTGAATTGACCTAGAGATGAAACTCAGTCCCTAGCTAGATACTACCTAGCAGATTTTTTTGAACATATTGACAAAAAGGTTCTAACATTTATGTGGAAAACAAAGGAAGAAGAACAGCCAAAATGATGCTAAAAGGGAAGATCCAACTTGAAGGACTGACTGTGATTGTAAGAGTTACTCCTATGCTAGACTAAGACAGAGTAGTAGCATTGATAGAAACACAGACTGATGAAACAAGAGAGTCTAAAAACAAACCCCTACACCAGTATGTTCACTTGGTTTGTGTCAGAGGTACAGACTGTAGAATGTCTAATGCTTTCAACAAATGAATTAGGTTAACTGGAACATCTATGTGCAAATAGACATAGAAGCTTGACGTGGAGTTCATATCATGTAAATCCATCATAGATTGAAGTAAAATTACAAGACCTTGAAATGAAACAGAAGAAATTCTTAGTGACCTTGAGTTAGACAAAGACTTCTCTGATGCAAATCCAAAAGAACAACTGATAAAACAAAATAAAAAAAATTGGTCAACTGAATCTCAATAAATCTAAAAAAATTTGCTGCATGAAAAACAGAATGAAGAGAGTACAAATACAAACCACAGACTGGGATAAAATGTTGACCGCCCACATATGTGACAACATAAGGGAATAAAGAATCCTCAAAACTCATCAAACAAGCCAATAAGAAATATACAAAAGATATGAGCAACACTTAGCAAAAGAAAATGCAGAAGGTTTTCTCTAATATGTGGATACTAATTCACAATAAAGCAGTGGCAACTAGGGAAGAATAGTGTTACCCTAGATTAGGCAGAGGGAATTGATGAGGGGAAAGGGGAGGGGATGTGGGCATAGGAAAGATAGTAGAATGAAACAGACATTATTATAGTATGTATATATGTGACTGCATGACCAATATGATTCTGCAACATGTACACTCAGAAAAATGAGAAATTATATCCCATCTATATATGATATATCAAAGTGTATAAAAGCATTCTACTATCATGTATCATTATAAAAACAAATAAAAAAATTTAAAAAGTAAAATAAAGCATATGACTTTTCCAGAAAAAAAAGAAGGCATACAAATGCTAAGCTTATGAAATCATGTTAAACATCATGAGTCATTATGAAAAAAACAAATTAAAAACCATAAAGAGAGCCTGTTGGGGTGGTGCATGCCTATAATCCCAGCAGCTTGGGAGGCTAAAACAGGAGGATCCCAAGGTCAAACACAGGGTCAGCAACTTAGCAAGGCCCTAAACAACATAGGGAGACCGTGTCTCAAATAAAAAGTTAAAAGGTCTGGGAATGTGGCTGAGTGGTTAAGCACTCCAAGGTTCAATCTCTGGTACAAAAGAAAAAACAAATGCAAACAAGCAAACAAAAATACATAAAGAGATCCCGCTACCATTAGAAAATTTCAAGTAAAAACATGAAAAACAATGGGAAGATCCAAGTGCTTAAATGCACAGCCACTGAAAGAAAACCTCCACATTATAAGCAGAAATACAAAACTACCAGCCACTTGGGAAACAGTTTGTCAGTTTTTTACAAAGTTAGAATACATTTGATCTATCATCTAGGAATCCCACTCCTGGGTGCAAATATTACAGCAGCTCCATTTCAATGGTCCAAACAAGAAGTCATCTGACCATTCCTTAGAAGATGAAGGAATAAACAAAACATAATACATCCACAACACAGAATATTACTCAGCAATAAAAAGAAAAAATATCAAAATATGAAACAACATCAATGCCTTACAAATGTAGAATTTTAAACCAAAGAAGACAAGATCAAAAGGATATGCATATAGGATGCCATTTGTATGACACTCTGGAAAAAGAAAAACTGTATGGGCAAAGAACAGCTGGGTGATTCCGAGGCTGACTTCAAATGGTGAGCAGGAGGAAATGATGTGGGCGACAGCACTGTTCCGCATCTCCTGGCTGCAGTGGTTATAGGATGTTATGCATTTGTTGAAACTCAGGTAAGCGCTTTTTAAAAGCATGTCTTGGGTCAGACACATCCGTGTCCATATCCCAATAGTCCCACCTCCCTTCAGAATGATCTTGAGTGAATCCTTTGGAGTCACAGCATGTTTCCAACTCTAAAGAAAAACTATATCTAATGAACTTAGGAATTTGAAAAAACAAGGGTTGGTTTGATACCTGGGGTGGGGAGAACAGGCATATGCATAAAGTAAGTTTCCTCCATGCACAGGGGAAGGGTGTTCCACAGTCTCCCACAGGGCCTGACCAGACCATCCCAAATGGTCATAGACTCTCAGATCCCACTGTGTACAATGAAGCCTGTGGACGTGGCAGCTTCAGAGGCCACTTCTAGGAATAAAATCAGTCTGTTCTATGTAAGGCTCTGCTGAACTCACATTCCAATCATGCTCTCATGCAAAAATCTTCTTAACATCTGAATCTCTTTTCATTTTTATTTTTGTTTTGCTGTCTTTGTAATTTTCTTTTCCTTATACCAAGATTTTAAACTTTCCTGTCTATTTGGCTTAGAATTCTAGAAAATAAATAGTGAAACAATTTGTGTGTGTGTTTCTCTTTCTGTATTTTTCTAACCTCTTTTAACTTTATTAATTTTTAAATTGCCTATTCATGTTTTTTTTGTCATTTTTTTTTCCTACCTGGGGAAACAGCAGCTATTACTGTAATTTTGGAAATTTGGAGACACATACACACTAAATTTTGCTATTTTGTTATTGTATTTTAAATCTCTTTCCATTTAATTTATTTTATAGTTCAGAGCAAAATTAGTACAGAATTTCTCTTTAGAACTTTTTTACAAAACTTCATCAAAAATTAAAATTTTCTAGGATCATAAGACAATATCAAATTAGAAAGTTCATTTTCTTATTTTTTTACTTACCATTTTATTATTATTAGCCAAAGTACAAAGCTTATTAAAATAGCACACCTTTATTCACTAATGTCCTTTTCTGTTCCAAGATGCAACCACAATCCAAACTTGACCTTAGTTCCTAGCTGCTGGAACCTGTGACAGTTCCTCAGTCTTTCCTTGTTTCTGATGTCAGTACTTTTGAGGAATAGCAGTGTTATGTGGTTGAATGTTCTCCAGTTTGGATTTATCTGAAATGTCCTTATGATTAGGTTGAGATTTTTTGGTTTGGGCCAGAATGTCACCTTGACAATGTCATCTGCACCATATTAGGGATAAATATTCTCCGTATGTCTTATTTCTGGTGATATCATCTTGCACAGTGGTTAAGGTAGTATCTGCCAGGCTTCTCCACCTTGAAGTTGTGATTCCTTCGTGATTAATAAATAACCTGGGTAGGTATTTTAGGACTAACGTAAATAATAACATTATTAAGCTCATGTCTATATTCACAGTGGGTTTTTTTTTCATCTAAGTTTCTAACTCTCTTTGTCATCCATACTGAACCAATGTTTTCACTCAGTTGACCAGTGTGACAAATTAGTAAGCAAACACCAACGCCTGAAGGTGTTCTACCATTAAATAGTGAAAAGTAGCTCCTTGCAGATCACTTTCCATTTTTCTAATAATTTCCCTACCTGTGGCATTGCCCTGACCACTTCCAGCTCAGGACTTGTTTTCTGGAGGTCAAGTGTGGTATCTCCTAGTCTCGATCCTGCAGGCTGCCGATGGGTAGCCTGTATCCACCTGGACCTGAACCACTACTCACCCTTTAAGTTTGACTTTCACCTTGTCCCTCCTTTATCTCTGTGGCTTTCCCACAAGTTTTCTTCTTCTCTAGGCACCTAAGCATTTCTAATCTATGGACCTTTTCCTTCCTTCGTCAAAAGACTATGGATATGGGAAATACTCAACATCATTGTTGTTTTATTTCCTAACATTTCTCTATCTGGGAAAGACAGCAGAGTAAAGAGTTGTTTCCACAAATGTTTGGTCTTCTATTTAAGGATGAAAAGACACATAACATTTTATTTTTAATAACCAGTTGTTAAATCTTGTTTCCATCAGTGATAAGGTATGGGATGTTTAATTTTCTTTATTATAGCTCCATTTTCCAAGCTTTGAAAATGACTATTACTGGGCTAAAATCTTGAACTTTGGTGATTAGTCTTGCTTATTGAGTTCTTCTAAGATTAGATGTTCCCAGAGAAATTCCAATTTGCTTTAAAGCTTTTATAATTTAGAAAAAAAAATAATTTAACTTGCTCTTAATCATCCCTGGCTGAAAGAATAATGGTTTCTAATATATTATCCTTTATTCTTTTTCTAGTGGTTTATCAAAACTGAGTTTCTGAGCTGAGAATTTGAGTCCTTGATTTTTCTAAGTCAGGGCTAATATTTTCAAGGCAGTAAAAAAACCTGTGATTTAAGAAGTACTAATAACATGTTTAATTTAAATGCAACACCAGTTTCATGTGAATCAAGCCCAGTGTTTGTTCAACATGCACATTTATCACACAGGACATAATTCAATTTGGGGGATGTTTAGAAAAGTCTTTCCGTTTTTCTAATTAGTATTTCAATTTTTTTAAATATGTGTGACACAAAATGACTTACTTTCAAAGATTAGAATGTCAGACTATTTTTATATGTAAAATCTTATGATCTTTTTCCTTGTATAGGACAAAGACATTACATTTGATACATAAATTATCACCTAAATAATTCTGTAATAAAAACTAACTTTATAGAATATTCTGATTTGGAACTGGTATCTCCCCACATAAAACTCATGTGTTGAAAGCAGGGTTCCTCATGCAGCGTGTTTCAGAGATGAAAGGACTGGATTGTGAGGCTATAACCTCCTAAGTGGATTAATCCATTTGATAGGTTAATAATTTAAATGTACTAGATGGTAACTGTAGGAAGGTAGGGCATGGATGGAGAAAAAGGCCACTGGGGGCCTGACCTTGGGGACTATATCTGTCCCTAGCCCCTTCCTGTCTGACTTACTTTTTGCTTCCCAGCTGCCCTGGGCTGACAGCTTTTTGTCCCCATAAACCCTCCTGCCATGATGTCTCTGCCTTAGCGCTGGCCAACCATGGGGTGAATCCTCTGAAACCATAAAAGTCAATAAATAAGTCTTTTCTCCTCGAAGTTGTTCCTTTCAGGTATTTTGGTGACAGCCATGAGGCATCATAGACTGTGACCTCCTTGAGAGTAAAGACTGCATCTTACTCATTTGTACACAGTCAATATTTAGCACACTTTCTGGTAAATGGAAGGAACTCTAATCGCCTGTTCTTGAGAACACGTGCAGAGATCTCTAAGATGTGCATGATTTTTGTTCCAATTTTCTCATCTAGTGATATTTTTAGAAAATAATTAAGTAGTAAGTGTTCACAGCTTTCCCTCTAAATATTGTCACAAATTTCTTACATCTGTCTTCAGTACTAACAATCTATTATAAGGCCCTATTATGTGTGAGCTATGATAATGCCATTGGTACTGTCTCCTGTCTCACCCGTGCCCTCTAAAGGGTAGTCAAAACGTAAAAGCAGACAGATCATATGTCTTCCTTAAATGAAATAATTCAAAATCTTTTTGCTTACACTCAGAATAAAATCCAAACCTACTACGATGGCCTTACATGATCAGGACCCCAACCGTTTCTTTGATCTCACCTTCTGTTCTCCCTCCTCCTTCTTCACATCAAAAAGCTAAGCCCATCCACACTGATCTTTTCTGCTTTTCAAATACTTCAAACTCCTGAAGCCTTTATGAGCCTTGTCTTCATAATTGACTGAAAAGCTTTGTCTTCAAGAGTGGTTAGATCTCCTGATACTCAGAACTCAAATCCAGTGAAGAGTTGAATCTTTAATATGCAACTAAGTAAATTAAATATAGTACAAATACACAATGAAACATAGACAGGAATAAAAATAATATTGTGAAATTATCAACATGCTAGATTTTCTAGATATGTTAATAATATAAATTATTACATATTAATTTTTAAATGCTGAAAATTAACGTGCATGACATGACTTAAATTTGAAAATATATAGATTATATTAAGAAAAAGACTGCAAAAGACAATATACCTAAATATTAATGGTGGTATCTCTCTGTGGTGAGATGTCATGTGGTTTTCAATTCTTTTAGTTAATTTGTAATTTGCGGGAGTGTCAGAAACCAAGTCATCACTTCTCTATAAAGTGATTCAGGCATTGTATCTTTAGCATAGGATGTGTGTGTTCATGGATTCACTTCTTTATGTGTGTGTGTTTGTGTGTGAGTATGTGTGTGTGTATTTTAATTGTAGGTAGACACAATACCTTTGTTTTATTTTTATGTGATGCTGAGGATTGAACCCAGAGCCTCATGCACGCCAGGTGAGTGTTCTATCACCAAGCCCCAGCCTCATAAAGAGTTTTCACTTCTTTATGCTTCCTACATGGTTTTAAACTTTGATGATTTAAGTCTCTTAACTATTATTCTTAAACCCCTGAGGAATTCTTGTTTCTCTCCACCAACTGGCATTTGAAAGTTAGTTTTCATTTTTTCTTTTTCTCACATTTCAAACATCCCAAGAGACAACTGGTGTTCTTTCATTTTTCACAGCTGCTGCAGTTCTACCAGCTAAGATCACAGGTCCAGAGACAAGGATTTCCAAAGGACACAACTTATCTACTTAAAGCAAAGGAATCTCTGAGAGACATGCAAATTTTCTGACAAGCTGTTTCCATCTTCCCAGCTCTTTAAAAGGTTCTGTCTTCCACATCTGAGCCCAACAAATTGCTGATCCAATTATAGGTC
The DNA here is from genome assembly GCF_052094955.1 of Ictidomys tridecemlineatus. Taxonomy (NCBI): domain Eukaryota; kingdom Metazoa; phylum Chordata; class Mammalia; order Rodentia; family Sciuridae; genus Ictidomys; species Ictidomys tridecemlineatus. Next base: position 172,376,602 of record NC_135477.1, read on the forward strand.
ATGGTAATATGTCCACACACATTTGCCACCTCCTAAACTAGAATGTAATGGAGTAAAACTCAGCTCCGCCTTAATGGAAGCCATCACAACAGATGTTCAATTGCAGCATTTTGGAAGAAGCACACGGTATCAGCCCTGAATAATTGTTAGACACACATTTGAGACATGGGACCTGCATAAGGAAAATCCAAGTTCAAAAGCAACTAATTATCATCTTGCATTGAAACTAAAACGCACATGGTCGAGGCAGTGAGCTTTTTCACTATTTTGCATAGTTCCCTTTGCATTTTATTATAAACCTACCCTCTCAGTGGCAATAGGACTAAGGACTAATAGAGTTGTAAGGATGTCTATAAAATCCATCCACTATCACTGGCCATCTCTGTCTTTTATGTTTACATGTAATATGACCAGTATTGAACTCAATTCACCTTGATAAATCAGCATTAAAAATAGACCTTATATGCATGATCTATTACTTATCAATTTCTGCTTATTATTCCACGAGTTTATCTCCTATTACCTTAGAGTATTTTTTTTACTCATGTTTCTGTACCCAATTTTAAATACCTAACTTTGTCCCCTAGGTCCATCCATTTTACATACATTCTTTCACCTGTCATCACAATAACACTGTAATTTCCACATAGGATTTACCACTTGCTAGCTGCTCTGAGACCCTGGGCATGCTACCTAACCTCCATCAGAGATCATGCTCTGTGAAACAAGGGAAATGATAATTACTATTAGCAAATGAGTTTACCCAAAGAATGTGAAAAGCAGAATGCTTGGCTCAGATTTAGTGTTCTAGAAAAATTTTCTATTGTTATTAGCCTTATTCTCATTATTTTCATTTCTAAGTGATTCATCTGAGACAGAATGGGGAATAATGTTTCCAAGGCACAATCTGGCTATAGAGTTTCTGGGATATTTAACTACATTCTGGGTATTATATCAAGATCCCTCTGGAATACCCATCTTTCTGCTAAATTTGAGTTTGTCCCCATCATTTCCAAACATTGCTTCCATTCTCCTTCACCTTCCTCCAAAACTTAATAAACAAACAATATGTGTACACATGCTACCATACATACACAGCAACAAAAAGATAAAAATAATTTTGAGCACATTTAATATAAATTCTATCTTGGAGAGGAAAACAAAAAGGATTAATGTTGATTTCTAGGCATTTTCTGTAGTTTGAAAAGTGAAATTGTATACACATGCAAGTGTTCCCAAGTGTGCATAGAGACACAATTTTACTCAAAAGGTGTTTGCATTAACTCACTCACACTATGAAGAAAGATTAAAACAACCTGGTCTTGTAAAACAAACTCATTACTGATGCCATGACTCAAGCTGGGGAAAATTGCATACAAAGAACATAAGTTTCATGAATATAAAACACAAAGAAAAACTTTTTTCCTAGAGAGAGCACAGGAATAATAGTTAAAGATTCCATTTGTTTCATGTGTGAGACACCAAGTTAGGAGTAATTTTGCTTAAAGGACAAGACACATTTGAATAAGACTCTAAACTCACTCAAAGACTGAATCTAATTTTGCATCTTACTTTGATGAATTTTTAGGTAAAAATGATACCATTTACTTTTTTCCTGCTGTCCTTTCCCATGTTGTGTTAGTAGATGTTCATCACTCACAGAACAATATCTGAATATCATCAACCACTGCTGTTAGATCCTGAAGGCACTCCAACCATGTCAGACTTGCCAAATGACTCCTCTGCATTTGTTGACGTTTAAAGATGCAGAGTCAAATAAAATTTATACCCATTAAGGATTGGGAATGATGCCAAGGGAGACTGTGGCCCCAAACGACCATAGTTCCAGGCCAGGGTCATTGGTGAAAGCCAAATTATCAGTCTAGTAAGAAAGAATGACTATAAACAAGTAAGCAAATATCATATTCTAAGGCTTGCTAGCACATGAAAAACATAATAAATGTTGAGAAAGGATCAAGATATGGGGAAAGCAGTCACATTAGAAAGGGCAGATGAGGAATCTGTGAGGAGGAGATATTAAAGCAGAGAATTAAATGAAGGGGGAAAAGCCCAGCCATACAAAGACATGAAGGAAGAGAGTTCCAAGCTCAAGAATCAGTGTCAAGGCCCTAGTAGGAAGGGGTTGGAGAAGAGAATAGCTGTTGGTCATGCATTTTTGGTGAACCTGCCCTGCCTTATGTGAGCATGGTGAAGACCTGGAGACCTGCATCCAGCTTTGATAGGAGAGGCCTTCCGGAGATTATTAGGAATCATTTGGTCTCCCCTATCATCTTGGAGATAGAGTCAATTCAGCCATGAGATTCATTCAGTCTGGATGTTTTTCTCAGCTTTCCTCAGAACTTTACTCATTAAGAAACTCTAAATTATAGATTATTCTTCTTCTCTTCCATTTCCATTCTAACACACTGGATGATGATAGGGATAAATAAAACAATGTAACTCCAAACCCTGGTGATGATGGCACTCAATGTGAGGGCAAGCCAGCTATGATCACCTTTAAAGCTTTAATTTATGTGTGCTGGTTACACTTATGTTTTTGTTCACAAAAAGTTTAAGAAAACATCAGGAGGAAGAAGGATTATCTTGCTGACTTAGCTTACAAAGAAAACAATTTATTCATTTACTTTCAATTGAATGAGTGAAAATATACACATATGCTGTCATATATAAACAGAATGATATGAAAGTATATTAAGAATCTCCCAATAAGGCAAAGACCAGAAGCTGATGACTTCACTGGTGAGTTCTACCAAACATCTGAAGAGTTAATATCACAGCCAAAGTCTTCCAAAAGACAGAAGAGGAAGAAACATGTTCAAACTTATACACTCAGCTTTACTGTAATACTTAAATCAGATAAAAGACACTACAAGAAAAGAAAAGAAGGGACCAATATTTCTGATAAATAATGCCAAAAAAATCCTCACAAAAATATTAAACAGGATGGAACAGCACGTCAAACTGATTATGCACCACAACAATGTAGAGTCTATTACTGGAATATAAGGGTGGTTCAACTTATGAAAATCAAGGAATGTAATAATCCACATTTTAAATATGAAAAAAATCACACATCATTTCAAATGATGCATAAAAAGCATTTAACAAAATTCAGTAACGTTTTCAACAAATTTTCAGGATGAAAACATTGAGCAAACTGAAGAATGAAACTTCCTATGCATAAGAAGAATAGAAAAGCCCACAGCCAACATCATAATCACCTGTGGAAGACTGAAAGCATTTCCATTATGATGAGAACAAGACAAGGGTGTCGGCTATTACTACATCTATTCAACATAATATTGGCCATACTAGCCAGTGCAATTAGACAAGAAAAACAAAGACAAGACATCCAAATTGGAAAGGAACAGATAATATTATCTCTGTTCACAGATGACATAATTCTATATGCACAAAACCCTTAAGCATTCTACAAAAAAACCCCTCTGTCATAACAAATAAATCAATGTAGACAACTTGCAACACTCAAAAATCAACACTCAAAAATCAGTTGCATTTCTATATATTAACAATGGACAAGACAAAAAAGAAAACTAAGAAAACAACTTCATTTGCAATTCCAACAAAAAGAATTACAACAGGATTAAATTGCATCAAGGTCTTGAAAGACTCGTACTCTGAAAAATACAATGATGCTGAAAGCAATGAAAGAATAATGATAATTGGAAATAAACTCTCTGTTCATGGATTGGAAACACTAATATTTAAAGCCTTTAATACTACTCAGAGCAATCCACAGTTTTAATGCAATTTCTATCAAAATCTGAATAACACTTTTTGCAGAAATGGAAAAATCTACTTAAAATTCATGAGAAATCTCAAAGACTCTCAAATAGGCCAAAAAAAAAAAAAAAGGAGGAAGAGAAGAATAAGAAAAATAATCCTGGACAAAAAGAGGGAAGAAAATAGGAAGTCTCATAGTTCCTAACTTCAAAACTTATTACAATGGAGAGATCAGAAAAAATTTTGCACATATGGAAAACTACCTCATGCAAGGGGGTCAAAACTAGTTAAGAGAGGGAAATAGTCTCTTCAACAAATGGTACTGGGAAAACAGAATATAACTACATGTAAAATAATAAGGATGGACTCTTATCCTACCCAACATACGAAAGGTAACAGAATGGATTAAAGGCTGAAACACAATATCTACAACTAAAAAACTCTTAGAAGAAAGCACAGGGGAGAACTTTCATGACCCTGGATTTAGCAATGACTTCTTGGATATGACCATTAGCACAAGCAACAAAAGCAAAAATAGACAAATAAGAACACGGAAAAGTTGAAACAATCAGCAGAATGAAAGGGAAACCAATGAAATATTTGTAAACCACATATTTGATAAGGTGTTAGCCTCCAGAATACATAAATATTCCTACAACTCAACAATATAAAGCCAAATAACCTGACTTAAAAATGGGCTAAAGCCTAGAAAATACTTTTCCAAAGATAATACACAAATGGTCAAATAAATAAAAGATGCTAAACATTACTAATTTTTACAGAAACACAAATCAAAAATCACCAAGAGAGAGCCTCTCACCCATACTAGGGTAGATACCATAAACAAACAAACCATATAAACTAAGTGCTGACAAAAATGTGGAGAAATCGAAGTTCTTGCATTATTGTCGAGAATGAGAAATGATGCAGCTGCCATAGAAAACAATATGGTTATTATACAAAATACAAAAACAGAATTGCCAAATGACCCAGCAATCCCACTTCTGGGTATATGCTGCAAAGAATTCAAAGTAGAGGGCGCATCTCAGGGTACAGCTCTTGGCCCCAAGCATAAAGAGCTGGGTTCAATCCCCAGCACCACAAAGAAAAAAAAAAGAAAAAGAAACCAAGATGATCATCTTTTAGAGATAAGTGCACACCCATGTTCTTAACTATAGGACTCACAATAGCTAAAAGATGGAAACAGTTCAAATGTCTGTCAATGGATGAAAAGATAAAATGATACAATGTGGAAGAAACTCGATGGTTTCAGCCAGTGATGAAAAGTCAAATACTTTGTAAATCCACTTACATGAGAATCTAGACTAATCCAATTCATAAAGACAGAAAGAACAATAGTGGTTTCCAGGAGCAGCAAGAGTAGTAAAAGGAGAGTTGTTTAATATACACAGATATTTAGTCTTGCAAGATGGAAAGAGTTCTGGAGACTGAGGGTACCCCAGTGTGAAATATAATAACTACTGAATGTTCAATTTTTTTCTCAAGTATATGAAAGACACTCATTATTTAAGGTACTGTGCATGCTACATGAAGAATGATTTCACAAACCAACAATCTCCTTCTCTATAAGTTTTGGGTTTTATATAGTTATTTAGCAAACATTCTTTCAACTTTTTAAAAAATAATTTTTTAATTGTTGACACTTTTTTTTTTTTAATTCATAAGCAGTGCTGAGAATCGAATCCATGCCTTGCACATACTAGGTAAGTGCTTTACCACTGAGCTACAGCCACAGCCCCTCTTTTAACTTTTTAACAGGAAATATCATCATAAAAATATAAGAAAAGCTGGAATTCTTTCCCTCTCCTTTTGCACATACTAAGGGGGTAAAAAAAGTCACCATCAACTCTCTATTTCCATGGGGTTGTGCAGAGATTAGTTAGACCAACATGATAAACTTGGTATACATATGTTTTCTAGGAAAGAAATGCAAGGAAAACTGGACTTTATGTCTCCAACACATGATATTCTCAAGTTATTTTTAAAATTTCACCTTGGATAATAAACAGAACTCGCACACATTTCACTCCTTTACTTTCAAATCAACTAAACACACAGTGATCACTGATGTAAACTGTTCTCTTGGCCCGATGTGCAACAATTGATAGTGGTCTCAAAAGTGATCTTTTCAAGTCTGAGCCAAGTTTTAAGATCCATTTCCTGCCTACAGCACACTGGCTGGTGGTAGACAGTATAATTAAGCATCCCCGAAACAAAATTATTTACAACATGCTTCTTGTGTTTTTTGATCCCCTATGGAGTTTTCTCTAATGGTTCATTAAATGTGCTGGTTACAAAATAATAACTTCACAAGAAATATTGGGGAAGCAAATGGATATCCCACATGGATATTCATGAGCATTTGTTATGGCTGACTGCAATGCCTACTTATCCTATTATGTGTTTCTTAATTTCAAATAAATGTCTTACCTTATTCACTCACATTTGTGATGAGCAATGCCTATCTACCCTTAATTGACCAGTTCATTTTTTCCTTTGATTCTGAGAATTTTTTTCCACTTATAAGAAAAGTTGGGGGCGGGAATATGAGGAAACTGACAGAAAGAGACAAGAAGTGCTATGTGGACCCTTTTTCAATTTTTCAGATGCTTATTTTCATTCTGCTCAGCATGGGCTGGGCTCATTCTCTCTGAAGCAGCAGCCTCTGCAGAGATGTGACAGTCCTAAAAGGAAAGGACATCTTAAAATAAGTACATATCACTGTGTTCATACTTTTGACAAGCTTGTAGAAGCTGAGAAGAAGGTCAATTTGCAGACCTAGACTGAAGCAAAGAGAATAGGCTTAGTCAATACTTCCAAGAGAATACCTGATGGCTGAGATGAAACATAAATGCATATGACTGCTTTTGAAGGCAAAGATATTTTTTTAAGGGACCAAACTGGCATTGAGCACAGAGTTTTATCACACTCTGCAGCAAACATTCATCTCCACAGAACACACTACCGGGCCTGGATTTCCGGGGTTTTTGAAAAGGCACCCCATCTATTTACTGTTCTACCATATACCTTGCTTTCTGAAAGTTCACCATGTACCTGATCCTCATGGCCTCCCTCTAGACTAGTCCCTGGAAGATCTCTAGACATGTCTGGAGGTGGTCTTTTGAAAGAATGCTTTAAGGATTTTACTCTCATGAAATCATTATAGAAAATATGAATACTATGAAAAGAACATGATGAAGAAAACTTCAACAGCTCAAAATACCACAGTAACCATGAGGACACTAGATCTTTCTTCAGGGAACTCTTTCAATACAGTGCTCTCAGTATTGTGCATCTAAGATCTTGCAGCTTGTAACTCGAGTGTGCGCATGCACGTGCACACACACACCTATGACTTCATAATCTATCGTCTATGAGAACACCATGCTTTGAACTATTTTTTCCCCTCTCTTCACCACATCCACCCCTGCAATCTTCACGAAGTCATCAAATGCAAGCCAGCATGCTCTCCCACTTTCAGGGCACGGAGAGCCTCATTTCATTTTTATGACCCTGCACAAAGGCAGGGTCCCCAAACATAAGAAGCCAACATCCCTTAGTCACAACACAGAGGAAACCTGCCTTCTAAAAAAGAGGAAGAGCTTCACTGAGCTGTTCCAAATGAGAAATAAACTTCTACTGTGTCAAGTCACTGGAATTTTGGAGTTGATTACAGAATCTTTTGTTACTCTAATACTAAAAATTTTCATAGATTCGTTCTGTAATTAGCTCTTAAATTCATTGATTAGGATGAAAGTAGGTTTTTGGTGGCCAGATCTCTGATGTTCTGTGCCACCTTCCATAAGACAAGTCCTATAATCTTTGCAAGTCAGAGATAATCATGCCTGCAGAATAAATTATTTTAAGAATTAAAGAGCACAATAAGTGCTCTGTCTCAGGATAAAGTAAGCATGGGCACAAGCCATTATTAGTTGAAACAAGCAAGTAAAACAAGTAACTGTTCTTAATAAGATATCTGTTGTCACTCTTGTATTCAACCAAAGACACAAATTAGCATTCTTCACCACTCATTATTAACTCACTTCTCAAGAGGATTTGAGTCAGTTGATTACAATTGTGTTAACCAGGAACCAGAGTTGAATCTGATATCACCAACAGAGTAAACCTGATCATGTCAGGGCCAATAGTTCACTTCATAAAATTTAAAAAGTGCTACTTTTATCCATTAGGGAACACTTCAAAGTTTATGTTTTGATGGTGAATGTGATAATGCTTCTCATTTTAGCATATTTGAAAAGAAACGATGAGAAAATATTCCCACTGTCAACCAAACCAGAAGGTCATCAGTTTGAATTTAGATCAATAGCAAATTTACATTTCCTTATTGACTAATAGATACATGTGACAGATGAAGAGCCAATATGAAACATGATATGAATACTCAATAACATAAATAAACAACTATTTAAGCAACAAATGCATGTGACCAAATATGTGATTACTTATTTTTTATCAAGTATCTTGCAAAGTATAACACACTGGCCTGATTTATATAAAAAATTTAGTTTTCCTAAAGTAAAGAATAAAGGCAATTAGATAAAAATAAAATCACATATTAAATATACAGAGTCTTTGTATTAAAGTTAATATATATATATATATATATATATATATATATATACATACATACATACACACACACACACACACACACACACACACACACACACACCCTGGAACAGACTAGGAACTCAGTACAAAATCTGTATTGTCATTTTTAGTCTTTTCTCTTCCATAAATCTTTTAATAATAATATTTACTTCCAAAAGGAAATTGCCATAGATTTATCAGGACCCTATGGCAAATGGTGCTGTTCCTTATAAAGTGAAATAAATTTCTCAGTTCCTCAAGAGAAAAAAAAAGAATGATGATTTGAAATTTTTTATATGACACAAATATCAATTAGAATAGCACTGTTTTTTAAGTCATTGTTTCTGCAAAGAGACAGCCCAAAGTGAGCATGCTAATAAGGTACAGTATATTCCATCCAAAGCAGAATAAACCATAGTGGGATTTAATCCATTCAAGAAAAAAATAATAAAAAATGTGCTTAGACTTAAATGAAAGTTCACACATATCCTGACACCTGGGCTCTGAGGGCAGAGTTGTCAGTATACACTCAGAACTTAATAATGAACGGAAAACGTGGAGTCGAGTCTAACTTGAAAGACAGCCAAAGTAAGCATGCCTCTTTCCCAGCTTCCAAAGTGAGTCAAAAGCAGTCCAGAGCCCTGGATCCCTGACCTTCCTGGGAAATACACTTCCTACATAGGAAGCTCCTTAATCCAATCTAAATTTACAGAAGAGGAAACTGAAACGCTGAAACTTATAATTCTGCCTCAAACTGCATGGGCACTTAAAGTCAGGGTGGAGACTGCATGGGGGCAGGGAGTCAGACAACACAGTCTCAAACTCTCTCCCCTAAGGTTCACCAGGAGCAGAGAACCAGGCTGCTTTAAACTTTCCCATTCAGCACTGAAATGCCTCCAAGGATGGGGGTGGCCAAGTGGTTTACGGAAGGGCACCCCTCAACAGGCATGTGTATGCACCTGGGTTTCAGAGACTTAGGAAAGGAAACTTCCAGCAGAAGACTGCCATAAGTACTGGACTCAGCTTTTCCAGCATAGTTCCTGTTTTCTTTGGGTTCCTACTACCTTCCATCTCACTTCAATTCTTCTTTCTCAATAATATCTCATGGCAGAATGAATAATCTTTTTTAAAATTAATTAATGTTAATGGTGCATTATTACTTCATATAAAAGTGGGACTCATTATGCCGTGTTCATATATGCTCATAATTTGATAAATTTCATTTCCCAGTAGCTTTCCTTTCCTTCTCTTCTCCCTTCCAGTGATTCACTTGCTGTACTCTACTGATCTCCCCTCTATTATGAATATCCAATCAGTACATCATATTATATATAATGTGTCTCTAAATAATACATATTACATATGAGAGATATAGATACATATATGTGTATATATATATGTATATATGTATATGCAGGATTCATTGTGATATATTCATACATGGACAGAGCACAATTTGGCAGATTTCACTCCTTAGTACTTCTCCTTTCTCCTCCTACTCTCTCCCCCTTTGATTTCTTTCCTCTAATCTATTGGCCTATCTTCTGTTTGCCTTTTCTTATTCCTTTCTCTCCCCCATTATTTCCCACTAGCTTCCACATATGAGATAAAACACTTGACTCTTGACTTTCTGAGTCTAGCTTATATCAGTCAGTGTGATGTTCTCCAGTTTCATCCATTTGCCAGCAAATGACACAATTTCATTCTTTATGACTTGATTAAAAACCCTGTGGTGTATATATATCATATTTTCTTCATCCCTTCATCTGTTGATGGGCATCTATGCTGGCTCCATAACTTGGTTATTGTGAATTGAGGTGTATAAACACTAATGTGGCTGCATTACTGTAGGATGCTGATTGTAAATCCTCTGGGTATATACTGAGGAGTGGGACAGCTGGGTCAAATGGTGGTTCCATTCCTAGTTTATTGAGGAACCTCCATGTGCTTTCCAAAGTGGTTGTGCTAATTTGTAGTACCACCAAAAATGTCTGAGTGTACCTTTTCTCCACATGCTTGCTAGCAATTATTGTTATTTGTATCCTTGATGATTGCCATTCTGACTGAAGATAGACAAGATCTCAGTGTAGTTTTAATTTGCATTTCATTGAATCCAGAAGACGTTAAACATTTTATTTTCACATATTCGTTGGCCATTTGAATTTCTAAGAAAAGGGCATCTTTAATGTCTGTCAATATTGAAGCTCCTTTCCATATGTAAGTTAAATTGATCACTGTACCACTGTCCAATTTACCTAAAGAATGGTTACATTCTTCTCTATAGAATTAAATCTATAAGTCCTAGTCTTAGAAAGGAAGTACACCACTGGCTTGGACATGGCCACATAATTTCTTCTTAAAAACATACCTGGGGAATCTGTATTTCAAAAAATTCCAAGGATGCCTAACCCCCTGGCATATGAGCCATTAATAAAGTCTGCCCTACTTCACACAGAAGTGGAAGAGACTATCATTTGAGTTGTGTATTTTGTTCCACATTTAACAGCTGGAAAAACTAAGTAGCAACAATTCAATTTAACTTGAGAAACTTGACTTGCATAGAATGTCTCCTACCTGCCTGTGCTAAGATTTTCATATATGTCATCAGCCTAGACAAAATGTGTTCCATGCAACAGTAGTTCCACTAAAACATTTCTCAGTAAAATTGTGCCATGAGCCAATGTACTTGGAAAACACTACACATATCCATTGTTTTCTTGGATATTCGCCATGCACAGTAGTTTAATGGCTATGAGAAATCCTACAGTAAATAAACTTATTAGCCTTGTTTAATCCAAGGTTTCTTCATGTGACTGTGTAATGAATCACAGTCCTTTGAAACACATCTTGAGGAATTATCATGTGGCAGCAGCCCCGTAATCAGCCTTTCTGTCATTTAGTTATGAGGATTCAGTGATTTAGGAAGGACATGTTGGTTCTCTTTTCTGTTTTAACCTGTAAGTTATTCCAAGAGCAGGTCCCTTGATCTTTTGCTTAATGTATAATCCTCTGACCAAATAGAGCACATAAGTTGTCTTAAAAAAAATTCATTTGAATAAATAAAATGATTTCATTATTAAAAACTTAAGACACTGGATAGGGGGAAAACAATATTCTATTCAACTATTGATCTGATGTTCTCACTGACTCCATGTTCTAAAAAAAAGGGACTGAACTACATTAAAATAAATTCCAAGTAAATAATTCTCAGATGTATGTTGGATCCCTGGATTCAGAATCCTGGTTCAGAAAAGTTGACTGTTCAAAAAAGAGGATTTTGGAGAACTAAAATGTGATATGCTATGAGAATAAACCAATACTTTGTGATAAAAAGCAAGAACTGATAGTTTGAAGCGCAGCATAAAGCATCATAAAATACATATGTCTACGTTTGTGGTTTTGGCTAGACAAAATCTAGCCAAAGTACATTAAAACGTTAAAAGTGGTGAGATTACCATAAATTTATTTTCTTTTTTCCAACCTGCCTCCTTAATGAAAGAATTCTGCCCAAATCCCTGACAGATGGTAACCCAAATTCTGCTTGGATACTCCCAGTAACAAAAACCTCTACCTGGCAAAGCAGGCGTTGCAACGATAGATGGTGGCCACTGTAAGAAACGTGATTCCCTGTGGTGTTCGCCCATTGGCATGCTTACTGCTGACGATCTTCAAAAGCCATAACTGATATGGGCCCTGAGAAATTTGTCATATATTAAGGCACAAAGGGAATGCAGAGAGAGAAAGGGGGGGCGGGAGAGTGAGAGGAGGAGGAGGAGGAGGCGGAAAGCGGCAGCGGCAGCAGATCTTTATTTAATTTGAACACGTCTACGTTGATTATGAATCTTCCTGTCTTGATTCAATCTCTCACTCTCTTTATTCCTGGGTGGCTTCAGAGACTACAATAGGTGTTCTATAACTACTCCCAGATTTAGAATATCTACATAAAGTTATCTTGAAAAAAAATTTATTTCCTGGAGATAACCACATGTATTTACCATCCCCTCTAATGTCCATTTCTATTCTTTCAGCAAGTTTTCTTTACTGTACTCAACTGGATCCTATGGAGGCCCTATCATGTGGGTGATAATTGGACATGTCTTCCCTGAGAAATGACCCACTTTTCAAGAACAACAGAGCAACCATGATCAGACAATCCTAGGGGGGTTGGCTGGGGAGAAGATTCTCCAAAGGAAGCCATGTTAGTTCAGGAATTCCTCCTCCCACTGAATCTCTGCCCAGAGCAAACTAAAGATGGAGCCTGCTGTTTACATAGATTTAAAGAAACATTAGGTTATGCCTCATATTGAATATATTAAAGAACATTCAACTATCATGGGGTGAAGTCTATTTTATGCGATTGAGTGTCCATGTGCACTCACACTTGTCTCTACCCACAACCCCTCTGCGTTCAGGCCACAATTGCACCTCACCTGGGTCACTACAACTGGCCTCACTTCTTCATCCAGTCCTGTTAGCTCTCAAACATTCCCTATACTTGTGCCAAAGGCAGCTTCCCAAAATGAAATTCTTCTCCTTCCCTCACCCTTTTAACACGTCCTTCAGTACTGTTCTAGAGTTTTCAGGATGGAGTCCAAACTTTTCCTTGTGGTCTATTAGGACTTCCCCAAGCTCACAGCTCACACTACTGAACATGGGACTTCTTTAATTTCCTTGGTCTGCAAGGGTCTCCAACATCCAGACCTTCATACCTGCTATTCCCTCCATCTTCATCACTCTTTCCTTCCCCTCTTAAGTCAAGCAAATCCTATTCACCCTTTAGGTTGTAAAATATATGCTACTTCCTTTGGAAAGCCTTGTAAAATGATTGATTCCTCACCTTCACTGCCATCTTCTCCCTTATTCAAATTTGGGTTGCATGTCCTTCAATATGCTGTGACAGCATTGCATATTTCTTCTGGAGCAGAGTTTATTGCACTGAATTGCAATTTCTCACTTGCAGTTCTCTCTGTGGTACTGTGAATTGTAACAAGGCAGGGATTATATTTCCCATATTCAGCTATATGTGCCTGGCATTAGCACATAGTGAAGCAGTTAATAATGTTGTTTGGGAACTCACTGATAATAAGGAAAGAGGCCACCACTCTGGCCTTTGGAGGACATCATTCTTTTCATAGCATCTGTGGGATTTCTTCTTCAGGTTTCAGCTCATGAATCATTCTAGTGAGATCTGGTGTGATGCCTATTGATTGATAAGCAGGTCCTCCAGTTATATAACGCTTTGTAAATTCACCTTATAATAAATAGTAAATTATCTATGCAAGCCTGTGCCTGTGTAACTAATTGATCATCTTTTCTGATTATCTTTTTACTTCTAGACTTCTATTCTCTAAAGGTGGAGGACTTGTCACTGTTCTGGTTATTATGGTCAATATTGCATCCTAATACCACCAATGACTGGCATAATGAGTAAGTGCTTAAAAGTACTTGTTGAATATATGGATGGAGAGATAGATGGATATATGAGAAAGCAACTCACCTTTGACAACAAAAGGATGATAGAGCTAAAAACATGAGTAATACTTAGAAGAGATGGTCTGAAGATACCCTGGGGGAAGGAAAGTAATGTGCATGCATATTACTTTGGTCATACATTAGGAAAATCATCAAATGGGAGAAAAAAATAAAATATTTGTATATGATTCTGAATCTAGAAGCATGCATAGAGGCATTTACTTGAGATGAATACTAGATTCAACCAAAGATATGATTCTCTGAAAACTGCAGCTATCAAAATGGAAAAATCTAGTATGGAGAAAAGGAATATCTTGTCAGGCAAGGGTAGGGTACAGATATAGGTTAAAAAGCCATATCAGAGTCATTGTAGACATCAATGATATATGAGAAGATATATATGTCAGATAAAAGCTTAAACTAAATAAATATTTCATGGTGATTATAGCTGAGGTAATGAATAACAACTTCTCTGCTCAGTACCGAGGCCTTAATATATACAAAACATGCTAGGTTATGTTTGATATATTTAAATATAATAATAAATCAAAAGCATAGATAATGTTAGACTCTTTTATTTTTTTTTTTCAAAGTAAGAAACCTGAGAGCTTTGTGACTTGTTGAAAGAAACAGTTACAAGACAGAACAGGATTCAAACTGGGCACTGTTTCCAAGGCCACTATAATTGCATGGTAAAAATCAGAGGGTGGAATGGACAACACAGATCAAGTATCTTTTATCCAAAATACTTGGATCCAAAATGGTTTGAATTGAAGGTTATTTGGGGATTCTAGAATATCTACACATACATATGAGACATTTGGGTATAGAACCCACTGTGTTTCATGTTCACCTTATACATACATCTAAAAATAATTATATCTTAAGAGCACCTGTTTTGATTGCAGCTCATCAGAGGCAGGTATGGAATTTTCCACTTGTGGCACCACTTTGATGGTTAGAGACGTTCATATTTTCTAGCACATCCAATTTCAGATTTTCTTTAGGAATGCTCAACCTGTAGTAGAGTTTAGGAGAGGGAGGAAGTGGCACTTGGTGTTTCTACCTACTCAGCTTGCATTTCTGCTTACAATGAACCAATGACTGGGGAAACCATCTCCCTTCTTCCCTGTGTTCATGTCATTTAGATGGTATCAACTCCTAAGATGTTGAAAGATAAACCTGGCTAAATTATTTCAGCCTCCTGGTTCAGAGAAGTTTTGGGGGCTACAGGTAGGTCAATGGTATTCACTCCCTCATTTCTCACATACTGTGTGTGTGTGTGCGTGTGTGTGTGTGTGTGTGTGTGTGTGTGTGTGTGTGAGAGAGAGAGAGAGAGAGAGAGAGAGAGAGAGAGAGAGAGAGAGAGAGAGAGAAAATGAATGCACCCATTGTGGAGGAAGGAGTTCTCCATTTGGAAAGCACCTGCTTGGAAATAAAGAGAACAAAATAGCAAGTACAGTCAACAAAGGCTGATTCCTGATGGTTTTGTGTAAGCACCTAGATTCAGCCATGCCTGAATAATCCCTGGTCATTTTAATTAGTGAGTCTATACATTCCCTCTTGGCTTAAGCCTGTTTGTGTTCTGCTTCTGTCACTAGCCATAAGTGAATTGTGACTGATATGTGGACTTCTTACTATTGGTTACTCAAACACAGATGAATCCACATTAAACTTTGAAGAATAGATAAAAATTGGCAGAGAAAAAGTGAAAGGAAAAAAAAAACTAGTGGGCTCCTTGCTTGGAAATAAGCATCATAAATGTTTCATTCCTGCCCTCCAAGTTTGGTCTGTATCATTCATCCACTATAACTGAACAGTCTCTGTAACTAAAGACATTGCCCATTGAGCCTAAATTCCTGCAAACGCACACCTGAAGGCACTCTGTCAACAATGATGGATTGCATTTTAATCTCCTGCATGTATCACTGACAGAGATTCCCATCCCATGTATGATATGTTCCAGCCTAGTTCACACAGCAACATAAATACCCTTGCCTGAGTACACAGAGGTTAGTCCAGAAGGATGGCACCTCAGTGTGAAGGCATCCGTTTGTGCCGTTGTTAAGTCAACTGTGTAATGCAGGAATTTATACATCAACTTGCATTCATTATGCAACGCTAGAAAAGATAGATATGCTTTTCCCTCCCACTCAGTCCTATCTTTCTAAGTTCCCTCCTCCACAGCTAGAGATAATAAATACTCCTACCAAAGAGCCATCAGCTCAACTCTGGGGCTCTGCTATCTTCGAAAATGCCAGAAAGGTCACTGTGATGAACTATTTCATACAAATAATTTTGGATGTCAGTAAAGAGAGCTCACACAACTCATGTGCCATTAGTTTTACTGTATGCTTCAAATTGCTGAACGAGAAGGAGTCTTTACTGAATCTCTCGAGAGCAAAAAATTAGCTCTTTCATTCAGCAACTACACTGGGTACTCCCTAAACAAAATTCAAGTAGAACAAGTATCTTGTTCCACAGTCTGTCCTCATGCTATGCAAAAACCAAAGAGCTGACATTCATTCCAGGTCTACCTGCCTTAGTGGACCCACAGATTCTAAAAATATTCCTCCTCCAATTTTGCTGGTAAAACTTGCTCATGTTTTTCCCCTTATTCTCATGTTGGATGAAAAACTAATCTGGGAAATTAATTCCAGTGGTTCAGTATGTCAAACTGCACACACAGAAACGTGTGTGTGTGTGTGTGTGTGTGTGTAGTTTGAAACAACAAACTAATATTTGTATATATAATATGCAAAATGTACATGTATATTAAACAACTATATGTGTGTGGTTATATATCCTGCTTCTCATGACAAATTATCACATAGATCTCCTATTTTATTTTACCACAGTGATAAAGCAAATTGCAAACTGGACTGGGATAGGTAATAAGAAAGGTCTTGGAATAGTCATTTTATTCCCCACTTTCTACACTCTTAATTGTTTTGAGTGAAAAATGTCATGTCTGTTAAATTGCTAACGTTACCATTTGGTTGAAAATTATGGAACTTGAACGACCAAAAGGGAAAATGTGAAATAAATCTTTATCACATGGAAACAAAATAGAAAGGTTTTGGTAAAGGTGTGAGTAAAGTTCTTCCTATCTCTTGAGTAAAAGTGAGCACTGGAAACTCTGCAGTAAGAGGCTAAGCATATTTTTGGATTTAGAATTCTGTGCCTGCTCTGCTCTTTCAGTTGTACGAATTTGGGCTGCTCATTTATTCTTTTTATCTATTTGCTCACCTGTGAAATAGTAATATTAATTCCCATTTCACAAAGTAGCTGTGAACACTAGACAAAGTGACATGTGAGAAGCCCTTGTCCTAGGGTTTGATACAGAGTAGCACTGGATGAATGGCAGCTAGAGTTAGGGACTACAAAAGGTAAAAGAATTCACCTACTGCTGTCCTAAATTCTTATGTCCTTATATTTTAATTATTCAGAACTGGAAAGAAGACTGTGCCTACTGCTGAGATAGGCTACTGATGGAACCCAGATGACCCAGTGACACAGGTCAAAGATTTCTTAAGAACTGGAAGGGACCAGAGTATGGCCACCTGGGTTAGAATGCCAAGAACCTTTTCTACACACCTTATACCAGAAAACAACTGCCAGTTGAATAGGAAGGATAAATTCCTCATCATCCCTCCGTGATGGCTTCTTCTGTTAACACCACTACTGCTTCAAGACTCAAAATGGTTTGGATGCAAAGTGGAAGACACCATAGAGACTAAACCAGAAAACATGGCTGGAACCAAGTTTGGGGGACTTATGTTTTTAGTTTTACTTTTTCATTTTCTTATAAGGAACTTCAAGAACTAGCTACAAGAGACCCTGTCAGTCATATGGTGATGTGGATATGTAGATTCTATCCTAGGAACAGATTTTAGGCACCGTGAACTTTGTCCTTTAGCTTCTCAGAGGGATGAAATATTTCTATATTGTGGTCTTTTATTCTTCTTTATCTATCATGCATTATCTCACTTTAATCTTGAAGTGAGGCTGAGAAATTATTGTAAACACAAGTTTCCTTGTCTAGAAAGATAGTTGTGAATCCTTTAGTTAAATGGAAATAGCTATTGCTTCTTACTACTTTCTTATTACTGGCTTTTGACTACAGAATGTTTTGAGGAAATCTCCCAGTTGTAAAGATGGATGAGTTCTGGACATTATGGTTGTCTTTTTATGATCCCCAAGTGCTAAAACTAATACGACTTCTAAACTCTTGTCTAATTAATCCAGTATTCATATAGCAATAAACATGTCCTTTCCAGCTTAAAACAAACGTATTTGTTCCTTTGTTACTAATTTTGTGTAGTTCCATTTCAGAACAAAATATTTACAAAAGCTGTAGGTTAATATCCTGGCTATACAGTAAGCGACAGGTATCATTCCAGCTGGCGGGGGGGCGGGGAGGGAAGCACTTAGGAAGCTCATGAATCAAAAATATGCTCCTGGTTGTGTTGCAACCATTATTTTGTTTCATCATGTTAAGTGCCTAAACTTCAATTTTGTGTCAAGAGGTAAACCTATTCTTGAGACCAGAGACATTCTGAAATAAGAAAAATCTGAAAATTCAAGCTGATCTGCATCTGATGGTTGGAACCATAGACTCTAATGAAACAGCCACTATTGGAGCAAACAGATGATTTGCCTTGAGGATGAATGACTGCTGAGTAACAAAGCTCTGGGTAACAGACGTGCTAATCACAGTTTCTTCCCTGCAGAGATGATCAGCCCAGGTTCAGCCTAAACTATTCATCATGTAGTAATGTGAGTTCAAGGAAAATGTAGATGATCCTCAAAATTATGTGAAAGCCTCTTCTTATTAGTAACCCCCCCCCCCACACACACACACAAAAGGCAAACAAAATGAAGCAGATGAAAATAGGTAACATTTATTAAACATGTTTTTCATACCAGGCACTTTACATAGATTAGATCATTCAATCTTCATTAGTAGTCTTAGGGGGTGCCTACCGCCATTGCCTGCCTTTCTTATGTATGAAAAAAAAATCAATCTACAGGTCGAGCAAAGTAAATGAGTTTGTAAATGCTGTGCAGATAGAAAATGAGGGAATTTAAACTCAAACACAGGAAACCAGACTAAAGAGCAGAAGACTTCACTGGGACAGTAGCTTAGTGAAATGGGCAACATTTCAGGCTGCATACACTTTTTTTTTCCCATGTAACAAGTTAAACAACCTGCACTGAAGGGATTATATAGTGAAGGAGCTCTCCTTTCAGAATAAAGAAAATGCCACCCTAAAATGTGTAGCATTAGACTAAAAGTCCTTACTTACACTAAGCCTAAGAGCCTTAGACCCACTGTAGTCTCCACTGGAGGACTATAAGAATACAAACTCCTTCTCTTTATGAGATTGCACTGTTTTTATAGACTTAAATCCTCAGTTAAATAAAACGCTTCTCTAAAGCATGCCAATAAGTCTCATATTATGGTTCATGGGGTAGGAGATACAGAAAAAATGGTTTTGGGCATGAGAAAATCCAATGTTTGTGCTACAGGCATAGAAACTGATCACTAGACTTCAAAGAAAACAAAATCTGCCCACGAATCAATGCTTTCAGTGTTTTTTAGGGGAAAATATTGTCTCAGCTGCAAATGTATTCAGTTATGTAACCATGCAAGTAATTTACCTGTACTTACTGTCTAAGAGACTTTCATCAGTTTCACAAATTGTGTTATTTTGTCTTGGATTCCAAATGCAATTTCTAAAAGCATTAGCTGTTATGTGCAGCATTTGGGGAGATAAACATAAATCTCCATTAAAAAAAAAGAAAAGTCTGAAGAAATCATCCACGGAAAAAGTTTAGAGCCAGAGAAGTAGTTCTCAAGTGTGGTTTATGGCTTACCTGCAAAGTGAACTTGGGTACATCACTGGCAATTACAAACCTCTTCACGAATAATAGAAGAGAGATGATGGGCACCTCCTGGTAGAACCCACCTTAGGCTTAACTGAGATAGTAACCCCTAAACACCTAACATACTGAAAAGCACAGTGTTGTGTTCAACAAGCATCCAGGATTATTAATGTCTGCCCAACTCTCAAGTTTTATCCTGTTAAAACGTACACCAGTTTTACAGAAGAGGAGACATGGGTCTAAAATTAGTAACTGGATCAAGACACCAAAGCCTTATGCTATGGATGTCACATAGTAACTTCACAATGAATTTTTGGTCAGAGCTAACAGAAGCTGAAACCCAGATCTGCTTTCTGCTGAACTTCTTCAAAACATTCTTTTGCTCTACTTCCAGAGGGAAACATGGTTCTCACATGCTGACTCCTCCTCAGTTATTTCTGAACATTCCCTTGTCCTGGATCTTTCTCCAAAAGGCATCAGAACTACCCACTACTTAGAGCTCTTCTTCCTCCCTTTACAACAGCTCTGCATTCTGAAAAGCTCTGAGGCATCAGGGGCCCCCAATCCCCCCTTCATCTACAAAAGAATAATATTCTTCACTAAAAGGGAACACATCTGGGGTAAAGTCAGCATTATAAAATGAAAAGCATTTTAACGAACTTAACCATAACAACAAAACTGATTTTTTTTTAAAGAGATACAGAAAAAAAAGTCAGGAAAATAATAGCAATAATGTTAATAATAATAAAAAAGACATGTTTCCTACCTATGATATGGGGGCTCCAGCTGATTACTTAGAAGGAGAAATCTGATACTATACAGGAAAAATTAAATCTGAACAGATAGAAGGAAGCCTGAGGTTCTTTGCTATGGGAGTTGAGCCAGTGAATCCTGCCATGTCACTATTTAGTGTCCCTTAAGAGAGAAATGTTTTTTTATTTATAGTTTATGTACTCATTGCAAAACTTCTTTTAATTTGCCATTAATGCCTTCTCTCATTTTAAAACTTCTGCATCATTGATACTAAGGAGACATATTATAGATGATAATACTTTACTGTAAGTGGTTCCAATCTAATTCTGGAAAAGAAGTAGAAGAAAAAAATCTTCTAATTTATCAGGTTCAAATTTTATCTTATAGCCATTAATCATTTCAGGTATTTATTCCTTTCCCTACTCTCTGAAATGTCACTTTTCATGTGCTAAGTTTCATTGATCTACTTAGTTCACACATTTACTCTTTGAAATAAAAGACTCCCAGGTTAGTCTTTTTAAAAATCACACGGACATTTTGATGAAAATTTCATTGTTTCAAGATCAATTTGAAAGAACATTAGAATATCATAGTTTCAAGAAAATTTCTATTTGTAAAATTACTTAGGTTCAACTCTGTCCTTCCTACCATAAATAACTAGTATTTCAAGGTATATTTCCACTACAGCTTAATGGATTCTTGCTGGTACAGAGAAAAATTGCCAATATTTATATACTTGTATGATATCTGGCCACCTTAACAGAATATCTTTTAAGCATCTACAGAAACTGTAATCTATTTTTACCTTGAATCCTTTAATATAGTAAATTACACTAATTTATTTGCTAATGTTGAAGCATTCTTGATTTATAAAACCCTACTTGATATGGTATAACCTTCTATAAAAATCACTACTATTATGAATATATGGCTTCTAATATCTAATAAGAACTCAAATTCAAACACCAATGATGGATAAGCACTTTAGTCAAAATGGTGGTGACAGAATTAAAATAGAACTAAAAATATTATATGAATTGCTTGGATATTGCATGATGTTCTAAGGTTAATGATGCAAAAATAAGAGTTTGAGAATGTTGCTACATTATAAATGAGGAGAAATTATAAAAGTTGGCTTAATTTTTTCTCTACCATACTAGTTTCAATATGGAATATAAACCTCTGAGGTTTTCCTATCTATATCTAGGTGTCAAAAGGCTGTGGAGATAAATTTCCTGATATGTGTGTAAGATGAAGGAAAATATTTCTAGTAGTTCCTGAGGTGTAAGAAGGTGAATTTATCTTTCTATGTGGAAAAGCATTAAATGTGAATAGTATCCTAAGTGCTGCCAAAGTCTGCACTATACAGTCTACTTGATATTTCTCCAGGCAGCATATAATGGTTAGAGTTACTGGAATATTGTACATTTTCAAGCTTGAAATTCCAATTGGTATTTCATTTGTTTATTTTTTTAATTATCTAAAGTAAGTTCAAATGAGAAGCATAACATTGGCATGTGTCATAATGCCTCCTCAAACAGAGTATATTCCATTACTTAGAAACCTTGTGAGTATATGAGGAGAAAAAAGTATAAAATAACCTATACAAAGTCCTTTTCATTGGTTATAGCTTTCTAAATTAATTTTTTCAATAGCCTAACATTTAAAATCATAATTTATTTTTATATTATAAAATATTATTTTAAAGGGTTTTTATTGATGTTTCAAAAGTGAAAAGAAAACTAAAACATAATACTGTAATATATTACAATTGATTATTTCCAAAGTTATCATCCTCATTTAAAAAATACTTTAAAATTTAATTCACAAGTATTTTCTACCTATGTGTGATTGTAAGATTACTTGAACATTGTTATCATAGGCAAACTTTTCTTTTTCTGTCTTTTGTTGTTTACTTTTTGGCCATACTAGGACCAAATCCAGGCTAGTAGTCTATTACTGATCTACATCCCCAGTCCTCTACTTTAGAATTATTTCAAAACAGGGTCTTGCTAAGTTGCTCAGGCTGGTCTCAAATTTGGTATCCACCTGCTTCATTCACCTAAACAGTTTGAATTAGGAAAATGTGCCACCCTGTCCAGTGGCAAAGTTTCCTTACCTAAGTCCTACCTCATAAACTCATTAAGAACTATCTATTTCGCATAGTACTAACAGTTACTTGAATCCTAATGGTTTGTTCAAAAACAAAAATAATGTAGAAAGTTCAACTATTATTTCATAACAAAAATACTGTATAATAAATCACAGACTGATATAGTAAAATAATTTAGAAATAAATGAATGGTTGAACATTTAAAAAGGCATTTCAGTTTCACTCATTTTAATTTTTCTTTATTGTTTACTCCCTTTTAGAAAAATTTGAAGATGGTTGACCTGAATCATTCTGAATTTCCTCTTTATCAAAGCACTCTTGAGAAATTAAATGCCAGCATTTCAAAATAATGGATTCTGTCCTCCAGAGGGTGAATGGTACTCAAGACTCTGATTAAAATTGTAGTCATAAGTAAATTTTGGTCTCTGAAAGTATTTCTGAGGTTTCAACTATGCTATTAGTTAAACGCATGACAGGGTCATCTCCAAAAGGAAATACATTAGTCTAAAGGCAGAAGTGTAAGACTTCCTCACGGTTAGCAGAGCACAAGAAAGGGGTTACACAGTTCCATTGCCTTATGCTGCATAATTAGCAGGATCAAAGAAACAGAAAAATAATGGAAAGATAAACTGAGCTTATCTTTGGTTCACTATTGTAAACCTTCATAGTACACACTCTGCAATCAAGTGAGACTTTCCATTCCCATTCCTCACTGGATGCAGAGGTCCTGGGCACTGTGACAGCCCATACAGCAAAGCAGAGATAGATGGCCATTGGCAACAACCCACCAAAATGCCTTCAAGGAGGCAATGTGGACAGGGCTGTAAAATTCCAAGAGACCAGTGAGAGATCACTGACTCTATTCCTTACCAACTTTGTGTCCGGACTTTGAACTAGTTATGTAAACTCTGCCATTCAATATTCCTATCCATAAAATAGTTACCATAATGTTTCTTCAGAAAATTGTTAAAAAGAGTAAAGCATTTAATTTTTCAGAACCTCTAAACAGGGACTGGGGTTATAGCTCAGTGGTAGGGTGCTTGCTCACTTAGCACGTGTGAGGCACTGGGCTTGATCTTCAAGACCACATAAACAAATAAATAAATTAAATAAAGGTATTGTGTCCATCTACAACTAAAAAAAAAAAATTAAAAAACCTCCCAACAGGTACAAGGTACACAGTAGCTGCTCATCACTTGTTAATTTTTCAATTCATTTTATTTCTAATTATTATTTTTCTCAAAAAACAAAGAGATATATTGATTTTCTAATAAAAAGGCAAGTGTAAGAAACATAAGAAAATAAAGGAGAAGTTAATAATCAACTAAAATCTTTGAATAACCACTGTCAAAGGCATAGAACATTCCAAAAACACAAAATATTTTAGATCATATTACCCGTGCTGTACTATTATTTGTTTTTTACTTAAAATATATCTTAGATATATTCTACATCATCATGTTGTTGTCTGCAGAGGATTCTCCTCAATTTTAGAGTAATTATACAATAAAGTAATGTGGTTTTACTGTTAATTGCATTTTAAACCAATATTGATAACTTTATGAGGAGCATCCTTAACCACTGCATCTTTATGAACCTGGCAAAATGATTCATTAGTGAATAATTTGATCGTATGTATTATCATTAGTACTTGATTTAATTATTACATAACAATGGCTATATTCCCTATCAAATTCATGCTCCTCAGCTTCCTTTCAGCCTTTATTCATTCAAAAATGCATAACTCAAGAATACTCAACATTAGGTGGTAGAAGGCGGCTCATTCCTGTAATCTTAGCAGCTCAGAAGGCTGAGGCAGGAGGACTGTGAGTTCAAAGCCAGCTTCAGCAAAAGAGAGGCATTAAGCAATTCAGTGGGACCCTAACTCTAAATAAAATACAAAAAAAAAGGGCTGGGAATGTTGCTTAGTGGTTAAGCACCCCTGAGTTTAATCCCAGGTACTCCCCACCCCATAAAAAAAAAAAACATTTAAGGAGAGTCACCCTGATGTTAGAGTTTTGCGTCTTATATATAAAATGCTCAGAAACTGGTTTCAAAGTTATTGAACCTCCCAAGATGAGTTCTAACTCACCAATTCCTTGCATTATACTTCTCATCAAAACCACATTGCTTCAAGCTTACATGTAGTTAAAAAGGATTGCATCTCTTCTTTAAATGCACAAACAGTAGGGTTTCTTAGAAATAGTTCAGCTGACATCTGTCAACTCTCTCACAAACCCTGATCTTTGAGGCTTGCTACAAGAAATAAACCTGGAGGACACAGCTCCAGGTGTGGGGATGGTCATTAACACTGCCCAGGACAGAGGCATTATGATTGCTGAAGTGTGCTATCTAATAGGCAGAATCTAATCTCAGCTCAGCAGGTCATGATCATGTGATCTCATCATCAAACTTAAATGCACTGCCTTAAAAAAAGAAAAACTAGACATTCCCAGGAAACCTAGGTTAAATTCAGCCAGTCTGTGATGTTGAGGTAGAATTGTGAAGGTTGTACTGTGAGACAGTATAATTCAAACATTACCAAGACAGCATTCGCTTCACAAAATCCCTTCCCCCTTGTAGCTCAAAGTCCTCTGAATACATCATACATCCTAACTTTTGTTAAAACCTTTCAGGTTCCTTGGTTGGATAGAGAGTGAAGGCAAGGTCACAAGAAACTTATTTCATTTCTTCTCCAGGGAGGCTGCTGGATTATCCTCAAATCTAACTTGACTCAACCCACATCCAGTGAACCTACTTCTATTTTTGGATTGTAGCCATCCATTTTTATACCTATATACTTTAGGTGAAATTTTCCTTTACTGGGATTCCTTAGTCAAACTCAATATCCTAGAAAGTTTCCTTGATTGTTTTTGGTACTAGATGTTTCTTAGACAAACGTTTGGTAATAATCCACTTTGGGAACCAAAATGTGTATACATAGTTTCACCCACAACATTCACTGAAAAACTACAATAAGTGGTGCAGAAAGGGAAAAAATTCATCATTAAATGAAACTTATAGGCTTTTCCTTAGTACTTGAACATGTTTTGTTATGTGTCAGCAGTAAATGATACAAAGAAATGAAGAAAGAAATGAATAAGAAAAATGTCTTCAACATATCATGATTGATCCTTACTAGAATTCCAATAACAAAGAATGTGTGTGCCATGTAATTGTACTAACTTACCTGGACATCTTTTAAGAATCACCACTTTTTTCTTTAATAAGGAGTTAAGAAATATTCCAATTATCTAGCTTTATTTCTTCTACTCTCTTTCAAAATGGTACCAATACCATTTTAGTTTAGAGTTAATTATGGACCAAAAATATCTTATCTCTGTCTCTCTGTACTCTTGGCTGTGGTACACTGAATCTGCCATGACCTTGTATTTTAGCTTAAAAAAAGACTATAAAATTCCACTCACTAAATCAAGCACAGTAATCCATTAAGATTCTTCCTGCAGGCATATTTTATCGAAGGCCATACATCCAACCCTTTTTTCCCCCCTAATACTAGCTTATCAATCACTATATTTCAAAAATAAATCAAAATAAGGAAATAACTATCAGGTCTTTCTCTTACTTGAGAGAAAAGTCATGTACTATTTCCTGATGTCCAAATTATGAGCAATAATAGGTGGCAAATATGGAGAGAGCAAACTTGGTTTCAAGCCATTTATCACAACACCCACTAGACAGACTCTATAAAAGAGAAGCATGAAAAAGCCAAGTGTTTTGTCCTCATTCTGAGGGATAGGAAGGAAGAGGAACATACTATGGTAAATGTGAATGCCTACTAATTGCCTTGCTTGTCTCTATTAATAATTGTTTTCAGAGAAAGTACTATATCCTGTAGCCCTTCACATTCTCTGGTGAGGAAAATTGATTTCATGGTTCAAATACCAAGCCTACTGGCTAGGAAAGCAATGACAAAAATGAAATCATTCAAAAGCAATAAAACAAGGCAAGTTGTTCAAAATCCCCAGGATGTAAGGTCTATGGGTCTTGTGGGTGTAGAATTGCAGCTTTTTAAAATCTGCATAAGTGGGCTCTCTCTGAGCTCATTTCTTAAGATGAGGAAATGAGGGAAATGTTGCTGAGTCTTCTACATAGAAAAGCTCTGGGGATGTCCAGAACTGAATATTAAGGTTACTCTGCATTGTGTGCTTAATTAAGTAAATTAAGAACCTCCATCTTTCTTGGACTCAGTTTCATTTTCTGTGCATATTTGGTTGGTTGGCTATTTCTTTTCTTTCTTTCTTTTTTTTTTTGTTTTTGTTTTTTCTTGTGTACATAAAAACAAAGGGGGTAGAATAGGTGATCTTGAAGTTGATTCATAGCAATGGAAAGAACACGGGTCTAGGGATCCAACAAATGCACATCCATTTGTAAAATGGGCATTAAATACTTTAGATTTCCATTACTGTGACAAAATGACTGAGAAAATCAACTTAAAGGAAGAAAGACTTATTTTAGCTCATGGTTTCAGAGGTTCCAAATCATAGCTCTTTGGCCTTGTTGCCCATGGGCCTGTGGTGAGGCAGAACATGATGGCAAGGAGCACATGGTAGAGGAAACTTCCCAACTTATGGTAACCAGGAAGTGAAAAGAGAGAGAAAGACAGAGGGGAATGTGGGCTATCTTTATGTCCTTTTCTGCATAAGGCTTAAAGGTGGGAAAAATAAATCTTTTAGTTTCTTTTAGTTTTTTGGATGAATGACCAGTCAGTGTTCATAATTTTAAATTTCATACAAAAGATACGATTTACAAATGTTCATTATAGATATTTATTAAACACTTTTACCTTGAACCTGTTCACCATTTTTTTATTTATTTTTATTTGTTCTAAATAGTTACACATGATAGTAGAGTGAGAAATCTTTATGACTGACAGCAGGCTTCACTCTGACCACTGGACAGTGATTTTTCAGTGACTTATATAGCTCTGTGCCT
Source organism: Ictidomys tridecemlineatus (assembly GCF_052094955.1). Taxonomy (NCBI): domain Eukaryota; kingdom Metazoa; phylum Chordata; class Mammalia; order Rodentia; family Sciuridae; genus Ictidomys; species Ictidomys tridecemlineatus. The sequence goes on from NC_135477.1 coordinate 172,404,182, forward strand.
GATTTCCCCCCCTTTTTTTTTAAAACACTGCCAAGTACAAGTCATGGACATGCTCTTCTCTATACCACAACTTGACAGTAAATTGCTAACAACTGAATCTAAAAAGGTGTGGGGGTTGGGGGAGAGTGTGGCTGGAGTTCCAATATCCCCCATGAAGGCACATCCCCAGTCACCTGAGTTCCACCCACTAGGCTCCACCTCCTAGAGTTTCCACCATCTCCCAGTAAAGCACCACAGGCTAGCAATCAAGCCTTAGCACACCAGCCCCTGGGAGACACTCAAAATCTAAACCATAACATGGTAGGATTTTTATGGAAGTTAGTTGACAAAATGTATATAAAGTGCCTATTTTTCAGGTAATCTGTGATAGGGCGTTGGTTAATGATTTCTTTCGTTTGTTTGCTAGGTGTTTTCAGCTTCTATTGTTCTTGTTTTGATTTCTCTTTCCTATTACTTTATAATCACTTTTCAAATAATGCCTGAGCTAAGACCATGGGTCTCCCTTAAGCCTTCTGTGATTATAGACACTTGCATACATACTCTTTTCACTGAGAAAGTAAAACTTCAGTTCATTAAAAGGAGACTGTTAATAGGTGATTTGCATTTCAAGTTTTATGCTATGAAAAGATATGTCCAATTAGATTAAGCAAGGAAGGTCAAAATTTCCCCAAATCTTTTAAATTCAATCTATTACTACTAATCAATTTTTCTTGATATTTGTTAAAGGGCATGTATCATCTAATTAAAAAGATGTTTTAAGTAATAGATGTTCAGTGTTTAGTTTTCTACAGAACCCTTTATTAAATCCCTGAAAAAGGTCTTTAATAAAGGGTTCTGTAGAAAACACATACATTAGAAATTCATTGAATAGATTATAAAACTATCTTGAAGTCAAGGAAAAAACGAAGACCTATATACATGTATGAGATTTGCTTCCAAATATAAGTCTGAACTTCTATTTCATACCAAGTTTGTGTGCAAACAATCAAAATGGGTGGGGGTTGGGGGTTCTGTGAGTAGTATTTAAGGGATGAGAAAATAATCTATTGTTAGCAATGTGGAATTAATTACCTTTCAACCACAGGTCTTTCAACAGACAGTTGTGATTTTCCACAATCTATTGTAAATTGCAGTAGTATTTTCACTGCTGTATTTTTGAAACTGTTAACTATGCTATTTTCCTTTCTGCCAGTTTAAAAGACAGTGACCTAATTATCCTTTGATTTTCAATGTTAATGGCACAGTTTTAGAGACCTACCAGTTGAAGTGCTTGGTCTTAAACTACTGCTACACTTTTTCATTATTAAACAAATTTTCTTAACCTATTTTCCAAAAATAATCGAGTGAAACTCATTTGACATTAAAATTCATTTTCTTTTAGGTGTATTGTGTATCTTTATGTATTTAAATCTAGGCATTTATGAATTTCATCCTTTCTACAAGGACAAGAAAGCTAAAATATGATGATAAGTAACTAAAAATTGTGAAAAAAACAATAAATTTTACTTAATTATTAAATTGTTTTATATGTAAATGTAAAATGAATGTAAAGAATGAAATATAAAATTAAATTATGTATTTTAAATGATTCATTATAAAATTATTTTTATTAATTTAGACTTGTGTGTAAATACTTATATAAACATGAAACATTTATATTTCCTTATATAAAATAGTATATGTATGATATAATTTAATTTTTTTAAGAGAGAGAGAGAGAGAACTTTTTAATATTTATTTTTTAGTTTTGGGCGGACACAACATCTTTGTTTGTATGTGGTACTGAGGATCAAACCTGGGCCACACACATGCCAGGCGAGCGCGCTACATCCCCAGCCCCTATAATATAATTTAAAAATGTTCATATATCCATTATTTTATGGAAGCCTAATGTAACTTCATTATATTGATAGAGAAAATATGATGCAAATCAGAACCTAAAACAAGGTGAAAAGATAAAGTTGTTTTGGTACAATGAACTTCACTAAACTGTAGGCTTAGATACATTACAATGTGGATGATACTAAATAAATAAGATAATTATTTAAAAGATCAGTAGTTTCATTATTTAATACAGTCAACATAAAAGAGGCAATCTCTTTACTAGATATAGATATGGGACATGCACATTTGCACAAAAATATGTACTTAAAAATCTATGAATCAAATGTTTTCTTAGCTGGGCACTATGGCTCATGCCTATAATGCCAGCAGCCTGGAAGGCTAAGACAAGAGGATCTGAAGTTAAAAGCCAACCTCAGCAACTTAGTGAGGCTCTAAGCAACTTAGTGAGATTCTGTCTTGAAAAAAAAATGTTAAAAAAAAAAGGGCTGGGTTGGGGTTCAGTGTTACAGCACTTGCCTAGCATGTATAAGGCACTGTGTTCAATCTTCAGTGCCACATAAAAATAAAATAAAGATACTGTGTCCACCTAAAACTAAAAACTAAATGCTAAAAACATGAGATAAGCAAAAAGAAATGAAAATACATTCTATCTGGTTATGAGGAACAATGACAAAAAATGATCAAACTATAAAAAATACAGTAATCAACTATGTTTAAGTATTGGACATTAGATAGCACAAGGCTGTGATCCTTGGGCAAAAGAATGAAGACTCACAATTATTAGGACCTCCTGACTGGTATTTCTGTCCAAAGCACAACAAAGGAAACTATACTCTAAATAGGGAAAAGAAGTCTGGCAAAGCAGAAGAAACAAGATCAAGATTTGATGCTGATGAGGCAGCTCGAATTTAGGGGACAAAGTACAGGATAGGGTTCTGAAGAACTGAAAATTTCATAGAAAAGAAACTCCAGTAATTGCCACAGGAGTTTCCTGCTGAAACATGGCTAAAACTAAACATTCATGAGCAGGGCAAAGCTTTTTAAGACTTTGCAAAACACCTTCTGGAGATCTGTTAGCTGAATGAGAATTTCACAGTTCATGTGATGTTTTCAGAAACTTCCACTGGACCAGAGAACAAAGATGTCAGAGAACCCCTTAGACTAGAGGAAGCAGGAAAATGTGGTGATTCTAAAAAAAAGAAAATAGTCAGTGATAGAAGACCACGAGGGTTTTTGTTTGTTTGTTTGCATTGTTTTATTTTGTCTTTTCTGGTTCTAGAAACCATGTCTTTCTTTTGATAAAGATTTTAAAGTAATTTTTATAAATATTTTAGTGGATTCAAAGGAAAATGTGTGCATGATAAGAAAACAGATTGGGAAATACATTTGATATAGAGAAAACTAATTTTTAAAAAAATCAAATAAAAACACCAAAACTGAAAAAGAAGATTAAAAAGTTAACAAAACAAAACAAAAAAACCTTCTATGGAAAACATGGGAAGACAAACAAATAAACAAAAATACCTTACACGACAAATGGAACAGAAGTAATAATATGATTGATTTAAACATCTTAAATATATCCATATTATATTAAATGTAAATGTGAATGTACTACACATTCCATTTATCAGACAGAGATGATCAAAATGGATTAAAGGAAGACACACTTGCAGGCTTTCCATTCTAAATTTAAAAATGCAGAGAGAGATTAAAGAATGGAAGAATATCATTATTAACTAATCTTAAGAAAATTGCACCAGTCACATTAAAACTGGAAAAATAAGCTTCTGACAAATAAACATGATTAAATATAAAGATGTAATATTGCAGTGATAAAAATATCAACACATCAAAGATATAAATGAAATCTATAAGCATCTAAACAGAGCTGTGAAATATATAAGGCGAAACCTGATAGATCTAAAGGCAAAAGTAGAAGAAAATCCACAATTTTTGTTTTACGTGGTAACATGCTCTCACTAGCTGACAGATAATAGAGTCCCCCCCCCCAAAAAAAGAAAAATGAAGATGTAAATGATTCAAATCAAAATAATCAAATTAATATTTATGCCCAAATACTCATATATGTATATATCCTAGTACATATGAAATGTTTTTTAAATTAATAACTCACATACTAGAAAAGTCTATGATCCCTAGTGATTTATACTATTTTCTCTGACAATAATAATATCACATTTGATCTCAATAACAAGAAGAAGAAAACTTTGGATAATTTTACAATATATAAAATCAAATTTAAATAACTCATTGACTACACAAAAGTAAGAGAAATAATAAAATATTTTGCACTTACAGAATATAAAAACAAAACACTTCATAATTTGTGGAATGCTGCCAAAATAGTTTTCAGAGTCCAATGTGTAGCATGATATGCTTATATTTGAAAAGAAGAATGGCTCAAAACTATTTATACAGAATTTTCTTTATGGAATGATGAAAAGAAGTGCAAAATCAGCCAAAATTAAAAAGAAAGAAATAATAAATATTAACATGAAACCCAGCAAAACAGAAGAAATGAGACAAAAAGCAGATTCTTTGAAAACGTCAACCATATTGAGAAAATCTCTGTCATAATGAGGAGAGGGAGAGAGAAAACAGATAAGGGAATCCCAACCACCAATATCTAAAAGAAAAATAAGGAACTATCACCACAGAGGCCAAAGGCATTAAAAGGAAAATAAAAATATTATGAACAATTTCCTGTGTACACATTTATCAATCATGAAGAAAGAGCAAATCATTTAGAGTAACAATTCATGGAGCAAAAATACGAATAGCCCAATAACTGGAATAAATATGATTCCAAATGATAAAAGAGATTAACACACAAAAAAGAACCTTATGACACCAAATGGCCTCATAGGTGAGTTGTATCAAAATTAATGAAAAAAACAATGTCACTGATTCTAAAGAAATATCTTTGATATTCCTCGTATTTTTGAGGTCAGAATAGTCCTTAAAACAAAACTAAGAAAGGATATGGATAGAAAATAAAGTTACACATCTATTTCCCACAAAAGCACCGACATGAAAATCGTTAACAGAGTATTAGAATACTAGTGATATATTATAGTGACATATTAAAGGGTTCATATAGCATGATCAAAAGAATACAACAATTACTAATTGGGCATTATGTAAAATTGTGGATGTATAACCGATGTGATTCTGCAATCTGCATTTGGGGTAAAATTGGGAGTTCATAACCCACTTCAATCTAATGTATGAAATATGATATGTCAAGAGCTTTGTAATGTTGTGAACAACCAATAAAAAAAATAAAAAATTAAAAAAAATAAATAAATAAAACCACATCCAGAATAAATTAGAACTATAGGCTTAAAAAAAAAAAAAAAAAAGGTTATCCCAGGGATGTCAATAGGCTTCAGAATTTTTCAACTGACTAATGTACTTCATCTATTCATTCAATGTTATGAAATAAAAGCAAATGATTGTATTAATAATTTTAGAAAAAGCATGTGGCAAAATTTATTGCTAATTCATGAATTAAAGGAAACCCACAGCAATTAGAAAGGAACTTCCTCATTCTTATAAAGAATATATGTATGGGGATATCATCATAATTATTATTCAGAAACACAAATAATCAGAAGTAAGTAAAAAGGAAGTCTGAAAACTGTTATTCACAGATGACATGGTTGCATAACATAAAAATCCTAAAGAATTCACAAATAAAATCCTACGACTAATAAAGGAATTTAGAAAGTTCACAGAATGTGAAGCCAATAATTGTACAACTGAAAAATAAGTCACACAACTTTTAAAAACATAAAAGTACAAAACACTTGAGGAACATTTTAACAAATCATGAGCAGCACCTCTACATCCATGAGATAAAGACCTGTGTAAATAAAGACCTACCTTCTGCTCAAGGAGGGAAGACAAAATATTGCTAAGATGTCAATTCCCCCCAGATTGAGGTATGAATTTGACACAACGTAAATAAACTTTCAACAGGCACTTTGGTAGAAATTAATTAGCATTTTCTAATTTATGTGAACCTTCATAAGACCTATAATAACTAAAAGAATTATGAAAAAGAACTAAGTTGAAGAAGTTGTATTACCTGCTTTCAAGTCTTACTCTGATGTATCTATCTGCAAATTACTGCTTACAAGATGCTTCTTAATTTGTTAAACAAAATCTTAGTGAATCTAGCATACCTATATTATTTGTACCTGTTTTCATGGTATAATGTCAAAAATGAGTAATTGTGACAAAGGCCTTATGGCTTGCAAACCCAAAATATTTGCTATGTACTCCTAAGGGAAAAAAATGAAACTTGACTCCCCACCTTCTTCTATGGAGAAAAATTAATTCAATTTTTTATTAGTTGTTCAAAACATTACAAAGCTCTTAACATATCATATTACATACATTTGATTCAAGCGGATTATGAACTCCCATTTTTACCCCGTATACAGATTGCAGAATCACATTGGTTACACATCCACTTTTTTACATACTGCCATACTAGTGTATGTTGTATTCTGCTGCCCTTCCTAAGATACCATCTCACTCCAGTAAGATTGGCAGCCATCATGAAGTCAAACAACAACAAGTGCTGGCGAGGATGTGGGGAAAAGGGTACACTTGTACACTGCTGGTGGGACTGCAAATTGGTACGGCCAATTTGGAAAGCAGTATGGAGATTCCTGGGAAAGCTGGGAATGGAACCACCATTTGACCCAGCTATTCCCCTTCTCGGATTATTCCCTAAAGACCTTAAAAGATCGTACTACAGGGACACTGCTACATCGATGTTCATAGCAGCACAATTCACAATAGCTAGACTGTGGAACCAACCTAGATGCCCTTCAATAGATGAATAGATAAAAAAAAATGTGGCATTTATACACAATGGCGTATTACTCAGCACTAAAAAATGACAAAATCATGGCATTTGCAGGGAAATGGATGGCATTAGAGCAGATTATGCTAAGTGAAGCCAGCCAATCCCTAAAAAACAAATGCCAAATGTCTTCTTTGATATAAGGAGGGCAACTAAGAACAGAGCAGGGAGGAAGAGCATGAGAAGAAGATCACCATTAAACAAGGACGAGACGGGGAAGGGAAAGGGAGAGAGAAGGGAAATTGCATGGAAATGGAAGGAGACCCTCATTGTTATACAAAATTACATATAAGAGGAAGTGAGGGGAAAGGGGAAAAAATAATTCAAATTTTATCATAACCTAAAAGTAAAAGTGACAACTATCAAACTTCTAGGAGAAGACACAGGAGAATACTCTGGTAAAACTCTGGATGGTGAAAGTTTTTTGAGTAACATAGGAAGCATTCATTGTGTATAAAACACTAACAAACTGAACTCCCCAAATGTTGAAACTTCTATTTGTCAGAAGGCTATTAAGCCACATGTTAGTAGTTTTGTGTCACTCTGACCAACATATCCAACAAGAACAATTTAAAGGAGGGAAAGTTTATTTTGGCTCAGAGTTTCAAAGGTTCCTTCCATGGTCTGCTGACTCTACTGCTCTAGACCGAACAGCGAGGCAGAACATAGAGGAGGGCATGGAGGAGCAAAGCCACTGCCACAGCAGCCAGGATGCAGACAGAGCGAGTGTGGAAGGGGCTGAGGGAGGATGAATGTTTCCAGGGCATGTCCCCCCTGTGATCCACCTCTTCCAACCATGCCCCACCTGCCGACAGTTACCAAGCAGTCAATGCACCCAGACTAGGATGCACTGACCAGGTTACAGCTTGTGATCCGATCACCTCACCTCTGAGCATTCCTGTAATCATGCAGGTGCTTTTGGGGGAACACCTCAAACCCCTAATAAGCCTAAACTGAGAGACACTCTATGAGATACCTGGCCAGAACTCTTCAAAATTATCAAGGCCATGAAAGACAAGGAAAACCTGAGAATAGTCTGTCCTAGAATGAAGGAGAGTAAGGAAACAAGAAAACCAAGCGCAATGTGGTATCCTGGATTGGAAAAAAAAGACATTAGTAGAAAAACTGGGAAAATCAGAAAAAGAAAACTATAGGCTTTTTACAGTATTGCATCGATGTTAACTTCTTAATTTTGATAAATGTATCATGGTTATATAAGATGTTACTATTAGAGGAGCCTAGGCAAATGGTATTTGGGAACTCTCTGTACTATCACTGCAGCTCTTCTGTAAATCTAAAATTATTCTGAAATAAAAATAAAAGGGTGTTATGAAAGTGAGTAGGCCAATCACAGACCAAGAGAAAATTTATTTTTATACGTGTGTATGTGTGTGTGCATGTGTCTTACAAGGGACTACACCCAGAATATGTACATAACTGCTACAATTCAATAATAAACTGACACATAACCCAATTAAAAATGAAAAAAAAAAACCTAAAACAGTCACTTCACAAAAGAAGATATGCAAACTGGCCAATAAGCACATGGAAAAATTGCTTAAGACCATTAGTCATCAGAAAAAAATGCAAATTAAGACCACAATGAAATACCACTACACCCCCTTTAGAATGGCTAAATTTAAAAGGAGCAGTAACAACTGTTAACAAAAATGAAGAGCAGTCCAAATTCCTATACATACTGGTAAAATTGTGAAATGAAATAACTACTTTACAGACTAGTTCAACAGTCTTATAAAGTTAGACATGTCTATTCCAAGATCCAGCAAACCCACTTCTAGATATTTATCTAAAGAGTAATGGAAATCTATGTATACAAAAAGATTATGTATACAAAAAGGGAGTTTCTATATTTCTATCTACCTATTCTTAGGCACTATGCAGAAGGCTTTCTACATATAAACCTATTTGCCCCTCACTAAAACCCTATGTAAATTGACCAAATCGTATTCCATGCATATATACACATGAATTCCATTTTTAAGTATATGATAATATATCAATTTAAAACAAAAAATAAATACAAGGAAGACCAGTAGAGTGAAAGAAGGGGATTCTAGGGAGAAGGGGAGGAAAAAGGGAAGTACTGGGGATTTAAATGGTACAAATTATGTTAGATGCATTTTATGAATATGTCAAAATGAACCTCACTATTATGTAAAACTATAAGGTACAAATAAAAAACACTAAAAACCAATCTGTAGCTACATATGCTTTTAATTCATTCAATTATTCCACAAATTTTGATAAGACTTAGGTTGTGACAAACCATGTTTTAGGGACTAGGGTTATGGAGAAACTAGATCTCAAGTTCCTGATAGTATAAACTTGCATTTTAGATGAGAAAACAGGTTCTAAACTAAAACTACAGTAGCAGGGGTTGCAGTGGTGTCCCCATTTTACAGATGAGGCTTTAGAGGTGGGGGATGAGTTTTGAAGTCAATTTCTCTGAAGCAAGACCTGGAACTCCTGATCATGGCACTAGGCCACCATGCGAAAAGAATAAATACATTCCTTGTCTCTCAATACAACAACCCTTCTCTGCAGCTGTCACTTTAAGAAGTAGATGGGCATTAAAGAAAAACGACATAAGTCATTTTTATTTAAATTTGTGTTAAGGAAAATAAACTGCTGAGTTTTTCAAAGGGAAACTAAGACTGGTTCTCTCGTTTCAAAGAAGAGACAATTAAGTACACAGCTGAAGGATGCAGACAAAGGAATGCGTGTCTTGTATTTTGCCCTGACACAAATTCACAAAAGTGTAGGCCAGATTACTCGCTCTGTACTTGTAATTAGTTTCACGTGTCATCGAGATGGTCATCTTTGTTCATGCCCTCATAATTATAGAGTGTTCCACTACTACTAGAAAAACAAGGCATAGAAATCTGTAAGCCAACATTGTGTAGGTTAGGTAAAATTAATTTGCCAGAACAACCTCATTTCCTCTGAGCTATTCTCTCTTTGGAGAGCCTTTGTGGCCCATTTTTAACGAATAATGTTTAATTCCATTATAGATAGCTATATAAAGAAATGAAGCAACACTACCTAAACAGAGCACAGGACCTTTCTTATTTCATTCACTTTGCATTAGCCTCAACCTCACAGAGGTAAAACATGGCATGTAAAATGTACTCTCTGACTAAATTGCTCAAGCAACTGATATACTATCGTATAAAAAGAACAGATCAAATATGAGGGCTGCAGTAGGAGATATCTCTCAGTAGGAGAGCCATATTCAGCATACCCAGGGCCCTGTGTACAATCTCAGTGACAATAAATAAATAAATGAATAATACAATTTACAGATGTTTAAAATAAATCAATATGATTTGCTAAGCAAATTTTAGTGATTTCCATCTAGCTCAGTACCTTTCAATACAAAACAGCTTTTCAGCAACATCTCTATAATGCCTTCACGTTACTGTCTAGCTGTATAAATCAGTGTGTAGCTGTATAAATCAATGTGTACCATACCATTTGCTTTTCGAAAAGCATTGGTCCCATTTTTTTTTTTTTTGCATAAGGAACACCAGCTCAGACATCACATTCTGTGTCTCCAGCTTTTGCTTTTGTGTAAACCTCAAAGAGTTAATCGTCATCCCGTTGGAACCATCTCTATACCTTGCATATATTCATATTGATTACTGTTCAAAGCATTATATTAGGACACATTTTTATTTACATGTGTATCCTGCTGACCCTGCCTCCTAAGTATTTCTCAAACCTCTCTTCTCATCGCCTCCTCCCTGGAGTCATATACTCAACACTTAATATTCAGAACAGGATGCAAACTGACTAATGAGCGCAGTGGCCTTATGCCCCACCACCGCCTTCGGGATGAGGTGGAATCCATCCTCCATGCCCCACCGCTGCTGTCTTAAGGAAACCACTGTCATCTCCACCTCACACCTTGCACCACTTCCCAAAGCCTCCCTGCCTCTCATTTCACACCTTCAGTTCCCTCTTCATCTTTTGCGCCCCCTGCTCCTTGTATAAAGTTAATTTATGACCACACCTACATATTAGAATTGAGTTTCGCCTTCTCAGACAATCCCTCTTTAAATTAAAAAAAAATTACATTATCCCACTACAACTTTTAAAACCTGATTTTACAACATATTATTTGGGAACTTTTAAACTCCAAGCCTGGATTTCCACTAGAGCCTTGAAGACCATGGGTCTCCTTATGTGCACATATATGAGTATATGTAAATGATCTGACATTAATTCAAATAACTGAACATTACTTTTGGCATTGAGACTTCACTTTTCAAATGAAGGCAAGGAGGAAGTTCATTTTCAAAATGATTTAAATGTCCTGCTTTTGATCTTCTCCCTTCTTTTATCAACATTTTATCCATAGTTAAGGTTCAGAATTATATTCTTTCAAATCTGGGATTATGGCTCAGTGGTACAGTATTTGCCTATCAGGTATGAGACACTGGGTTTAATTCTTAGCACCACATATAAATAAATAAAATAAAGATTCATCAACAACTAATAAACAAAATTAAAACAGAATTATATTCTTAGGTCTGGGGATGTGGCTCAAGCACTCGCCCGGCATGTGCGGGGTGCTAGGTTCGATCCTCAGCACCACGTAAAAATAAAATAAAGATGTTGTGTCCACTGAAAACTGAAAAATAAATAAATTATCTCTCTCTCTCTTCTCTCTCGCTCTCGCTCTCTCTCTCTCTCAAAAAATTATATTCTTTTTACAGAAGAGTCAAGAAAATGGTGATCATGTTATGGTAAAAATCATGGCACTAACTGCATTTGGACTGTCTGTACCCATTTATATAACTGAACACTCCATTATTTCATAGTAAAAAATGTTGGCCTACAATAATTTAGAAAGCATTAACATCATATATGTATGAAACACAATCATTTTAGGCATATTTTTCAGCCATAGATTCACATTGACAGCAATTGTTAGTACAGTCCCATGTGAAAATACATAGCATAAGGTTAAAAAGATAGGCCAAAGCACTTCATAAATCTTGCTCTTTTCTTCTGTAAACTGGATAGGATCATTTTCTTTTTATATCCCCAAATTGATCTTCAATTTGTTCTTTCCAGACTATAAAATACAGGCTCCAAGAAAAAAAAAATACCTCCCAATTTTATCTTAAGCTGTTCTTATTAAGCTACTAATTACGACAAAATAACAAAATGACATTTGGTTATCATTCAAATGAAAGGTGCAGAATAATAACATTTTAGGACAAGAAATATAACCAACAACTATTTTGGGCCTATGTATATTATGTATTTCTCATTTTCATAAATTGATGATGATATAAATGTGCTAGGGCTACCATAACAAAGTACTGTAAAGTAGGTAGTTTTAAAAAGAGTTTATTGTCTCACAGGTCTAGAGGCAAGAAGTTCAAAATTAAAGTATTTACAAGACAGGCTGCTGTTGAGGGCTGTGAAGGAAGGATTGTTCCAGAACTCTCTCCCTGGCTTGTAGATAGATCTGTCTTCTCTCTATATCTCTTCATATCATCTTCCCTTTGTAAATGTCTCTTCCTAAATCCCCCCCTTCTGTAAGGACACTAGTCATATTGCATTATGACCTACCCTTCTAACTCATTTTAATTGATTACCTCTGTAAAAATCCTATTTCTAACCAAGATAATATTCTGAGTTAATGGGAGGCAGGACAACAATATACGACTATTATTAACAATCTAGACCAATTGTTAATATCACCAAGACAATATAATTTTATTTTTAGAATCATTTTATAGTAGCACACTTAGGTTTAGATAAAACTCTACTTCTCTGATCACCCCAAAAGCAACTATTCATAAAACTCAATTAAAAATGACCCACAATAGAAACTGCTACAGAAAACACACACTGAAAATGCTAACTACAAAGAAGCTGGAGATGAGCTATAATATATTATCAAAAGCATCATTTTGTTGCTTATTCAAAAATAAATCCATGTCAAAGTCAGGCATTTTTGGCTACATTTCATTTGAAGCAAGAAAGCACGTGTTTTCCATATAGTTGTACTCTTCCCATGCCAAAAATATCAGCTAAGTGTGATTTCATTGCAGAATTTCATGATCAAAGCTCCAGAGACCACAGTATATTTAGTGTAAGGAAAGGAGAGATTGGAAAGAGAAAGCTCAACACCTGACACTTTTGCTTAAACGGTTACAAATGTTTTTGCTGGTTTTCCGGTCAGAGTGTAGACACTCTTCCCTCACCTTTCCCCAAGAGTAGCCTCTCTTATCCTTCATAACCCAGCTTAAATGCAACCTCTTTGAAATGTCAACCTCTTATTCCCCACCCTTAGTCACTCTCTCATGTATCCACCTGTTCAGTTTCTGCACACAACACTGGGTAATTTTCTTATTTGCATGTTGACTTGATTATTGTTTGTCTACTGCAGTAGAATAAGCATCATAAGAGAAAACATCTGGTCTGACTTGTTCATCTTTTTATCTCCTAGATATAGTGTCTGCCCTAGAGCAAATGTTTAATGAGTATCTGTTGAATAAATAAATAGAAATAAGAAGAGGACTTGCCTTCCCTCTATTTCTAGAAGTGTGTGTATGTAGATACAGACATATATACACATGTGTGTATATATATTTTTTTCCCATTTCTAATGGAGTTATAAGGTAGACTACCCCCAAATGTTCTCATTTTGCATGCAAATGATATGCACTAATTATGAAACTTGCACAGTGGATCTACAGTCACAGCAGAATCATAGCCTTTTAGACAACTCTGTGTGTAGTACTCTACTGTTTCCCAGATTTCTCAGCCAAGGTAAATCTCTACACATCACTCTGAATTCCAGTCATCTCAAACCTTGACATGAATTTTGAGTCAGACCAGCCTCCTTTATTCATGATGTGTGTGAACATAGGGAACTGCTTTCTCTTTCCAATCTCTCCTTTCCTTACACTAAATACACTTTACTCTCAGATTGCTGATGACTTTAAAATGAGAAAATGTATGTAAACACAAGACCTTCCAAAACCTGGTGCTCATTAAAGAGTAGTTATAATACCACTTATCAATATTTTGTCATTGCAGTCATATTTGTAAGGCTCTGGTCACAGAAGTCAATTCACTTACTCTGTTGCATGTATACAGTACAGAGTATTCTGTATTGTATGCATATTTAAGTATACTTAATACTTAGGTAGGCAAGAGGACCATGTTATGCAAACTTGGTAGTTTGAATAAGTTGTTCCCGAAGTCAGTCTCTTCTATGAAAGATAATATTGTTTCTCTTTAAAATCTCCTTCTGATCATTTCCAAATTAAAACCTTCAACAGATTTCTCTGAAATTGTATTTAGCACTTTCACTAAACATGAATGGAAATGGAATTCAAATTCTTCTTTAAAATTCAAAAGTAAAAGAAACTGTTTTGTTTTCAACAATATGAGTTTATTATTGAAAAATATGTTCTCTTCTACCCAGGGGATTATTTGCAAAACAGATCTTTTTAATTCAGAAAATGAATGAATATATCATAGCATACAAGGATAGCTGTGAGACACTAAATTTTACTAGAGATTTTTTTCTGTTTTTATTTTTCCTAAGCATTTTAATTATCTGGAAAGAAAAGATGTTTAAGTTCTGATATGCTTCGCATATCCTATTAATTCCACAGTGGATTTAAGTTCCTTTAAACGTCACTGATTTTTAATTACCATGCAAATGTATTAACTAAGCTTCTTAGAGCTAAAGGTTGGAAGCACATGTAGAAGAGCTGATAAAAGAATTTCTCCCTTTTATGTTTATAACAAAAAAATAATTCATGAACTCCTACTTTGTGGCTGGAATGCTTCAAGATTATTTCAGATAAAATAAAAATGTAATTCTCAAATTGCTTCACAAGATCCCCATCAGCATATTCATTTGATAGGTAAGAAAACACGTTCAGGTTCCATCTACAGACTAAGCAACTCAAACCAAAAACAGACAGAGAGAGTACAGATGGAACAAAAAGACAATCAGCACACGTTGCCACAAAGGTGTCTGAGAACATCTCGGGCATGATCAACCTGGCATACCAAGGTCAGCCAGATGCCAGGGCAGTGTTTCGGATTCCCACTTCATGAAGGTATGTCAAGAGGCAGCTGCTCTAGAAAATGACCATGAACTTTGAAGTTTTGCTTGCAGACTTTGGGTTTAGACTCTGACATTTGCCCGTGGAGTGGACGTGAGTATTTTACTTCCCCTCTTACTCTCATTTTCCTCATCTGCCAAAAAATACTTGCTAGCAAAGGTGCATATAGTGGGTAGGGCTTAAATGAGTAAAACACTTTATAAATATTGTTGTCGAGGAATATTAAAGTCTTTAGTTGTGCATATTGATCATCAATATTTTAGGTAATACTTGTTGAGTATACCCTTGAAATTAGTGCTAATGACTTTACATGGATTATTTTATTTAATACCCACACTAGTTCTTTGAGTTAGGTATTATTACCATTTTTGCTTTTGTAATGAGGAAACTATATAGACTAGCCTTACTTTTAGGCTTGGTAACTGATTACCTAGATCCCAAATCCCTCTTAAATCATATGTATATCATAGATTTTATAAAGGACATGTGATTTCATCATAGTAAATTCACACAATCACCTCTATTCCTGTATTATTGAAGGAAGTGAACATGGGACAAGCATTGAAATTTCCCAAATATCATTAAATAAATGATAAGGGACAAAATAAACACAAACTTGCCATTTCATGGCTTCAAGAGCAGTGTAGTTTCTGAAGAACTATACTGTTCTGAATACCTGTGCTGCTCGGTTTACAAAGAACATGAAACAGGACTTAGTTCTTGTCCTTTAGAAAGCTCTCAGTGCAAAGGACTTTATTCTGCTAAGGGCCATGTCCAGCACATTTCATCAAATTTTCACACAACTTTGAAATACTGCAAATTTATATTATCCTCAAACTGTGCTTAATCCATGCTCAAATGATCACAAGACAAGGACAAGAATGAAGCTCTAACTCAAGGAACTGAAAAATATGAGTTCCCGTGGCTATTGCTTCCCAGTCCCTCAGCCATCTCTACTTTTGTTTTTGGCAACAGCCTACACTTTCTTTTTTTTTTTTTTTTCAGCCTACACTTTCTTTAAGAGAAGGAATAAACCCCTTACTTCTTTCATGTCTCTAAGGCAGCATCAATTTGTCAATTATGATTTTGATGCCCTGCTCTGCTCTGTGACTAAATTTAAATGGCTCAGTCAGCTCCTCTGATATGAACACATAAATTTCTAGGACACAAAGTGACATGATGAAAGATATTACAGGGAACTCATTAGGTGTTTGGTACCCAAATCTTCCGCAAAAGACACTACAGATGGAGGTAAAGCTGGAGAAAATGGAATATTATCAGATGGTGTGATTGTCTTTGAAAGAAAGAAAAAAAACTCACAATTTTTCCTGGGTTTATGTCAGTGACACTGAGAAAACACCCTGCAGCATCCTTGGAGAGCTAACATGGTCATATCTGCCAACATGGAAGACTCTTCATCAGATAGGATACTCTAGCTTCTTCTATTGTGGTTAACTCACTTGAGATAAATTTGTACAGGAAAGGATGAGGTCCTTACAAAAAGAATGTGAGTTAAGTTGAAAAAGATGTACTTCCACTGTGGCTTGTTAGTGTCAGGGATAACTACTGCTTTTACCAGTGGCTTTGGCTGAAGTCATTAGAGGTAATGTAAGGCTGCAGATACATTTTTATATGCCTGTGCTTCTCATCCCTATTCTGAACTGGAAGAAAACTTGACCCAGAGATTGATACAAACTCCCTCTCCAGAAACCCAGGGTAAATTAGCTGGGTATTGCAGTAATTGCAGTGACCCCATACCAACATCATTCTCTGTGCTCAGGATGCACAAAATATCACAGTATTTCAAGGAACTATGCCTCCAATGCTGTAAATATTATTTCAACAGATATATGGATAAAGAAAATGTGGTACAAACACCACTGGAACTTTACTCAGCTATGAAGAAAAATGAAATTGTTATTTGTAGGAAAATGGATAGAACTGGAGAATATCAAGTTAAAAAATATACTAGACTCAGAAAGTCAAGGAGTCTGTGTTTCTTCCTATATTTGGAAGCTATAGAGAAAAGATTCAACAAAGTGAATCTTAGGAAAATAGGAGACAAGTAACAGAGTAGGAGAGAAACAAGGTGAGATTGGAGGAGAAGGAAGGGAGAAGTATTGAGGAATGAATTGGCCAAATTATCCTATGTGTATATGTGAGCATATCACATTGAATTCCACCATTGTGTATAATTATAATGCACCGATTTAAAAAAGAAGACATTTTAAAAAAATCAATCTAAAGGCCAAGTCTAACAAACACATCCTAGCTAAATTCTGGTGAGGAAAAAAAAAAAGGAAATTTGACTAAAATAACTCACAGGTGACAAAATAAAATTGGAAACTTCTAATTTGGCCATGAAAGAACACTAAGGTACACAGGAGAAATAGAACTTTAGTTGACTTTTTCCTCCCAGGTGGGAAAAGCTTATTCTTTGAATATTTTATACAAAATTAAAAGTGCAAAAGGGAAAAATCCCTTTGAGAACATGCAAAAGCAGTCACTTTTCAGAATTCCTGAGCTAAAACAATATTGAACGATTGGAAAAATATCAATTATAAGGAAAGAAAGACTTAGTTTTAATCTGTTACTTAAGTGGGGGCCTCATACAAAGCTCTTATCCAGTGACATTACAATCCCTTGATATTGACTGCAGCAAAATCCGGAGGGTGATGAAAAACTTGTGTACGTTGATACAGCAGGAGTAGGAGCCGTTTATTGTAGGACAACAGAGGTATTTATACATTCCACACAGCTTATCTTAATTAACATAAACTAGATACAGCAGCCAACCAATAAGGAATCTCCACACTTAATGGCTCGCTGGCATTACTTCACAAACCACTCCCTCTGGCATTTTGCCAGGCACCATCCAGACTAGTTTACAGACTGTAACATTTCTCTGGCAAAATGCCAGGTGCCATCCTGACTTGTTTACAGACTCTAACACATCATATCCTAACAGGGAAAAAAAAAACAGGTATTCAGAATTAAGTTCTAACACTTCAAATAGTAAAAAATAATCCTCTGACTCTGAGTTCTCGACATGTGATCTTTCATAGTAGAAGACACATTTGGTGGTGAAAACTGGAAATAAATACCTATGACGCCTTCATAGAGTCTTTTAAAGATTAGGCTACTATTCAATACAATTCTTTTTGATTATTGAGAGCACAAACATTTGCAAACACAGCATTATGCATGCACCAAAAATCCTCAAAATTTGCTCTAAGTTTGTTCACAAAATGGAAATGTTTTGGCTCATGCAAGGTAGTAAGAGACACACAGATAAAGTCACTGGGTATACTTAGAAGACATCCTAAAGTATGCTCATTTTTTTTCTTTTTAATTTGATTTTCATTAGTGCATTATAATTACATACTTTGCAGGATTCATTATTTTCAAATCTAAGGCAGGACATTATAAACTATGACTTTAATCTGTGCCATACACGTAGCACAAGCTATTGATGCACCTCCAATATTAGATTTTAATTTAAATTGGTATTTATCAACTCAAAACAAAGAGCTTTGGAAAGCAGTATGGATTGTTTCTTAGGTATCAACATATAAACTACCTTTGAGCTTTATAAGGTTGATAAGTAGCCTTGAAGCAGAGTTTATGAAGTGGTAATGAACCTGTTCCAATGGCCACTTTGGAGGCTGCAGAGAAAGGTTAAGTGTGGATGTCACTATCTTGAAAACTGCTGTGACATCTGGCACATAACAGAAAAGAGATGATTATAGGCAGGTGAGAGGGTAGAGGATCCCTCTTGGAAAGAGAAAAGAAATCCAACCATGCACATGTGTAGACACTGAGTAGCTCTGTAACATTTCTTTTGATTATCTTACAATTCAAATCCATTTTGCTTAGGAGTAGAGTGATTGTATTTATTCTACACTAAGGCACCACCCCTTGTTTAAACATGAACAGGTTTACCAGAAATATACTCACGAATTTATAGAGTAGGTTGAGTCAGCTATCCTCTAGCTACCTAACCTTCAAGAATCAGTCTCCCACTAAAGATGGCTACCTGTCTTCTGATGCAGGGGAAATCAGCACAATTTTCATATTACAGAAGTGTGCTATTTTTAAAGAATCACGTTGCATGTAAGTCTCACTAAAGACTGAGCAGTGATTAAATGAGACATGAGGGCAATCAATAAATGGTTCCTAAGAGCTAAAGGAAATGCAGATTAAAGAAGCAAATCTAAACTCAGAAAAATCCCACAGACTGTTTTATGGGGAACTAAAATAATAATATCACAATTTAAGAAGACAAAAAATTATTTAAAATGAGCAAAGGTGAGGAAAGATAAAACTTAGCAAGTCACTATGCAATTTGTTGAATTCATAAATCTTACGATTTAAACATGTAAGTCCAAGATACCATTCCAATGAGCAAAGCAAGGTCAAAGTGGAGCAGAAAATACATTTTTTAATGGATTCTAACACCATGCTCATTTTCTCTTTTTACAATTTTCTTAATCAATGTTGGTTTTCCCTCTTTAACCAATGTTGATATTACATTATGTACTGAAAAGAACATAAAATGAGCCATAGTTACTTGTTTTTTTGGCTAACTGAATGCAAAGTGAGATATAAGGACATTAATGGTAAGAGGAAAAGGTTTGGACCAACATGAAAAGAAAAACAACCACACCTTCCAACTGGATAGGAAATTATGTATGTTAGATAATTAGAAAGTATTTCTGCAGCTGCTTCTAGTAGTAGAGAAGAGTATCTTTAAAAAGCTGGATGTCAAAGTACCTGCTTGTGTCACCTGTAACTTCAACACTTACCTAAGTGATACTCAGCTCTTCATAAAATGAAGGGATACAAATTTGGTAAAATGGAAGGTGACATTTGCCTTGCTAATTTTCATTTGTATGCTTTAGTTTAAAAAAGAACAAATTATCATGAAACTATGTAGTCAGAAAACAAAAAAATTTATTGCTTATTTTAGTCTGTTCAAATTCTTAATATTAAGTTATTGGCTACCTATCATTACATCTTCTTTTTTCCATAACTTCTTGGGATTAATGCTCCTCTTGACATAATGCAATGGCAACATTACATGTATCAAAGCTGATTTTAATCATATATTTTTTAAACATATATTTTCTCAATATATGTTTCCTATATAGAGAAAATACCCTAAAATACAGCTATTATCATATTTAATCTTCAATGAACTTCAAGTAGGAAATTACCTCATTTCACAGTTGAGGACATTGAGATTCAGAGATTATATAACTTGCCTATATTCACAAATCCTTTATATACGAATGCTGGGGTTGGAACATGTTCTGTAAGACGGTTTTGAAACGTACATCTATGACAGCACTCTGGCTAACCCCCCAGAACAAAGCTCTGTTTTTTAGAGCAGGCTCCACAAATATTGAGAAAGCATATTTGCCTCATGAAATGAATGAATAAAGAGCGTGGCTAAGCTCCTCATCACAGCGTTAGGCCTCAGCGATCAATAAACTTTGCCAAGCAATCAATACCTGCTGCAATACTTTGCTCAGAAAACAGGTCTAACAAATCATATTTACTGATTTTGTAGCTTGTCTGCAGGAGGTCTACTTTGTTGACTATGACTAAGAACACCAATGATTTATGATGCTTGATCAAATGTGTCAGTTCTTCAAACTTAGAGAAATCTGTGGACCATGGAGACCCATTAGTTTTACTGGTTTCTCCAGGTTCCAGATATCAAAATGAAAGGCTGCTTAGTAAATCCTAGCTGAGCCTTTGGGGTTAACTACCAAGTTCACCAGCTCTTTAAAGAAATGTATCCGGTACTTGCTCTAAGTACCTTACCAATGAGCACCTTCATCTCTCTTTCTTAATAATTTTAAAAGAAAAATATTTTCCTTGATTAATCTTCCAACAATATGCTTCCTGAATTAATAACTAGATCACTAATTAATAACTAGTTTTCAAAATCAGAATTCTAGTCCAAATACTACTACTTGGTAGAATTTCTACATGTGACATTCAGTATTAACAGGACACTTAACATCTCTGGAATTTATTTTCTAAGCAGAGGGAGGGAGGGAAAGACAGAAAGAGACGGGAAATACCAACACTTGTTATGTCTGCCTCCCAGATATGGTGGGAAATTATATTAAGGTACTTTCAATTTTGTCAAATGTGGTGACAATATTAACACTGGTATCATCACTGGAGGAGGTATTGATATTCAACCAGAAAAGAGCATTGGTTGAACACAGCAAAGTTCTGAAAGTGATGGTCTTAATGCAAGCTGAAGGACAAAATCTACACCAAATCTTGGGAGATGGAGAGCTGAGCAAGTCTGTAATGTCAAAGTCATAGTTCTCTGCATCAGCAAAGTGGGTAAACCTAACTTTGAAAGGAGAAAGAGCCGTATCTTCTGAACATCAGTATTTTCTTTGACTATTTTTTGCACTATGAAAATGACCTTGGCAACTATTTCCATACAAAAGAGAGAAGACTGAGTTGTCTCTCTGGCATGGCTGCAAAATCAGTTCTTCTATTTTTTTCCCTTGATCACAGAAGCCAAATAGACACCACACAGCCGTGCACTGGGGCACCTGAATCTCCCTGGGTGAAACCTGTACTATTTCCAGTAAAAAAGGGTGTTATTTTCTGTATATGAACCTTGGACTTTTATCTTTTGAAGATAGAGTACTTATTGGCCTCATGAACATTTAATAATCCCCTAGGTGTTATCACACAATTAAGATTAAACATGTGATTTGACACAAAACTACATCAGAAAGAGCTATGAGGAGAGCCAGTCTCCTGTTTTACATTTTAGCATTTCCATAAAATTCTTTTCAGACATGTCAACAGATATTAGTATTCAGAAATATTAGCACCTAACAATTTTACTGCAGACTCCTGCAGACAGAACACCTTGGGAGGATTATACCACCAAAACTCTACAGAATTTGCAAAGAACTGATTCTGAAAAACAACGGCAAAACATTCAGTTAGAAAGAAGCACACTTTCTGATAAACAACACAACCATAATTAGCTTTTTTTTTCCCCCAAAACCTTACAAGCAATGCTCTTTTCTTCCCTTGTTCTTTTCAACTTCGGTTGCACATTCAGAAATTTAAAGAAAAAAAAACTATTGGTTTTTGTTATTATTTAAACATTTTCAGTATTTCTGAACTAGAAGGATATATTAATGCAATCCTTTTTTCCACTCACAGAAATAGAACTAGAGCTGAGGGGGGCGGGGGAAGGAAAGGGAGAAAATGAGGAAATACTACCCAAGGTCACCAACTAGTGAGTGTATATGACAGATTTGGAATTTAGGTCTTCTGAATCCTACCCTAGTGCCTCTCCACTAAACAGCTTCTATGAACATTAAATTTTCACATGCTTTTCAAGATATTGGTACCTGGATTTGGATCCCCTTCTAAATAAGCTGAGCTGTGCAATCATGCAAAATTAAATGTGAGTATGTGATATTATTAGTAGGAATTATTTATGAAGATTTGTTATGGTTAGAGAACGTCGATAAGACTTCTCATGTATTAATCATTAAATTTTGGGAATAATCTTTTGGGGCGGATACCATTCTTTTTCTCATCCTATTGATGAGAAAAGTGATGAGTTGATAAATTAATTAATTTGGACTACATTACATAGGTTGTAAGCAACAGAGTTAAGCTTCATATCTCAGAACTTCAACTGCTCTGAGATGCAACCAGTGTTTATAAAAATATCAAGGGAAAAGCATGTACTTTACAAATTTTCTAATGTAACCCTGTCTTCATCAGTTTTAAGAAAAAAAATGTGTTTCCACTAGCTGGAAAGGTAAGAACCAAATGCATTTAGTTCTGATCTGGCAATAAGATTCAGGCTATTTTTCATTCTGTTCCTTAAACACAATTCAACCAATTTTAAAGACATTCAGTATTAAAAGGCTGTCAAGGACTTAAGTTAAAACTTTATTCATGCGATAGGCTAAATTAGTTCACTGCTGACTTTCCTGTTTTTCCTTACATTTCAAATATTATGGTATATTTTCTCACAGTTCAGTCACAACAATTAAACCACAGTTTATGTACAATCTGGTACTTCTGCTTAGCTGTGCTCTTGGGTTTTGTTTTTAATCTTAGCCACAATCTCAGTGCACAAAATTCAGAAATAAATATTGTCTGCCTAAAGATGTCAAGTTAGATCTGCTGGCCAACAAATAAGAAGCATTCTTTGAAGAGCTCTGCATATACTACTGTCACCTCTATTGATATGCAGAGTCTTACATAACTGTAGGACTACTGTGATAATGCAGTACAAAGGCTTCCAGAACAAATTCCAAAATTCAGCTGAAACAACCTTGAGTAAAAATTGCTGGTTGAAAAATGCAGGCAATGATAACTTTTGAACAACACTATAATTTGGTTGCACCATAAATTCTTAGGAGAAAGAAGCACTAATAAAAGGGATTATTGGCTATTTTAACATTAATTTAATTCATTTCTTATGTAACCACTCTGAGTCAGATCCTTTTTAGCTAAACCTGCCTATGGTTGGAACAGCTAAGGAAACAGAAGTGATCCTAACTACCCTAAGTAGAGTCTACGAGATCAATTGTTCAGCAGGATAAAGCTCCATTGGATGAAGCATATAAAGATTTTATTGATTCTAATTCATATATTAATCAAAATATTAATCTTCTTAAAGCATCCATATATTATTAGGTCATAAAACTTCATAAATTAATACAACACAAATTTGAACACAAGGCACAATCACCCTCTTGATTGTACTTTGGAGAGGATGACACTAGAATATGCAGAATTATGCTATTTATGGCAGTACTGTATTTGTATTTTCTATTAGCATATATAGAACCAAGACTTCATTGTCAAAAGACCAGGTCTGTCTGATACATCAGCTCAGAAGGAAGACTGAAATCACTAAAGAGTAGCACATTGATTTTTAATAAATCATCCATTCAGGATAGACATTCTCTTTTGCAAGTCTAAATATATAATCAGTAAACTCATGCAAAACTATATGGAATATCAGCTTTCTTCTCAAGTGTCTCAACTAAGTTATAGGAAGCATATTTTCCTGTCCAAAAAAGTACAATCTTTTCAAGCTGACCTATAAGATATTATCATTTTAAATTATATCCCATCTTACTCCTGTAGTTTACCAGTATCAAACCTGTAGGTTATAAGCTCTTTTTAAAAGAAGTAATCCATTTTATATTCTCGTGTGTGTGTGTGTGTGTGTGTGTGTGTGTGTGTGTGTATGTGTGTCCACAACAGCCAAATGCCTCATAGTATGAATAATGCTGGCTTGGTTTGTAGAAATGCTTCTCTCCTGTAATTTCTGACACTTTTGGCTTTTTCTTGAAGGTATATCTGACTTAACCACAACAAAGGTTAAAATTCACCTGAAGAATCTAAATTTCCTAAAATGTATAGGACATATTTCCTCTGAACTTCAATAACATATTTTGAACTATTTTCTAGAAATCTTGAACTCCATGCTCAACTAAGACATTCTTAGATGAATGGATCCACATGATCATCAAAACTGTTCAGGAAAACAGGCTAGCAAGTCAAAGTATTCAAAATGACAAATCAATTATCACCTCAGACTACTATAATAGGAGCGCTTCATGGTCCTCAATTTTAAGGTGATCAAAAACCCAGATATAAGTCATATTCTGTTTTTGTATTGAATCCAGCCACAACACTCAAAAATAGCTATGTGAGGCAAGGATGCACACACAGTGTGTCACTTACACTGTTTTATTCTCTGACCATAACTATTGTCAACATGAGATATCTCTTACCCACAAATTATAAATAAATCATTCATCCTTCGAGTAACAGAAAATATAGGTTAGACATAGCACGAGAATGATTTGCTGACTATATTAAAAAATTTTTCTTATTGTTATAGCACTTACAATATGCAAGATAAAAATGAAATAACCTAAGCAGGGGCTATAGTTTTCATCTAAATTTTACTGGATCAAGTTAAAATCATTGAAGGGAACTTTAAGATTATACTCTCATTGGTAATTCATGTTGATTCTTTGGGCCAAGTGAGCTATAGACAGAGGATTAAAATTAAATTGGAACAATCACTGTTTACATGTTGAAATTGATTAAGAATAGAATAAACTTGAAAGAAATGCATGAGGTCTCCGCATATGTCTTTCTAGTGTGTTAGCCACACTGGAGGTGTCTCATGCATATACTGAAATGGAAATGGGAGCCAGAACTGTAAAGCTGGAAGATGAATGTTCTCAGGGGGTTATTTGACATTTGTTCATTTGGCCAAGAATCAAAAAAATAATCATTGAATATAAAAATCCCATTCACAATAATCATAAAAACTGCAAAGTACCAAAGAATATATTTAACAAGAATTACGGAGGGCCTATGGAAATAAATTTAACAAGAAATGTGTAAGACCCACACAGAGAAAACGATAAAATTTTACTGAAGAACATAAAAGAATATGTATGAATGGAAAGAAATATCATGTTCCTCAATAGAAAGAACCATTGCTGTTGAGAAGTAAATTTCCTTTATATTCCTCAAAAAAATTTAGTATCTTCACAAAAACAGTGATAGTATTTTTGAACTTACTAAGATTTAAGGATTTTATGAATGCTTAACTTTTTCATGAAGATCAAATATAAATAAGTATATACATAATAAGATTTGTCTCATATTTAAGAATAAATAAACTCACATGATACTGGTACAAATATTAATGAAGCAATTGCAGAGTAGAAATATAAACCTAAGGGCTTATGGAATTCCCCACATGATAAACAACCCTGTAACCATTAGTGAAAGAATAGATTATTTTATGAAATTTTATTGTGACGACTATCAATCTACTCACCTACATATACAGGTTTCTGCTTCAGAACTTCTCCCAAAATACATTTCAAATTAATTTTAATGTAAGAAAAGTTTTTTAAAATATTGAAAGCACATTTGAATGCTTATTGAAAGCAAATGAAAGAGAATACAAAAAGAAAAAATAAAAGGAGACAAGACTTCAACAGATCAGGGATTCTTTACTAAGCAGCAGAGGGGCACATTTTCAAGAGGGAAAATGGTGACTGGCTACAACAAAGGTCTGAGTTTTATAGGATTTTGGAGGGCCAGGTCATGGTAGGGGTTGGTCAGCTATTTTGTGGGGCTTACTTCTGACTGGTAAGGGATTTGGGCAGATAAGGGAGACTTGCACCAGGTTGGACTCCTGAGCTCCTTTTTTCTCTGAGGTTTTTGTTAGATCTCCATTTCCTTCAGTTTTTTCTAAAAATTTTGGTGAAGACAAGTGTTTTCAAGGTCTGAAACCAAAGATCAGAAACTACAAAATAAAAAATTAACATATGCTAATGCACACAAATATAAAGTTTGGGGACTATAAAACACATGACTTAAAAAGTTCTTGAACAAGGTAATTTTTCTGTTATATATAGCACAAGGCCTTATATCCTTATTATTAAGTCCTAACATATCAATAAGAAAGAAGGAAACAAAATCAGTGAGTGATATGAAAAGGAAATTCAGAGTGAAGGATTAAAAATGGCCTTTAAACACAAAATTGAGTTTCAGTTAGCTTAATTACTGCAGGAAATAACCAATTTTAGCTATCAGAGTAGCAAAGATGAAAAAAAAAACATACATGCAGAGAGAGAAACCTAAGACTGGGGAAGTGAGGGTGTGTCAACTGAATGCATATATGGCAATGTGGATGAAAGCTAGCACATTTTTAAAGAAACAATTCTGTGGTTAAGTATCAAGATGTAAGATGTACATGTTCTGGGGGCCAGTCAACTAATTACCAAGAATTTACCAAGGGAAATAATTTTACAATTAAATATGCACATACAGAGTGTTCAATATAGTTTAGTTCAAAATAGCAAAATTTCTCCAAATGATCATAATATCCATCAACAGAAGACTGATTTAGTAAATATAGCACAGGCATATGATGAATTTTTATGCAACAATTAAAAAATTGGAGATAGCATCAAAATAATTTCACAAAATAGTAAATGCAAAAATTATATTTTAGAACATGACATGTGATAGCATTCTGTTTTATTTCATGTGTAGATATGTGATATCCCATGAAGTCTGAAGGTAATCATTTTTGAACAACGATATTATTATACTACATTAGGGCTGAGGCTGAAGCTCAGTTGCAGAGTACTTGCCTAGCATGTATGAGTCATTGGGTTTGATCCTTGGCACCATATAAAAAAATAAATAAATAATATAAAGCCAACCGTCCATCTACAACTATCAAAATCTTTTTAAAAATTTATTTTGTATTACTTATTATATTTACTATTTTTTATAATGGACAGGAATAAGTAATAAAGTCAATACAGAATTATGAAGAAATTTATATGACAAATCAACCTGCTTTACAAATCCAACGTATCACGTGGAAGTTACTTTGCATCTTTCATTTAAATGTCTTGAATACCCAATATAGAAACTGTTGTCCAGAATTTAAGAAATTTGTTCCCTGTCTTAAATGTCATTAGAAACAAATATGAGACAAAGCCAGAACTTTCAGAACTCCTGCTTTTGATCTACTGATATTTTCAGAATAAATACAGAAATAAACAATTAAAAATGCAATGTCATTTTGGTATTGTTTCCTCTCTAGAGAAACATGGGACTTATTAATTAGTTTTAAATGCTGGACATATACACACAATATTTTACATATATGCTATATCTAACATAATTTTATTTATTTTTTGTCAGCCCATTTGAATATGTGATAAACTAGAAAAAAGAAAAAGAAAGTAGAAACATTTTGTTTGAGCAACATACTCTTATCAAATTTGAACACAAGCTTATTCAGACTGAAGTCTTTTGAACTGATCTTGAAACACATCACAATTACTATTTTATACAAATGCTAATCATCAGTTGACTGAGTATTCTGAGAGAGGTACTGACTCATTAAAATAGCAAGTAGGACATGGAGGGTTGATGTTTTCTTAGCTCTGAAAGCCTCTTGTAAAATTTAGTCAAAATCTAATTTTGCTCTTAATTCTCAGGATTAGCATCCACTTCTTTCAGAACAGATTTCTGTTTTGAGTAAGAATTGAATTCATGCCACAAAAATGAAAGATGATTTACAAAAATGAAGAAAATATGGATCATAACCTTCAATTTACCCACAAATTCTTGTGATGCTGAAACAGGTATTAGTTAAATTGATACATAAATGACATGAACCATCTTCTTTTGCAAGACTACAAGACTCTATATTCTATACACTCAATTTGTCTGATTTTTTCTGGGTTTCTCAAAAATCATCAGAGAAGTTGGAATGTGGACTATGGACCATCATTCTGGAATAATGAGTTAGTGGCCCATCCACTTTATTTATTTTTTTTCAAATTCTCTTTCCTTAACTTTAGAACACAAAAATAATGACATAAGGGAAATCAGGCTCCAATCCTGGTTCCAGCACTTTCTAGATGCTGCAAAGGGGACTGTCTTTTCTTGGTTATAGTTCATTCTATCTTCCAGGAAATCTTTTAACCCTCAGCCTACCCATCTGTAAAATGTGACAATACTTCTTATTTCACTGAGTTTTTTAAATGATGTGCAAAATAACTTTAAAATAGCATTTAATTTCACAGTATTTCTTAAGAAATGGTGAGTTTCAGTAATTAGGAATCATGATCAGTGACAAGTCAGTTATGTGTCTGAGTTATAATACAATTTTTCAAACCTGTATTTCAGTGAGTCTTACAAAATAAAATGTTTGTATATAAACTATGAAATGCTTAAAAACCCAGAGCAACAACACGTGTGTGTGTGTATGTGTGTGTGTGTGTGTGTGTGTGTGTGTGTGTGTGTGTGCAATGCCTTGGGTTCAATCCCCAGCACGCAAAAAGAAAAACAATCCTCTGATTCTTACACATTCTTATAGTACATATCCTTGTTGCATAACTTTAATATTCTTGCACACCAAACAAACTCAGCTACGATGTACAAAAAAAGGCCTTTTATTTCTCAAGTAACTAAGACACTCAAGCCACAGATATTCATCCTTTCAATTCTCTCCACCTCCCTCTCTTGGTCTCACGCTGCTCTCTGTAAAGTCCAACAGCATAGGCAGAGGCTGCTCTTACCTCCAGGGCACAGTGCGCTAACATGATAATGGAATGGGAAACCCAGAGCTCAGAGATTGTTGCTACTTTCTTAAATGAGAATATGATCAATGAAGAGGTATTTTGTCCAAATCTGAGAATTTTAAAAGCAGGACATATTTACAGCATTTACCACTTTGACTAAAGAACCCAATAGAGGAAGAAAGTTGCATAAAACAACAAATTTCTACCTAACTGGATTACCTAGGATGAAAATCTGAGCCCGTGGTAAACAAGCAAGGTAAGCTAAGTTTAAAACATGGTTCTCAAAACTGACTCATCAAATCAATAGGAAGAGTTGTATGGCCTCTTAGAAAACATGTCAGTTAAGATATTAAAATGAGAGCTGATCTTTCCAAATAACCAGACAGTAATACATTTGCCAGAAAATATTTCTCTGTAGTGTTCAAAAGAAACCGGCACAATGATTTTATTAGATTTCTTACAAAACAGAACTTGGCCTCTCAAACCTGAGGTCTAAGAAAAGGCACTAGAAAGCATCAGAAGGAAATAAAGTAACGTTTTGCTTTTCTTGTGGTCTCAAATTCTATATAGATCTTTCATCTGTAAGTTGGCAAAAACTTAAAATATTATGACTTTTAAAATAAAGGTGTCATTCTCTAGTGGATTCTGTTTTAAAAATGGCTTGCCATATAGGCACTCCAATGGGATTCAAGTAAACATTTAGAAGCATTCTTCCAACAAATGAGCTAGACTCAAATTTAGATAGCCCAGCACATCAATCCCACCAGTGTGGGAAGTGCGGAAGCTTAACCACGCTTGAAAGAGAAATGATGTACACAGCCCATCAGAGAACCCTGCAAGAGATCTTCCTCCAACGTAGCAACTCAAATGCTCACTTGGCCAAAGAAACAGAAGTATACATTTTCAATATAGATATCCAAGCTTTTTGTAGGTGAAGAAAAAGAGAATAGAGCACGAATATTTCATTTTTTGAACTGTGGCGGATTCCATGACAAGTACAAAGAAACGGTGATTAGATTTTAAAACCTAATAATTGGCATCTGTTCATTCATATTTAAAATTCTTTATCATGTCAGCTTTTTATTTATGATATTTGTTTCAAATGTTCCATAAATTGTTTCATTCAAGTTTCAAGTTAAAAAAAAATATTCCTTGAAAAATAAATGGGCTGATGAAATCAGCAACCTTACAAAAACAAGTAAGTTTGAAAGATGACTTCTGCAATTTGCTTAAAATCTAACAATCTGATATAGTCCTTTGCCAACCTACTTAACCTGTAGTCCCAAGAATCAGGAAAATTAGTTCCAACTTTAAAACAAACGCTTCCTCTTGAAAGAGATGCTCAACACACTGAAACACTACTCTTTCTGTGCTGATGCTTTAGGGATTGCAACATAGAAGAAAATGTGACTATACTCATAGAAAACATCAATCACTTTTAAATTATCTCAGTTTAAATCCTACTACGCAATACTTCTCATTAGTAGAATTATGTGCAAATTGAAACAGCCTTGAATTTGCTACTATTCATGAGATTAATATTTATTTTCATGGGAAGTGAAAAAATTTAGGTAAGTGTCATAGTGAGTATGAGATAAAAATATCATAACTTGTTTACTTTTACCAAATCTACTTTAAATTTCTATTTTGCTGGATAATACATCACATGATGTACGTAGGGAAACAGATACATATACATGTAGTGAGCAGGTCAGCCAGAAGTTTAAGTCTCAGCAATAACCAGCCTGCGACCCTGAGTAAGTTAATTACTCAAAACTTAAATTCCTCCTCTGTAAAAGGAGCACAGTTAGATTCCTTCAATTATAAAGCTATTGTGAAGTTTAATTTAGTTAAAACATAATATGTATCTCAACCTGGGCACTGAACCCATGGTAAGTGTGCAATAATGATTAGTTCTTACTAGAGACATACATGGATAAATGTCTCCATGGTCAAAATTATGAATAATTTTCACAATTTGGTCCAAAAATTACAACCTTATATGTGACAAACTTTAGGTTCATAAGCATTCAAATATATGTGTACATATATGCATGTGTATATGTGTTTGTACACTCACATATATAAATGTGTGCATGCATATACATGAACACATACAGATGACTTACAAAAAGAGGGGCCTACTCAGGAAACTGTTACATAATACTAAAAGATAAACATTAGAAGTATTTTTTCAAGTGATATCCATGAAACCTTCATTGTAAAATGGAATTTTTTTTAGGTTAATTTATTAGAAAAGATTCAAAGCTCTAATAACTAACTCTAACTTCCTATCTATATGAAATGATAGGGTCAATATAACAAAATATATTAATGAACATATTTATAATTTTATGATCCATCACATATTAGTATAAGAATATGACCTATTCATACATGATGAGATATTAATTATGATGACATTGACAGTGCAAAGATGGAATAAATTACATAAACTTATGGAAATATAATTATAATAGATATGAATTAATGGGTATTTCATACCAATAATTTTAAGAGATGCATAATTATGAAACAGATTTATCTCTCTGAAGTGCTTGGGCCAAAATAACAAGATTTACATAGAAATAACATCATTTTAATTAAATGTAAAAAATAAAGTAGCAGAGTGAAAAATTGACTTTTGGAGACTAATCATTTAATTAAAACTGTTGCTGTAGTGTGGGTCTGGAATGTACCCCAAAGGCCCATGTGTACAGTACAGGTCCCCAGCTCCTGGCACTACTGGGAGTAGGCGGAACACTTAAGAGGGGGGGCCCAGGGAGAGGGAGTTAAGCCCTTGGGGGATACCTTGAGAGGAACACTGGAACCAGGCTCTTATTTCTTCCCCTCTCTATTTGCTTCCAGGCTGCCAAGAGGTGAACAGGATTTGTCTGCCATATACTCCAGACACACTGTGCTGCCACAGGCCAAAGTAACAGGGCCAAGTGATCAGGGATTGAAACCTCTGAAACCACGAGCCAAAACAAATCTTTTGTCTCTTTAAGTTGATTACCTCAGGTATTTTTTTTCCCCCACAGTAATGGATATCTAACAGAGTCATCATAGAGAAATCGGTGGGTAAACACTTTTCAAATTTTTTTACTTAATGATCTTGCACCAATGAAAAAGTGAAATATGGATCTTGGAGGCATCAACGTCAAGGTGCTCCGTCAGTCAGGCCTTAACATTTAAGCATACCTTCAAGCTCTATGACAAAGCAGCTGCAAGTAATGACAGAAAGGGATGCAGTGGCATTTTACTCACATAAAGTATGTGATACTACCACTACTACTAACCAAGCAATCATCCATCTTTGAAACAAGGAAGGATTATACAAATCATATAGCAATGTGTCTACTAAAATGCCAATATGTTCTGATGTTTTTCAGACATTTTCAAGTAACTCATGTTGCTATTATCTATTTATTCACAGTACCAAAAAATGTTCATCCCTCCTCTTATTAGACTTAATTCAGTTTTTTCTAAAAGTAGCATGTGTGTCAATAAAATTAGTGAAGATATTCTAAATGGCAGTTTTTAAAGGAAAATACTTTTTCGTTTTCCCAGTCTTACGTTAAGCAAGTTTCTTCTGTTTTCTCCTTTGTTTCTTGTGAAAATGCTTAAGACTCGGGTCATAGCCTGTACCTAAGACATCTTAATGTCTGCTCTGCAGAGCTCTCAAGGTAGTATGCAATTAAACTTCCCCATGTATATGCACCCTAGCATGCCTATCTACTTACTTCCTGTGGAATTTTAGAAATTAGATGACCTTTCTAGTGCTTAGCTTCCAGATTTGTAAGAGGCAATGTTGATTCCTAGTTCGTATGATTTCTTTGTGTTAAATGAGATGATCATACACACCCTAGAGTTTTGTCTCTTAGTAACCCAATTATTGCTAACACGCAATGACATTTTTTATATTGTCCATGTCCCACTTCCTTCTCCAACAGGACAATTCTATTTACTCTCCATCTATTCAAATTGTCCTGTTCCTTCTTTCTTAGTTCAAGCTCTTCCATGAAATCTTCCTCTACAAATCCCAGCTACTCAGTACAATTGGGTCTTTATCATTGCAAAAAAAAAACCCTTACTACAACCAGATACGGTCAGCTGTTATCCAGTTGTGTTATAGGTGATGATATTCACTTCTACTTCACTTAAACTAGTGTTCTGAACACAACACCCTCCTCCATGATAGTACCTCCACCAGAGTCATCCAGAGAGCTTGTAAACATAAAGAATCCTGAAACTACCTCAGACCTGCTGAATCAGGTTCTGAGCATAGGTTCAGAAAATATGAATATTAACACCAGATTGATAATTTTATTATGCAAGAAAGTTTAAAAGTAACTGCAAAAAATTTAATTTTCGATGCTTTATTTCTAGTTCTAGACCTAAGGAATATGCCAAATTCCTGTCCCACCTCTGAAACATTCTTGTCTCCATTTTTCCCTCACTTTCCCTTAGGCAATTATGATAAATTCTTCTAGATTCTAGAGAGAGGTTTAATTCTGGTGTTAAACCTGTCTCAAACACAGCCTACAATACAGTCTACAATACAGCCTAATTGGTACAGTGCCAGATTAATTAGGACTTGAGACACGCTTTCTGGTAGCCTATGATAGTCCTTCAATGACTCCTCCAACAAACTCGGTCCATATTTGCTGAGCATCTAGTAATTATCAGGCATGAGCTCAGCTCTGGGGATGCAGAGAAACTGGACTCAAAATCTCTCGATCTTCCTCTATGGCTTACTCACATATCGCTTTTTCAAGATACATGTAGATTCACTCTAAAACTTGATTAATTTAATTGTTCCTATTGTGTTAGGAGAGAACTCATTTCATCTTCAATTGCTTGAAGAATTACTCCTAAGTTAAGGCCTCTTGGCAAGACAATGGGCAGTAGGTGCCAAATTACAGAGCAAGGAAATGAGACTTGGCAGTAGAAATGCCAATAGAATGTGGCAAAACAGAGCACCAGAGCAAGTCAATGGATCAACACATCCCCCATATTCTTCCATATAAATTGTGACAGCATAGTGTAAACTCATGTATCTCCTTATTTAATAAAACACATAGTTTGCCAATAAAATGCATGATTGGAAGTAAAATATATCTTGTGTTTCTATTTTTAAAAACTCTTACCCTTCTAATTCTTTCTTCCTCTTTTAATGGCCTGCTTCAAAGTTTTGTTTATGTCATTTGAAAACAGTGTGATTTTGGAAAATCAGGATAGAAGCTGAGTAAAGATTAGCTGTGTCAAAGTAACAGGTCAAGGTAATAAATAACATTGACAAATACGTACTTAAACCTCCATATTATTTAAATTCAGTTCTCTATTTTGAATTTGAAAGAAAATAATATGTTACTTCATTTTCAAATAGTCTACCAGTAGAATTATGGCTAACAAACTACAAAATGGATTTAATAGATTCCCATTTTGAAAAAAAATACAGGCCGTTGGCAAAGAAATTGCCAATATGTTCCTGTGTGAGCACATACGTGTAAAACCAAAGACTGGAAAAATACACACCCATTGACATGGGTGGTAGAAATGTTGTGTACTTTTTAGAAATAACACTGTAAAGATAACCGTGATCTATTAAGTTAAAATATACAGTGTAACATCTCATCAACAAGATAACTAAGTGCAATGTGCAAAATACGAATACTAAAAAAGAACTAGGATGTTACACAGGCAAACTAAAACAGGTGAAATGAAAAGATGAGGATATGGATGCTGGTTAGTATTTTTAAATTGTTTTTTCCACAATATCCCACTAACCATAAGTGAAAGTGGCGATTGTGCTCAAGAGCCCCCCCCCCTTTTCTCCACTTGCTAGATAGCACACGGTGACTCTTCACACCATGCTTCTTCAAGGGGACAGTGTTGCTCCACAGGGCATGCTTGGCAATTTTTGGAGACATTTTTTTTGGCTTTCAAAATTTCCAGGGTGCCACTGGCATCAAGGAAGTAGAGGCCAGGGACACTGTGAAAGGTCATGAAGTGCTCAATGCAGCCCTCCACAACACAGCATTGTCTGGCTCAAAGTGCCAACAGCACCAAGGTTAGAAACCTGGTATGGAACAGCTGCAAAACAAGACTGTGTCCCTCCTCAAAGTAAGCCTTCCTCCCCCACCAAAGAACACTTTCTCCAACTTATGTTCATGTGGGAATTCCCAGGAATATTTCATCATTTGGGGGGAAAAAGAGCTAAAAAACACAGATGCACATTTAAACTATGAAATCCAAGATACTTCCCTTACCTGCTTTCTCGGACAGACTAAGCCCATAGTCAGCTTCTCATTTTCATACCTCAGTCAAGCAAAAGCATTGTTCAGTAGCATAAAGTAACAGTGAGGGTTTATCCCAAGAATTAGCCAAGAGAAACAGTTTGAGAAACTATCAAGTGTATAGATGTTTAAAACTGATGAAATATAAGGTCAGGCAAGAGGTGAAAATAACCACCTTTAAGAGAACTATTTTGAGGGACAACCAATCAAAATGCACAAATTATTCATTCTCCACAAACAAACAAACAAAAAATGCAACTGAAAGTGTTATCTTAAGAAAAAAAAAAGAAAAGAAAGAAAGAAAGAAAAAGAAAACCAGGCGCAGTGGTGCATGCCTGTAATCCCAGCAGCTTGGAAGGCTGAGGAAGGAGAATCAGTTGTTCAAAGCCAGCCTCAGCAAAAAGCAAGGTGCTAAGCAATTCAGTAAGAACTTGACTCTAAATAAAAATACTAATACTGAGGATGTGACTCAGTGGTTGAGTGTCCCCAAGTTCAACCTCTGTTACCCACCCCCCCCCAAAAAAAGGGTGTGGTCTTTTACACTACACCCACCCAAAGCTTAAAACCACAATGTTCTTGAGAATGAATCAAGCAACATTTCCTTGCAGTTATATATCATAAATTATTAACCTGGATGGTTACCTGACAGAATTTGCTGAAGCACTAGAAATATTACTAGACAGCTAACAAATGTCACCCATTTGCAATGAAAGAATTGAGGACAAGAGCAACACCTCCAACTCCTTGAGATTCTACATAAATCTTCCTTTATTCCTTGAGAATTCTGCTAAGTAAATGTAATATAAAATATAAGTTTCCCAAGGACAGGAACTGTGTCTTATATTTAACCCATACTGAATAAAAAACCTGCTTGAAACAATCACTTTAATAAAATCAAAACATTTTGAAGATAAAGATGGAGAGGAGCAACAGAAGCATCTCGTGAAGGATTAGTTCTATTTGATCCACTCACTGTCTCCAAAACAAGAATAAAAATAGCTGTGAAGAAACAGGGTCAGCATGGAATGGAAATGATCAAAGAAGAAAGCCTTGCTGCATTTAAAAGCAACATGTACCACATGCTAAGAACTGGGGATGGGAAAATAATCACCTGCTACCTGTGTGACCTTGAATAAGCCATTTAACCTTTCTGGGCCTCAAGTTCCCCTTTTGATTGTAGGGAACCTCAGTTTCTACAGGAAGTCTGATTTAGATGATAAACATTAATACAATATCTGTGTAAGTTAGGGACTCAATAAACAATATGTGATATTATTATATTAATGTGATACCAATGCTGCTGCTGATAATGATGATGGAGATTGCTGAGCACTGTATACACAGTGGAGGAGGAGGAAGAGGAGGAGGAAGAGGAGGCGGAGGAGGAAGGGAAGGAGAAAAAGCAGTCAGGAAAAGAGCTTGCCCAAATAGAATAGGAGTTTCAAAGAACAGCTCGTATAGAATTAGAGTCTCCTGGTAGCCACTGAGTTCACACACCCTTCATCAGGGTCATGGTCATGCTTCCTGAAACACCTCACTCACCTCTTCCTCACAGCAGCTAATTTTAATCCCTGAATCTCAGTAGAAAGTGTCTCCTGTCACTGAGAACTTGAAGGTTTTCAGGCAAGAAAGCCTTCAGTCTCCTTCTGCTCCTCCACCCACCTCCCCTCTTCATCCTCAACCTGCTTCCTTCTAAACAGTATTTCCCTCCAACTTACAGGATTCCTTTTCATCTGTTTCCTTCTCCCCAATTTCCTTAAGATTCAAACTTTCCAAAAGTGTATTCTCCATCCACCAAACCTCCTCTGACGGCACTGTACCAACGTGTCCTCTTAGAACACCTGGGAGACGAGTCTCACAACTAATTACAACCGGTTCTTGTGGCATCTGACACAGCTGGTCATCTGCTGCTCTTTCACATGCTCTTGTTGCTTTATCTTCAGGAGGGCCTTACTGTACCTTTCCGCCTGCTCCTGAGTGGTGTATTAATCTCTTTTGTAGGCTCCTTTATGATTTCCTATCACTGAAAATTACAGTGCTCACAAGACCTCACTTTGGGTTGTCTGCCCAGTTTCTTCTCTCTGTGCCCATTCAGTTATAAGTGCCGTCTCTCTCTCATCATTGCAATCCCCCTAGCTAAGGAATCACCTACTGGTTAACTCCACTTGGAGGTTCCTTTGTGCAAGGAAAATTCAGCACTTTCCAAGCTCAACTCACTGTCTACACACATATTTCATCCTCCCAGCATCCACTGCTCTCCCCATCCTCCCTGTAGTGACAAATGAAACCACTGGAAGTGGGATTTACCAAAATCCCCTTCTACTCTGTAAATACACCAATTCCACCTCTGCTCGTTTTTACCCCTTTCTTAGTTTGTCAATACTTCCCGGGTTTCTGCAGCAGGTGTCTATCTCATCTCCCAACCTTAAGTCTCGCTCCAGATGCGCCCACCTGCCACTCTTCACATCACCTCTTAGAGGTGTGAATCTGCTCATGTCATTCTCCTAAGGACACCCCTTCTTGGGTCCCTAATGCCTTTGGGAAAAAAAAAGTTGTACTACTGGGTAAACACAAAATTGGCCACTCCCTGTGGCTTCAACGCCAGTTTTCTCACCCCTTTGCTCCATCTAAACCTATTTTCAAATCCCTAATACTATTTATTTTTCCTGTGTCACTTGCATTTTTTTCCCCTGCTTGGAACATTTATCCACAGATCTCTAACCCCTTTATCCTGAAGCTAATTTCTATGCAGTGCATCAGTATTCTATATGCCTACTATGTTCTGTCGATTTTCTCTTCAAAGCACTTGTGATCCTATGCTGATATTTTAAATGGTCAATGTCTCAAAGCTGAGTGCTATGATTCTCTGCTCTATTTATCTACATAGATAGTACAGTGTGTGGTGACCAACCATGAATTCCTGCTAAGAAAGTGAATTCCTCATTC
Source organism: Ictidomys tridecemlineatus (assembly GCF_052094955.1). Lineage (NCBI taxonomy): Eukaryota > Metazoa > Chordata > Mammalia > Rodentia > Sciuridae > Ictidomys > Ictidomys tridecemlineatus. The sequence continues at coordinate 172,442,457 of NC_135477.1, forward strand.
ATTATTTGTGGCATTCACCCACTGGAGGAGACAGTGCCTTGTCTAGAAATAAATTATAAACATGACAGAATAAGATAGAACAACTGTCTAAAATATAAGGCAAGTTGAGATACCAAGCATGAAATGACTGGAGAAATGAACAAGGAATAAAGGAACTGATAGGAGAGAGACCACTGTGCATGCACTTGTGTACCTTCTGGGCAGAAAAGGTTTAGAGAAAAGAGCAGAATTAAGCTAGGCAGAAGCACAGTAAGCACCTGATGTGGAATTTAAGATTAGAGAACATCTAGATGTTAAGTTTCATGAGGTCAAGGGACAGCCTGGTCTTGTTCACTACTCTGTCCCTGAGGTCTTACACATGCTGGGCTCATAGTGGCAGCTAAATAAGTATTGGTTGAATGGAATTTTAAATTGTGCAGCTGGTGATGCAAGAAACATCTGTTTAAAAAAAAAAGCGATACTTTTCTCCATTCCATAAAAAGGTAATTTGTGTATGTGTTTACTAGAACTCTTTCCTCAAAAGTGAAATATTGCTTCACTCGTTGGTTGGCAAATGTGTTGCTTCAAGATGGAGAAGAATCTGCTTTAAATGAAGAGAAAGCTATTTCGGTCCATAATCCTCAGAGCCAAATTTGAATCTTAAAATGCACTTTTCATCAAAGAATCTTAACAAAAAGATTCCTGCCAATTTAACCAAAACATCTAAAAATATTTCATTCCAAAGCCAAGCTTCCTGCTCAGGAGCATTCTAATTGAAGTCTCATTCCTCCAAAGATCTTTCATGGGGTGACAGTCATCTGAGTCTCATGGCTTAGATACAATTGCCACCTTCCTTAGAACTCTCAACTCTAAGCCATTTAGGAGTTCTGCATTTTCCTAATGCTCTTATAAATCCCCAAGTTTTCCTGAAACTTCTCTATACACAGTAGAGTTGCTATTACAAACCAAGCAGGAGACACATGTAACTCTGAGTTGGAAGTGAACTGAACATGCTCCTTCTCGTTCCAAAGATGAGCAAACTAAGACCTAAAGAGGTAGATTATCAATGCAAAGACACGTAGGAGAGCAGCAGGAGTGCCAGAGACTTTGTCTCTTGGTTACTAGGATGGTATTAATTCCTGTTCATAGAACACCAATGCATTCACATATATCTTTTATTAATTCTGTGGTCACCTGAGATGGGTAAAATGGGACTATTACTTTCCCTTAACAAGAAGGAAACTGAGCCCACTCAGGCTGTGACTATCCTCAGTATGACTAAGCACCAGCAGTACAACTACCATCCAAGACTCCTGATTCAGTCCAGGGTCTTTTCATCATTGTCACTTATAAGAAGCATCACATTGACATAGATGGACATTTTTTCTTCAACACAAATGAGTCAACAGCAATTTAAAATGGTCTAGCACCAGCATTCTTCAAAGAAAGATGTGCTAGAATAAGAAAGTGAGGCTGCAGTCCAAAAAGGATAATGAGATATTCATATTAATCAACTGAAATTTAACTTAAATAATTAATGGAACTAACCAAAAGATCCTAACCCTTTTAGAAATGTGTTCAAAGGACAATATACTACAAACATCATCTTAAGCACTAGTGATGGAATTACTCATCTGCTGCTTTGAAGCAAGCAACCATATTTAAAAATAAAGTAGCAGCAACAGATATAACAAAAAAAATTTCTTTGGAGGATTAGTTTTAGATTCTTTGGGTTGCTAGATAAAATGATGCTCATTTTTCAACAAGCTACAATGTAGTTGAACATATCCACCAGTGTTAGCATTAGGCTAAGAAAGGAATCTGACTTCAAACTTTTTTAAAAAATATTTTTTTAGTTGTTGATGGATCTTTATTTTATTCATTTATTTATATGTGGTGCTGAGAATTGAACCCAGTGCCTCACACATGTGGGGCAAGTGCTCCACCATTGAGCCACAACCCTAGCCTTGGCTTCAAACTTTTAACACTCGGTTCTAATCAGTAATGCTGCAATGCTGTCCCATTTACAACTTGACATTTATTTTTGTACTTTCAACATCCCATGATTTTCAGCCACAGTAAATAGCTTTAAATTATGACACCTCTCCTTAGCTGGATCTATATTTTGACTTGCAGGTCTTGGCATGGAGTCCACCTGAGATATCTCTCCAAAATGTTTCATAAAGGGAAAAAAATGAATACAACTTAAGAAAGGAAAAGAAAACAAAAACTCTACCACTCAAACAACTTTCTATGGAACTCAACTTAAGTACTTAGTTAACCTATTGCAATAAACTCTAGTCATCTCATGATTGTCTCTTTGAATTCTAGATTCTTCCCACTATTTTCCCACAAAACACTATTTTAATAATCCTCTAAGGAAGCAAGCATTAAAATATAATTTGAGAGCAGGAAAACAGCATAAATTTTTTAAAAAACATACAAAAGTGTCTAATCCATCCACATATAGGACACACAGAATCACACATGACTTTATATATATAACTTTGTTTTCAGCAACACAATCTAGAATCAAGTACCTGGAACTTAGGAGATACCCACATTGGGACCATTTCCTATTTTTATGTTGAAACTCAGAATATAAACTGATAAAAAATCTTCAATCCCCCCAAAGTGATTATCTGTATAGCTGAGAAATTCATTTAACAAATACTGTCTGTCCACACAGGGAATCTCATAATGTGTGGTTCTGCACATCCAATATTGTCTTTGGCCAGTACTGACATCTATATCATAAAAACTTTCCCAATAATTAGAACACAAAAAGATTCATGCCACTACAGCATTGCTGAAATAGTTGAACATTCCTTTAAGTTTTCATAAGATTCTTCAGAACCTTGACATAATCCCACACACACTATCACTTATTTGGGGGCAATGGATAAGGGTTGTACTGGTTATTTCAGGTTCCTGTTTAAATTCAGGAAATATGGAAACGTGTGTGATGTTGAGAGCCTGTTCGAAACTTAGCAGTTTGGTACACTGACAATCTTGAGTTAATAAATAAGAGTCCTAATTCTCAGTTCCTGATGGCTGGCTAAGACGTGTCTGCATAAAATCTTACACACTACACCCCTTTCTTTAGTTATCCATCCACCTTCTGGACAGAAGAATTCACAATATTCTTAAATGTGCTGTGTGCTCTGTCAAAAGTGACTCTGGAGATTTACATCAAAGTGTGGCCCTTCTAGATGGGCTTTTCCAAAGGAAAAAACTTTAAATTAGAAAAGTTACCAGACAAATGCCCCACCTCAGTGGGGGAATCTGGGACACTTATCGTCATGCATGTCTGCAGTGCTCCAACATGGGCAGCAGGGGGCGCTCCTGCATGAAGCAAACCCCCCACAAGTGCTTCCCGTTTGGGGAACACAGAGGCGTTTTCCTCTTAGCCCCAAGTCCAGAAAGGTAACCACTAAAGAAGCTGTCAATAAATCATACAAGCTTAGGGCACAAGATGAATAACACTCCAGAAGTGACCAGAGATGACACGTGGAACTTAGCCTGCCTTTTAGGAACTGAGTGATAATTTTTTACTTTTGTTTTCATGAACTAAAAGGGTTAAAGCCTGTGGCAAGCCATGGGGATGGGGAATGGGGCTGTCATTAACTATAAGTAGGTGATTTCCAAAAGCAACAAGTGGGTCTCAATATCCAAGATTTTTTTGTTTAGCCTCTTTGTACCATAATTTAGTTTGTAGGTTATACTCTCTGTCAAATAATTTTTCTGCTACATGATAATAAAAAAATACCTCTTTCATTTTGTCTTCACCTAACCCCATCAAAAAAAAAAAAAAACCACTCATGAACTGAATTTTCTATGGAGCCTTAAGAAAGGTCACATCTGCAGGGGTCTCCAGCATGTGGCTGCCTTTCAGGAACAAACATGTGATCCATTTTTCTCATTCTACACCAAGACCTTAGTGTCAGAATCAGGTTGAAAAGAAAAATATTAGGGACCAAAATGAGCCAGCTCTGTAACCTCAAACACAGTGAATTTCAAGGCAAAATGTCATGCCCTTTCCTCCTCCTCACACATATATTCCCACACATCCCACTGTCAATGGCCAGCTCCCTCCTTAACCCTATTCCTAATCAAAGGTCTGCAGAGACATAGCCATAAACCTCCATACTCACCATATTGACTTCAGAAACCATGTCAATGCTGGCAATGTCAATGTTCATTCCCACAGCCACGGGGGGACCTGCAAACCAACATGGTCAGCCATGTGATTTCTGAGAACTTATTCATTCTTAACAAGAGTTGTCTTTTAGGCATGGGACACCCTGCCTCAAACCCCTCTCCACTGCTAATTCTCAAATGCTTCACTTTCCTGCTGCTTTGCAAAAACAGTGGTAGACACCCACTCCTCTAGGAACTGCTCCACTGAATATGCACACACGTGTGCTGGTGGTTGAGGGATTCCAGCTCTGTCTACATGTGTAGATGTCTCAGCTTGTGAATGCACACAACTTAAAAGAAGCTTAAGAATCATTCTAGAGGACAAGATTTTTATATATTGCATCAAAACCCCCTCCTCCTCATTCTTTCCCACACCCCCTAGGTGTGTAGATTTTAACTCTGTGAATGCCAGAAAAGTCTAAAGCAAAATTAAATGAGTATATCACTATATTTAGGACTGCAGGGACAGATGTCATTTTCTACCTACCCCAGCTGCCCCCCTACCCTCTTACCCTACAGCCCCTCCCCTTCTCCCTCAGGCTGCAGAAGCTTGGAGGAGTGGATGATATTCAGATGAGCCACTTTAAACCATGGCCAAAGGAACTCTTCCAAAGTAGGCGGGCACAGGGGGTTAATGCCACCTCTCAACCAATTGCCTGCACATCTTGTTCTCAAAAAATGTTCACGATGGCCTTCTGCAAGACAGATTCTCTGGGCACACCATTAACCAAACTTAACAGGCTTGTCTCTCACGGAAGCAAAGACAGTAAAGCAAAGGATTTGTGACAGTGAAGGCAAAGGAAAGCAAGTCACCAAATCTGAGTCCACACTAAGAGGGTCCCTGAAAGACCTCTCAAGTGTTGGATAGTAACACATCAGCATAAGTTTGGATCCCTTTTTCAATATGGGAAGACAGAGATTCATTCAGTGTGCCACATGTACCCTCAACTAAGGGGGAGGAAGAGAGTGCACACAAAGCTCAAAAGGCAGCTTCAGCTGTAGCTGGGCTGTTTCTTATTTGCAAGGCAACCCCATTACCTCCAAAATCTGGTCTCAGACGAATGTCATAGCCTTTCAGCAGTCTATCCACCGTCTCTTTAACCAGCGACATATTACTAGGGTCATTGACACTAAAGAAAGAAATGACAATAAACAGGCATCAATAAGGAAGCAAGCACATCGTCTCCAGCATCCTTCTCACAGAGGTATGCAGACAGAATTCCGCCAAGTAAGAAAGGAAAAAAGACACTTACCTCTGCGCACAGACAGCGGCGATTATTAAGGGGAATGACCAAATCCCAAAGTAGCCCCTTTTCCGGACTCTCCACATCCCTTTAGTTTTTGATGGGATTGAGGGTTTCAGTGAAGAGAGGAGATCCAACTTAGTCTGCCCAGTGCAGTAATTCTAATGTGAGGCGCATGCGCACGGCGTACCAAAACATCAAAGGGGCAGCAGCGGCTGCCGCGGACGGAGCAGATTTCCTTGTTTAAAAAAAAAAATTAAAGGGGAAAAAGCAAAAGCATATACATGTATAATATATACATACTTGAATTATATAGAAAGTCACCCCACAGGATCATTCCAGAGTAAAATCTTTGTTGATCTTTCGTTAAAACAAAAACAACTACAGCGTCTGGTAAGTTTCAGTAGTTGCAGGAGGCAGTTTTGCACCTCGCGGGTTGTGGGTTTTCGGTGTGTGCCTTCGTGTGTGTGTGTATGTGTGTGTGTGTGTGTGTGTGTCCTCTTAAATATGCAAAACCAGATTAAGAATTTAGAGGAGAGCAGGTGTCGGGTGCGAATGGAAAATGGGTGCCCGGAAGCCCACTTCGGGTCTGAGCAGGCTGACAGGGACCAGGAGTTTGAACTTTATTTCCTTAGGTGAATAGCATCCCTTGCCTGGGGCAAGACTAGGGTGGGGGTGGGGACGTTCAGTGGGGGTGGGGTGGGTGGGAAAGGGAATCAGGGGCGGAGGGAGGGAGGAAAGAAACCAATTGGAGGAGTGTGGAGCAACCCCATGGATTTGGGGCGGGTGGGGAGAGTGCGGAGAAAAAGAAAGAAATGGAAAACATTTTTTAAAAGGGAAAAAAAAAAAGGAAAGAACAAAAAGAATAAAATGATGCTCAGTCTGTCTCAGGAGTCAAAGAGCAATCTTTTCTTCACTACTCACGAGCGATTCCTTTCTCTTCCTCCTCACCCTTTGCCCCCTATTCCCAGAGAAGAAAACCTCTGGGTCCTGGTTTCTGGCGGTGTGACGTTCCTGACCCGCTAGTACTGGTTATTTATAGCAGGAGGGGGAGGGGGCGAGGGGAGCAGGAAGGCAAGGCTGTCTCTCCAGGTTTTGGTCTGAATCTGCATTGGGAAACTATTAGTGGGCAGGGTGGGGTTTGGAGGAGGGGGAGGTGGAACATGGGGGCCTGAGGGCTGCAGGGGGTGGCAGGGGGGGTGGTCAGTGCTCTAGCACAGGTGCGGGGGGACGAGAGGGTGTAGGCAGCGGCACCGTGCTGGAAGGGCAGGTGGGCGGCAGGGTGGGACGCGCCTTGGCTAGGCCCCCCACACTCCTTCAAACGCACGCGCACCCGCGCGCGCACACACGTGCAGGCACACTCCCCACCGCTGCTCGCCCTCCTTACCCCGCGGGCCCGAGCTCACCGCCCACTCGGGCGGCACGCGGAGAGGGCGCTTCCAACCCCTAGGTCCGGTTTGGGGAGCTGGACACCCGGCCGTTCAAGGATTGCGCCCCTAGATCCAACAAGCTCCAGCGGTCCCTAGAAGGCAGGCAAAATGCAGAAAAGGCTCGCGACCGCCTGAGGCAGGCGGGTTCTCCCTGGGTGTCCGCACCACCTCTCCCTTTCTTCCCTTCCCCAGCCCGGAGGGAATTGCACACCCCGAGGCTGCCTCTTCCCTCCTGCCTGAGGCCCCAGTAGGTTCACCGCGGCTACTGGGACCCAGAGAATTCAGCAAGATTTAGATGGGGAGTGAGGGAGGGAAAAGGTGCTCAATTCACTAAAGAAATATTTCCTCCGCTCCAGAGAAAGGGACCCTCGCGGCACGGATGTCAGGGCCGTCTGAAGGAGCCCCTAGACCGCGACTACAGGCTCTGAGTAATCCCGAGTTTACCCTGGAAGGGGGTAAAGGGATAGGGCACTTGCTTCCGCTCCCTTGCCCCCCCCCCCCCACTCCCTAGCGAAGAACTGGTAGAGCCAGAGCTCAAACCTGCATTTTGGACCACAGTGCTTAGTCTCTAACTACTACTGCTACTACTAAACGTTGTAACCATTAACTAAGAGCCCCTACTACGTGCTGGGAAATGCTATATTAACTCTTAACAACAATCCTAGCTTTTAGTTATCACTTCAGTGCCCCCATTTTATGGATTTAGAAATTGGTACACTGAAGCTTTGGAACTTGCCCAAGGTCACTCAGGTGGAGAGAGGTAAAACCAAAATTGCACTTCGGAAACAGCGTTCCTAACCACCAGACTAGACAACTTCAAGTCCAGATCCCTGACTGCTGCCAGATCTTCGCTGCGGCCCGCTGACCTCTTGAGGTGGCGGTGAGAGGAGCTGGGGGACGATGGTGCCCAGTCCGGTACCGGTACCGGCAGGACCCTGTAGAGGGTGGGTCCCTGGGCTGCAGGGTCCTCTGCAGGCGGCTGGGTCGAGCTGCAGGCTCCAGGACTTTGCAGCACTAGGGGTCCATCCGGTCCAGGATGCAGTCATGACCCACACACCTCCAGATAACTTTTCACCTCCCCCACCTGGGTTAAAGGGTCATTTGCAGGCAGTTTAGGGAGAAGACTCCAAGGAATTTGTGAAGGCTTGGGGTTTCCCTGGGAGGGAGGACGAACGGGAAGGGGGAGCTGTGAGCTTTCACCGACTAAAGAAGTTTCTAGGTTAGAGGAGGGTAAAACAGCACTTTAAAACAACTACAGACACAGCGCACATCTGCAGCGTGACGCTCTATCAGGCTCCGAAACTCGCTGGAGGCCATCCAAAGCAAAACACTGGAGGGAAAGTGGGAGGGTGAAGAAGGGAAGAGAATCTGTAAATCTCCTATCTGTATGCACTTGGGTTGCCAGTTACAGACCTATAGCCAAGGCAAATAGCTGACTTTCGTGCTCCCCCTGCTCCCTGCCCCAGTATTGCATACAGTGGGAATCTTTTACACAAGCTAACTATAATGAAGAGGCAAAAAAATAAAAATAAAAAAAAGTTTGGCTTATCAGCATTTGTAACCAGAGGATTCACGAAATAGTTTGATACTCGGGCAGCCAAAAGAGGAATCCTTATAAAGTTGCGCTCTCCCAGAAAATATCTCAAAACGGGGCTTTTCTTTAACCATTATTGACTTTGTATTTCCTATATTCCAGCCCCTTCTACTAGGCCTACTTCAGTTTGGGTTCTTAGAACAAAATTTAGTAAACAAAAGAAGCCACAAATACTCTCACCCATCTAAAACGATGATAATGACCCAGCGAGTACTTAAAGTATGTGTTGAAGACCTACTATGTACCTAAAATTAAGGGAGAAGAGTTAAATAAAAGGAGTTTGCATCTCAACAAGTAAAATAGTGCAGTACAAATTGAGCATAAAGAATGCAGGTAAGGGCTGGGGATGTAGCTCAGTTGGTAGGGTGCCTGCCTTCCATGGACAAGGCCCTGGCTTTAATCCCCAGCACCACAAAAAAAAAAAAAAAAAAAAAAAAGGAAGTAAACCTTCCCTTCAAAGTCTAGCTCAAATACTTAGACAAGTGATCTAACCTCTCCAAGCCTCAGTTTCCTTTCCTGGAAGAAGAGTATCTTCTCCACTGGACTGTTGTAAAATGATGTAATATGTGTAACCTTTGCTGTGTTATTAATAAATAAAGCAATCTTTTAATGAACAAGATATAATGAATGAAAAGAAAGCAAAAGAAGCCTTAGTGTCATTTATTTAAAAAGATTGAGAGGACATAAAATTTGGTACAGTTTTAGCTTTGAGAAGAAAGGGAGGAGCAGACATTTCCAGAAAATAAATGAAGGTTCAAAAGAAGATTAGTATTAAAGACTCAAGCGGCAATTAAAATTAAAAAGGATGAAAGAATATTGGTTTTGTCTAGGTAGTAACATCACAGGGACTTTGCTTATCAGTAGCTGTAACTAACATAATTAAAATTGCATTCCTTCTTGTTATAAACCTTAAATTTACTGATGCCTAAAATGGGTCTTTATTGTATGGCAAATTAACCCTGGACATCTCTCTTGAAGACATTCCTGATATGGTTGCTAGGAAGATGTGAAATGGGAAAAAAAACACATGGAATCTGAGAATGTGTCAGTTGCTGGAGAACATAATCCCAAATGTACAATGAGTAGGCAAAATTTAAGTACTATTAGGATATCATGCTTCAGCTAGGTGTGGTGCAAATACCTGTAATCCCAGCAACTCAGTAGACTGAGACAGGAGGATCTCAAGTTTGAGGCTAGCCTCCCCAATTTAGTAAGGCCTAAACAACTTAGTGAGATCCTGACTTAGAATAAAAAATAAAAAGGATGTGGCTCAATGGATAAGCATCTCAATCCCTGGTACCAAAATTTAAAAAAAAAAAAATCATGTTTCAATGTAATCTGATTGTATACTAAATAAATAAATGCAAATTAAAAACAGTCATCAATCATCTGCCATTCTTCTTCATAATATTCAATGGTGTATACATATATGTAATGTATATATACAGCACTTACTCTTTATCATGCATTGTTGAACAAGCACTAGGGATAATGAACAGAAAAGTCAGACATGACCCTTATCTTGAAGTTTGCACTCCATTGTTGCAGAGAAAACTAGCATAGAAATAGGTGTAAATGTAATGTGTGAAGTGAAAAAGATAGGAGATCCTGGAACCCATAATTGATGCATGTAGCTCATTCTGAGGTTGTAGGTAAAACTTGCCTGAAGAAATTCAGTTGGAATTTGAAAGATAGGCCAACCTGATACAGAAAAGAATATTCCAGGCAGAGGAACTTATATGAATAAATTTCCTGGGTCAAGAAGGGTTGGCATAAATGAAGAATGAGAAGAACAGTAAGATTGTTGTTGCATTGGACTGGGGTAAAAATGGCTATTGTTTCTTAGACAGTTCTCCTTCCCAGAAGTTAAGAGATGGGAAGGATGACTGGGACCATGGTAGGGTTGAAGCAGAAGTGTGACAAATGAGTTTTAATCACACTGGAAGAAGACAGTAATGGCTGTAAGGGATGTGTCAGGAAGAATTTGCAAGGACCTGGTGAGAGATGATGTTGGTTTGAATTAGGATAGTGACAATGACAATGAGTAGAAGTGACTTACAGCCACGTGGGAGAAGTTGCTAACCTCTGTGACAGATGGGACATGGAGAGTGAGGTTTGAGCAGGATTCAGGGATGACTCATACATTTCTGGCTTGAGTAACTCAGTGGTAGTGGTAGAAGAGAGTTGATGGAGATGATATATACTCATTTTGGTCATATTGAGTATCTAGTCAATTCAATTTATCATGGACATTTTGCTGTATGCAACTAAAGCTCAGACCTGAGGGATGAACTGGGGTCCATGCAAACTTTCCATGCTCCATCTTGATACTATATTTCCCTTTTCTGCTCTGATTTTTTTTTGCTTTATAATTTATAACTATGTGAATATGTTATAATAACCATATTTTACCTATTTTTCTATCTTCCTGCATGGAAATAAAAAGTGTTACCTTGATTTTTTTTTCTTTGCCCTCCTCATTGCTGTTTATAAAATATAGTAATATACTACTTATAGAATATTCTTAAAACTTATTTTTGAGGGAATGTGTGTATATTTAATAATCTAGAAGAGAAATTTCTAGCAAAAGACAGTGACAGCTAACAGAAGCTTTGGTCAAATTTGTATCGACCCTAACGGTAAGATGAAAATTAATACATTATTATCAAATCCAATGACACAGAATATACTAGTAAGGGAGAACTAATCAAATGTATTAAAATCCTTTAAAAACTCACAAAAATTCCAAAGAGGTATTATACACTCATGGTTTGAAATTCAAAAGGTAAGGCACACTTTCCCCTTGCTAGCAAGATTCTATCCCTACAGACAGATAATTTAGTTTACTTATTGGGTGGTGATAAGTTTTTCTAACTTTATAACCATTTTTATTGAAAAAGTATGAGATACACCCACAGGTTCCAGGTGATCCTTCTGACCTGCTGCTAGAAAAGCAACAGGAAATGGTGGTTTTGGAGAAGATCCTCATGGAATGTGGATTACCAACTTCACTAATGCCTTTAAGCATTTGAATATATGTAATTATATAATTATTTTTAAAAATTAACAATGGCTCTCAGCTTTGAATATTGATTTGCTTTTTAAAAATTGTGTGCAGAAATTTTGGTAATATTAACAAATAGGGAGAAAGTTAGAAATAATATGTAGAAAGAAAATACCATATATGTATGTGTTTATTATTTTCAGTACCTATAATAGCATACACTTGCCACCTAGAAACAAAGTATTGCCAGGTATATGGGTTCCTGAAGTTGCGTATTATAAAAATAAGAATTATTTTAAATAATCTTTTGATATGTCATTTATATGAATGTGCGCTCATGTTTTATGTGCTAAAGAATACACCTAGAACAGTTTAAACTTTATTAAATATTTTTACCCTTATGTTAATAAAAATTGCACCTTCAGTTAATTTTCTAGTAAACTTTGCCTTCCCAAAAACTGGAGGGAAAATGTTCTCAATTACCATGAATTCCATATATGGTTTCTGGATTATTTTTAAGGCATTGTGGTTTATGGACATTTTTACTCTGTGGAATTAGAAATGTAAATTCAATGCCCCTTGAGTCTTGTGCCTCTTTCAATAGGTAGTATTACCACTGAAAATGCATCTCTGAAATTTTTTTGGCCACAGTAAGCCTTATGAGATAGAAATCACTTTAAAATATTTAACATGAAATATACTGTTAGTGTTAATATTTGGATAAATAAATCAATATGTCAACCGCTGTTCCAAATGCTTTATATAAGGTAATATATTTAATCCTCCAAATATGCCTGTAAATTTGTTAATTATTTGATCCTAATTTTAGGTGTGAGGAGTTCAAAGCAGAAATTAAGTAGCTCTAAGTTCATACAGTTTAAAAAAGAAAATATTAAAGGTTTCAGCCCTTTCTTACAACTATGTGAGTTTGAAATGAAAGACTCCTTTAGATTTGTCTATTCCAAAATTCTCAGCTTTCCTCACACACTGAGTTAATGTAACAGAAATAAAATTTTAGCCTACACAGAGGATCTCTACACTTTTAACAATCAAATGACTAATACCAACAGGAAAATTTGAGGCTTGAGTTATTGGACATCTTTTGAAGGAGTAGACCTTTCGGCACCACCTCAGATTAATCAATATTCAGGCATGTAGAAAGAAAAGTGTGTCTTGAAGTACAAAATGAAATTAGTGATGCTTCAAATGGAGGTAAAATTGTTCTATGAGGAAATTACCTAGACTCTGACACCACAGGACGCTAATTATATTCACATACAGTCTCAGCAGTCATAAAACACCACAGCCCTGTGCCAGAAAGGGATGAGATGGGAAGGAATCCCTTTTGGCCATTCGTTTCTCAAAACCTGAAGAAGGGGAAGTACTTATCCGAGTAAGTACATGTGCAAAACTGACACACCAAGAGTAACACAGAGGGTCTGTGGGATAACTTCTCAGGTCATTTTCTTAGGATGGCCATTGAGAAAAGCCTGAAATAAGTAACCGAACATGCATGGTTGTTTTTTCTAGAATGCAGCTCACATTTCTCTGAGGCCTTTCCTGATGCTTCCTTACCAGGACTATTGATCCACTTAGAAGATACCAAAGCTAGTGAGTATAAGTGTGTATAAGACTTTGTATAAAACTTTGTATAAAACTTTTGAGGGCTGGGGATGTGGCTCAAGCGGTAATGCGCTTGCCTGGCATGCGCGGGGCGCTGGGTTCAATCCTCAGCACCACATGAAAATAGAATAAAGATGTTGTGTCCACCAAAAACTAAAAAATAAATATTGGAGGGTTCTCTGTCTCTCTCTCTCTCTCTCTGTCTCTCTGTCTCTCTGTCTCTCTCTCTCTCTCTTTAAAAAAAACCAAAACTTTAGAAATTCTGAAAAGTGTACATATTGGTTCCAAATTTAAAAATCAAATTGCAGTGTTAAAATTAATGAATGCTTAATTAAATATCTGCAAAATATAAACTATGTCTATAATTGTACAAAATTAAGTTTAATAACAGAAAGGTACATTCAGTATGCTTTATAGTATATGTTAAGTGATCACAAGAAGTTAGAAGATTTGAACATGTGATGGTCTCAGAAAGTCACAGGTGCTTACAGCCCCCAGCAGAGTTAATCTCTTCCTACTTCTGTGCATCTACAGACAATTGCTGTATCTTAGTCTTCTTTGCTCACCTTAAAAACACCTTTGCAAGCCTCTCCCTTGCAAATTTTACAAGAGACAACACTTTCACATATTACTTTTTGATTTTATTATTTCTGAAGTGCAGTATGTTTACCTAACTTGTACTAGGTGCTTAGCAATAATTAAAATTGCAATTATTATTCATAGTTAATACTTATTGAGTACTTGTTTATTAATTTGCTTGTTCTGTGTGAACACCAGTAATTCACTGGATGAAAGAATCAATGGGTGAACAATTGAATGAATGAATGAAAACATCCATCTAGGACACCTGAGGGTATCATATTTATATTAACTGCAGATAATTGTTTTTTACATTTTATTGGCTCACATAGTCATATGTAGAAACATTTGTTCTGAAAACTGAAAATAGTCCTGGCACAACTGCATAATCAGAAGTAAATACATGCAGGAATTCATAGAAAAACTTGCAGACATTTTGAGTAAGAATGGCTGGAGAAATGCCATAATTTTATTCTCTTTTAATGCTGAGTATATTCCATTGTGTATATATACCACAGTTTCTTTATCCATTCATCTACTGAAGGGCATCTAGGTTGGTTCCACAATGTAGTTATTGTGAATTGAGCTGCCATAAACATTGATGTGGCTGCATCACTATACTGTGCTGCAGGTAAATGGATGGAGTTGAAGAATATCATGCTAAGCGAAGTAAGACAAACCAAAAAAACCAAAGGCTGAATGTTTTCTCTGATAAATGGATGCTCCTCTATAGTGGGGGGAGGGGATACTGGAAGAATGGAGGAACATTGGATTAGGCAAAGGAGAGACAAGAGGGGAGGGGCCATGGGAGTAGGAAAAATGGTGGAATAAGATGGACATCATTACCCTAGGTATTGCTCAAATGGTGTGACTCTACATCATGTACAACCACAGAAATGAAAAATTATGCTTCATTTGTGTACAATGAAACAAAATATATTCTGCTGTCATGTATAGTTAATTAGAAAAAAAATTTAAATGTTAAAAAAAGAAGGGCTAGAGATAGAAAACCTCAACAACTTAACAACTATTAGTGAAAAAAATTGTAATATTAGTGTTAAATAATCACATTATTATCTACATTTCTGCATTATTAATATTTATTGAATAAATGAACTTTAGACTGAATGAATTCCATAAAAACCTTTTTCTTTGTGTAGGCATTTATAATATTAGTGCTTATAGTATAATTTTATTAATGCTCCTAGTTTCTCAAATTATTTTTAACATGTGACTTTTCCTTAATAATAGAAATATACCTTCACATTTAGCATTTAACTATGATATATATAAATCATTGTGGATACTAAATGACCTTTCCTGATACTTCCTGATATTCTAGCATCTCTACACTTCATTTAATTCTTACAAAATACTATGAGGTAAAATTCTAATATTATCTCCATTTCACAATATTCTGAAGGTGTCAGATTTTGTTGTGAAGAAAAACTTCTCTTCAGAAAAGAGAAATGAAGAATAAGTAGTCTGAAGTCTGTCAGGGTGAAGATCTTCTCTAATTGGAAACAAAAGAGTAGGTGATAAAACCTCCTATTTTTTTTCCATTTGTTTTAGCATAGTTCTTCTATGTTTGAAACTGCATGAAGACACGTTTTGCTCCTAGTTCCTGAGAAGATTAATTTGGTTTTAGTGTGAAATCAATGATTAAGAGCAATGAGGAGAAGTGTTCCTACTGTGTGTGGTATTGAGCAACATCATTGCTGTGTAAGATGAAGTTCTTAGTAGAAAAGGAAGACTCATAACTAGTTTGCACCAATGTGCATATTTTCAAATATAAATATCCTAAATTATTTCAGAGTTAAGTAATGAGCTGTTGTAGTTATTGATGCATTCACAGCAGTAGTGACTGTTTTGGGGATTTGGTGTTTCCCCAGGGTGCACTTTATGGTTTAAGGAGCAATAGGTGGGGGCAAGAGGTGCGGATACATTAGTAAAGTTTTTACCAGGAAAGACAAATACATAAATAAACAAGCTACACACTTGTTCAATCATGTCAATAGCACTTGTAATTTGAGAGAGTCTCTTGTCATTTCCATATGTAAAGAGGCAGTTAAATATTTGAAAAGTTTGGCATGGCATCATAGGTCCTTATAATCTTCATGTAGAGTTGCAGGAAACTTTAGATCTCAGATTCTTTTAAAATTAGACTAGAAAAACTCTACTCTTAAGAATTTATGGAAAGGAACCTGAATAGTAAAAAATTGATGTTTATTTAACTGTCTTCTTGGTTTTCTCTTAAAGATGGGGTATGTGATATATCAGAAACCGGCTTCCATCTTACCTATGTGGAGAGGAAACTATAAATGGAACAGGAGAAAAGAAAACCATTAAGAAGCTATTTCTACTTAAACTGAAGTTGTATGAACCCCAAGGAAAGAATGGTAAAAACAATCCTAAAATTTAAAGATTAAAAAAAATCAAATATTAGTTAAAACAACTTTTGAAGATAGCAAATCAAACTCATGGATTTGGAAAGACTCTCAAGTAACTGATGAAGATAATTCACACAAATTTTTATAGATAATACAATAAACTTCAAAGAGATACTTAGATTGCAGCAGAAATCTCTGGTCCACACCCTAAAACAAGTTCATTTATGGATTTTCTTTCATTGTCAAGGACACGAAGAAAACAATGTGAGTGCAGACTCCCTGGACACCCACTAACCAATGCAGAAGTGAAGACCAGGACAGTTCTCCAGAGTTTCCTTGTGGGATCAGGCTGAAACCGACTCCCTGCAGGGCTCTTGTTTTTTGTCTCACCTTTGATTACTTTCTCCCTTTTCTCTGTCTTACTTTCTTATCTGCACATGGATCTTTCTCCTACAGTCAGCTCCAGGGAATTGAAGAAGTTTAAGACAGAAACTTTGAAAGTTTGAGATCCATCATTGCAGGGAATACCTTTGTTTCTGGAAAAGAAGAGATCCTTTTTGGGACTCTGAAGATGACAATGTTATCATGAGTTATATAAGAACATAACTAGTTGCTTGTCATATTTTTAATATTTATTTTTTAGTTGTACACAACAACTTTATTTTGTTTATTTACATTTTATGTGGTGCTGAGGATTGAACCCAGGGCCTTTTGCACGTGCTGGGCAAGCGCTCTACCGCTGAGCCACAACCCCAGCCCTTGTCATATTTTTAATAACGTGATTTTTAATAACGACACAAATCACATCCTTTTTCTGACTCTCGGTTATCTGCAGTATAAAATGATGGGCTCAGATGAAGTGATTGCTAAAGTTTCTTTCAGATCACAATTTCTATGAAATAAAACAGGGAATGGCAAATGATGGACCATCCACACTCACTAACTTAGATATTGTCTATGCCTGTTTTCATGCTACCACTGCAGAATTGAGTAGCCTAAGTTGTTTATTATCATCTTCAACATTTTTTAAAACAAGTGAGGAAATCCAGACAAACTAAGGTCAAGGAACTTTGCCAAGATAGGGTAAGAACTGGCAGAGCTGACATTCACATCGAGCCAGTCTGCCGAGAGTTGGTGCTTTTAAGGATGCTAAACTGCCTTCATCTGGGAGGGACACAATGAAAATGGATGTGTAAACCTACTGACTCATAGTAAAAACATCACATTTGCTTTGTTCTTTGTAGCGAGTTCACATCAACAGGAAATCATGTGGAAAAACATGAATGGAGGAGAAGGGGTGGGGGCACGTCTACAAGCTCAGCAATGTTAGAAAATAACACCATGGATAAAATATAACCTGCTTACATTTTCATCATCACATGCAGTTCTAAAATGTGATTTTGTGTTCTCTTCATTTTTTTCCTTTTGGTGAAAATCGCAGACACATTCACAAATTCACAACTAAGATGCTTGACTTGGTCCTGAGCACACAGGCATCCTGCGTCTCAGAGCGGAACTGATCATTTTATGCCACTTCTCACTTCTCATCCCCTTCCCACTTCCTCTGAGATTGCAATTCTGCTTAGACAACGTGATGAATGACAATGCTGAGCGTTGATGATTTTGCTGTTGACAATCCCTGGTGTTGCTGTGCATCAGCCACTTTGTTTTGTAACATTTGGAGGTTTTAGATCTCATTGAAATGAATCCTTCAAGATGTACATGCGTGTCCTTTTCCACTAAGGTAAAGACTCCTTTGGTGGAAAAAAGTTTGTACATGTGTGTAAATTGAAGAACAAGGAAACATCGAGAAAGGAGAGGATGGAGTCATTTTCTACTTATCTTCCTTAAATGACAGCTAAAATGCAGATTGTGAAGAAATAGTGGCATCTGATACAAATTCCCCTTTCTTTCCTTTTCTATATATATATAGAAATATATATATATATATTTTCCTTTTTGGTGAGTATCTTTATCATTCATAGGCGTTCCTTTTTTCTTTATTGGTTATTTTAGTTATATCTGACAATAGGATTCATTTTGATATATATCTTATAGAAGCGTAGATTATAATGTGTTCTAATTCACAGGGTTCTAACAATCATCTACTATGAGAACCTGGCACAAATAACTTGGTTTGGGACATTACAGCTGTAATTTAATACTTTTCTTAATGCTTCTTAATGCACGTAAAGTGGTTGATAAATTTCTTACACTGCCCAGGTCAGAATTGTCTTAAATTACCACTTTTAGCAGTGTTTGGGTCTGTGACAAGGTTAAAACACTTTCTCCCTCTCTTGCTCCTCTCTGCCGGCCTGATTGCCTGATTTTTAATCTTGTTAGCCACTATGCTAGGAATTTACTATGCTTTACTTTGTTTACTTCAATTTTCAAAGTGCCATCCACAATTTTCAGATGAGGAAACTGAGGTTGTAAAAAGTTAAAGAACTTGCCCAAGTTTATATAACAAGTAACAACAATAACAAATTATTATATTAATACAATAATAATAAGGAAGACTGTTACGTAAGTCAGTGGTTTCCTAAAACACTTTCTATGGACCTGTAATGCCAGATTCATGGGACCCCAATGGACCTCCAGGAGCCGAATCTGATGCAATCACCCAAGAGTCTTTATTGCAAGCTCAAGCCTGAACCCACAACCTTTTTGGACGCAGTGGTCTCAAGGAGCAAGCCCCAGTCCTTTGTTCAGTGAGATTTTATAGGTTTGGGGGGATACTCTGTGTGTCACAACATCACACAGCAAATCATTCCACACCACGGAAAAACCAAACAACTCTTAACATTGATTAGCACATTCACTGGCGGGAACAAGTTGGGTAGTGGTGATTGGTTAGTACAAGAGGGGGATTCGTTTGAACTGATTGGTTTAAGCCATGGGGGAGGGTGTACATGCTAAACTACATGGTTTCCTAACATGTTATCAACCACCCAGACTGCTGAGGGGTAATCTGGCATCCCATGTATTTTCCCTGTCTCATTCTGACTGGTGGTTGCTAGGGGGTTGCTATGGGTCCTCACCTAGCTTAACTGAGTCAGGGACGCCTGGCACTGCAGATCTCTCCTGTTATTTGTAGAAAAACAACTCAGCAGGATGGGTATATGCCTAGGAGTGCCCTCAGGCTTTTTCCAAGGACAAGGGTCATGCCCCCTTCTTGGACAGGCTTTGCTCTGAGGTAGAGGCTGGTTTCTCAAAAATGGAGTCACATCAGTTTCTCAGACCCACAGAGTAAAAGTCCAGAAATCCTTAAACTCTTATGTGAAACATGAAAGATGCAGATTACCAAGTGGGGACCAGATACTAGTGATGAGTCTAGATCCACAGAGTGAAAGTAGAGAAGAAACTGATGACATCATAGTCATCCAGGTACTTAGAGAAATAGACATTTAATCTGGCCAGAAGTTTCATAGAGATTGGGAATTTGGAAACAGATGTCTGATGTCCAAAAGAGTCTCAGGACTAGGAAACAAGATGAAAGATCTATTACCTCCAGTACTTACAATGGTACATAAAATTTAAAGGAAACTAAACCTGAAACACCTATTTCCTGAATTTGTGAAAGGACATCAGAACATACTGAGTACCTACTCTACATTCAGCATTGTGCATATTAATTATTTAAACTCTGCACAAACATTCATGAATCAAAGACCAGAAAGGTCAATTACCTTGTCTCTAAATACACAGATAGCAAGGTAGAATATGGATATGGGTAACATTAGGAAGCTTGCCTGGCACTTGACTATGAACTGAAATCATGTACATTATGCGGGGTTGGGGTGGTGGGGTTCTACTACAAGGTGATGAAAGAAAAGCATTTTAAATAACTTGGAAAATTATAAAGTTTTGTTTTTTCTTTTAAATTGAAAGTAGCAAGAGAACAGGATATTATTATTTAAAAAAGCCCCTTCACTTTACTACTTAAATAACATCCATGTGCTTTGAAGGAAGTGTACATTATCATTCACTTATATTTTAAGTTTATGTGAGTTATTATTTGTAGATGCACAGAACACTAAATCTGCCTGTGACTAGAAAAATGTAAGGAAAATCAATAAAGCAAAAACAATTGTGTCTCCTGAAGAGTGATAGAATAAGTTAAAACAGTCTGTTTAAAAATATAAATTGTGCCTCCATAATAATTTATTTTAGGAGGATTCTCCATGAAGAATGTAATGCATTTAGAATGCACAACCTAGATTTGTCAAAAGTCTTTCGCCAAGATTTGACTAACAAGAAAATCAATTCCAAAATGAAGAAACAAACCCTCAGAGGCATTAGAACCATTGCTGAACTTCTGTTGACAGTCCACATTCACCTTTGAAGAAAAAATAGCAGCTGTGGCATCTAATTTCCTAACTCCATATCTCTATTCTGAGACAGGGATGCTGTCTTTATACTTCAGCTGGGCTCATTTTCCTCATCTCCTTTCCTAGAGGCAGGTTTCTTTCTTCTACATGGTCGTTTTACTTGTGCTGTCTTCCTGCACAGTCTTGGCTGTGCAGCAGACCCTTTGCTACCTGGTCTTCTAGATATTCAATGTTAAGACCCAGAATTACTTCTGGAAAGTCACCCTATTCCTTCCCTCCCTCCTCCACTCCTCTCCATCTACACTAGCCATATGCACCAACCAGCCTCTTGTCTATGAGCTGTTCCATTGACTAGAATGCTTTCCCCAATGATTGTATATTTATGTCTTGGTTCACATGTGATCTGCTTAGAGTGGCCAAAGTTGTACTTCCCTAACACCATCCAGCCTCACTCTATTACATTACAGCCTTGCAATGTCTGAATATCTGGGAATTATATCTATTTTTTTCACTTGTCTGTCTCCTTCCATTAAAATGTAATCTTAAACTCCATCTTCTTCAACAGAGTATCCAATATCTCTGACACACAATACATTTGAAATAAAATTTATATCGAAGGAGCAATTGAATTTCAATCTCGTCATGAGTCTTTCTTCTTTCACTCGGTATTGCCTTCTTCCTCTAATCAGTTATAAGAGTCACACATTTTTGAAAATTATTACACAAGTGACTTTATATTTTACATATTTTAATCCTTAAAAACAACTCAACAAGGATATCGCTGATATGCCCAAGGAAAGCTAATAAATATTAAAGCCAGAATTCAATTAAAGGTTAGATAATTTCAAAGCCAATCAACTTGTCATTAAGCCGCATAACTTTTGCCATCTACCAATTGGGAACACCCTTGACAGTGCTGTTGCTCACCCGAACACATGGTATCTTGATTGCTCTTTCTCTTACCCACATCATGGGTTCATTTTTATAACCTTGATGGGTTGGGAGATCTTCTAATACTTTGTTAAGGTTTTCATATATATATTTTCATTTTGAACAGCTAAGGGAAATTTGTAAGATGTATCATGGTCATGTTTCCAATGCTTGTTGAGGTGAATTGATTAAATGAGTATACAGACGGTACAAATAAAGAAAATCCCCTAGGAATCTCTTGAGAGTGCACACTGGTTCTGTATAGATGGAGTCTCTTGTTCCAACGGACATGGATTAGGGGTCATCACTAAATATTCTGAACACAGAAATGCTAGAACAATAGAGTTGTGTCTGAAAATTAACCAGACTTTTACATTTTACTTGTGTAAATCTACTTGGAGTAAAATATTTCCCTAGTAGATTACCTGGTCATATTATAAAGCTCTCATCTCAGATGAACTCTTTTTCTCAGGTTACTTTTTGCTTCTGGGGAATGTTCTTGAATTCACATTGATTTTCAGTGACTTCCTGCAGGCAAATGGTTTTCTGAAAAACTAGTCTACTGATTGGGAGCACTACATATGTTGATTATTTTTTTAAGCATCCATTGAGAACACAGAAGTGAGGAAAAACAATTACATATAAGTTAGATCACTTATCAAGGATGGGAATTAAAAAAAAATATCTATATATATACATATAAATATATATATGTGCATATATATGTACATATATATATTTGTAGGTGGACTCAATATCTTTATTTTATTTATTTATTTTTATGTGGTATTCAGGTTTTAATCCAGTGTCTCACATGTACTAGACAAGCACTCTCTACCATTAAGCTACAATCCCAGCCCCAAGGAAGGGAATTTTTTAAACATTATTTTTAGGAATTAAACAATTCTATACTTAGAAACAATTAACATTCAACACTTTTGCTAAGCACCTACTGCCTACCAAGTATTTTTAAGCACTAGAAATACACTGGTAAAACAAATATGGATGTTAAAGGAAGGTATTGAGTGGGGAATCAGTTACTGGCTAAATATAACTGGAAGTTCATGCATCATAGCACGTTATGGAAAAGCGTTTTAAGAGGAGGGCTGGGATGGTGGCAGAGCGCTTCCCTTGCAAGGGGTTCCATCCTCAACACCACGTAAAAATGAATAAACAAAATAAAGATATTGTGGGGAAAAGAAAAGAAGGGGAAAGCATGAGGGAAGGTTTCAGGGGAGGATATGCTGAGAGGTCAGGGTTGTTTATGTGAAGAAATCACATTTAATTTAGAACCTGAAGGTGTGACCGGGGATAGAGTGTCAGCCATGTGATTCCAGGGGAAAAATGGAGGGAAGATGAGAGTAGCAGAGAAACAGGGAGTGGGAAATATTCTCCCATTCTAAGAAAGAAGAAAAGACTAATGGGATAGAGGCACTTTAACATGGATGAAGTGAACATGTGAGATTCCAAATAAAGTAGCAGACAAGTGTGGAACAAAACAAAGAAGGCCAAGGTATTGACAGGGGCTGTTGAAAACACCTTGTGATGTGTGTGCTTTGGTGATGAGTTTGATTTGATCAGATGCTGCTGTATTCTTTCTCAAAGTTCCCATGCAATCACTTGGCTCATTATTTAAAAAGCAGTTGTCGAATGTCTATGGTACCCAGGGCCCCACTGCACCGTGGGAATGGCACCTAGGAACGCCCAATCATGCTGCTAACTATTTGGAGCACATACAAACTGAGCATCAGAGCACATTCTTTCCCCAAGATTAGAAAATTGTATTCAGTGGCCTGGAGTCCTGGAGTCACGGTAGGAGGACTACATGAGCCCACAGAGTATTCTCAGAATTTGTGATTTAGACCAAGGGTCAGGCTCTAACTCCTTTTCATAGGTTGAATTCCGTCTGGGCTGCTTCCCAAGTTTATACGGGTCAGAAAATGCATTCCTTTGAGTCCCATTTTATTATTCTGTAAACTGAGGATATTAGAAAAATCTTACTGGACACAGTTTATCTGCAAGGGATGGAGGTTGGCTTAATAGATAACATGCATGAAACCAGACCTGAATATTTGACACATGATATAAATGCAATAGATAGTAACCATTATATTTTGCTCTAAATAAAGAAATACAAGATTTTTTTCTCTTTTATTGTAATTTTCAGTTTGAGAGCATTTATTTGACTTTCATCATAACTGCCGGATAATTGAAACTACCAGAAATAATCATTCACTTGGTTGGGAGAGGCTGGGTGGCTCACCGGGTGATCCTAATGTGCAGGGATGGTGCAAACCACCGGCAGGGAAGCTTGTAGATGATGACAACATCATCCTGTTTCACTCTGTATCCTGACCAACATCAAGTAAGAATTCAAAAAAATAACGAAATTGCCAAAGGACAGGGGAAAAAAGGCACAACTGTGGTGTTAAAGAATATGAAAGATTCATACAAATGTATTCCTAGGGCTTTGTTTGCCCTACATCTCTGTCTGATGGGAGTCTAATGGCTGTGAACAATAACTCTCTCTCATCCTCAGGATCCTACATCCCACCACCTCTTTGCAGAACATAGTGACAAGGCTAAAATGACTCTTTCAAGTCATTATCAAAAATATCTTTGCATCATAAAGTGTTAGTGCATGTCACCAGCCTAAAAGTTTATGTAGTTCTGAAAGTGTCTGATGGACTTTGATGAGTATTTTACACTGAAGATTTGAGATAATACATCTCTGTGCTCTTTTCCCCACTCTTGCAAGCTAAATCTTCCTAAACCATCCTTTGATGATGTCAGTCTCCAGTGCAAAAGCTTCCCATGGTGCTCCCAACTACACGAGAACTTCTAATCCCTGGAAATCAGCTTTCAAGACTTTTGATTCTCTGGACCAACCATCCTTTATAAACGCACAAATTGAAGCCCTATATTTTGGCCACATGATCTATTTACTGTATCCTGAACAAGCTTTGCATTTTTTGCTCCCTAGATCAGTGGTTCTCCAACTCTCATGTGTACCCGTCATTTAGGAATTATGTGAAAACTCATATTTGTGTTACTGATCAGAAGAACAAGTGAGTTTTTGCATTTCTTTTTCTTTTTTTTTTCAATTGTTTTAAATTTATTTCTCTAATCTTTTTTTAAATTTTTTATTGGTTGCTAAAAACATTACAAAGCTCATGACATATCATCTTTCATACATTGATTCTAGTGGGTTATGAACTCCCATTTTTACCCCAAATACAAGTTGCTGAATCACATCGGTTACACATCCACATTATTACATAATGCCATATTAGGGTTTTTGCATTTCTAACAGACTCCCAGGTGCTAGAATCCCATTTAGGCAACAAGACTCTACACATAAAACCTATTGAGTGAGTTAGAATTCTCTGTCTTCTCTTTGCCTATTACATTCCTGTTTGTTTTCAATGTTTATGTGACAGAGTGATTCACTGAGATATTAACTTGGTTTTGCTTACCCTGTGGTGTTTCTCTTCTCCCCATCCGTTCTACAAAGACAACATGGCTTTATGTGACCCCTTGTCTCAAGAGAGATTTGGGTCACTAGAAAAGTAGCTTACAAGATACAGCCTATTCTGTTCTTTCTTTCCCCCCTCCCCGCTTCCTTGTATCCTAGATCACTGATAAAAGTTGTACTGGATTTCTTGGGGAGGAAAAAACAGTTTGGCTCTCTGAGCTGCAGGCAACAGTGAGGAACATTTTTGGTAGGAAGATGCTGGAGATCTGAAGAGGCCAAAACAAAAATGAGATGGGGATGGCACTATGTAGTAGGTAGGGCACTGGAAACTTTCTTATTGGGTGCTGCTGTACCTTGGCAGAACAGGTGCCCCAAGTTTGACCCATTAGAGAATCTTGGCACCAAATGAAGAAGCTGCTTCCTCCTCACTTTTTTGAACGCTCAGAACTTTACAGCTCGGCATTCTCCAAATTCCTAATAGAATGCTATTTCCATCATTAATTTCAATATTATTTAGAATCCTGTGCAGCCAGCAAGTACTATATAATAAACTTTGATCGTTATGAAGCTTGTGCCTTTACTACCTGCTTTTGATAGTTATTTTTCCATGTGTCTCATTTTGATACCTGTAACATAAACTTTGAAGGCAGAGATTATGATTTGTGCTTCCTGGTAACTCATTAGTGATCAGTCTGGCATCTCATAAATAGTTGATTTGCAGTAAATACCTGGCAACTGGCTGTGGCAATACGATGACCTTTGAAAACTTAGAAGAAGAGTAGGAGAAAAAATTTCAACATAATTTTGGAAATCTGAGATTGGAGAGGGTACTGCATCTATACTACCTCCATATTGCTTGAAGAACTACAGTGCTCTCAATTTGAAGCAAGTGAACTTCAAGCTTAAACATATCCCACAGAAGCTTATATTTTGTTGCTTACTAAGTAGGATGAGTGTTAAGGTACATGCAACTATGGAAACCAGAGTGGGGATGAGCAGACCAGTAAAGAGAATTACTTCTTCTTCATCTGTTATATAAATAATTTTTTCCAAGCTTGTGAACCTAGACTATCAAGACAGAAATCACTACTTTCTTTATCCAAATAAATAATTCACATGGTTTTCAAGTAATAATCCTGATGGGCATTAGCAAAAAAAAAAAAATTTACAGATTCAATTTCTTAAATTTCCGTTAGCTAGGGGTTAAATTCTATCCTAGCAACAGAAACTTTACAGCTGCTGTCAGAAATACAGTAATTACTCTGGTCAACATTCTCCAAGAAACTCCAGCTGTCTTATCAAGCGTGCTTTGTCAGTAAGACTCCTTTCCTATTAGGGGCATGAGTCGTAGAATATGTTGGTGCCAGTGAAAGGGTTTGGGGAAAAAAAAAAAGACATTTCAGAAGGCTTGTTATTTATTTATTTATTTTTTGCATATATTGGATTCTGATATCTACTATGCTTTTGAATAACCTATTGACCTTTGAAGAGACTTTAAAAAAATAAAATAAAATCTTTAGCTCTTTTCTTTGAAATGAAGTCTTTAAGGAATCAACAATAACGGCCATCAATGCAAATATCTACCTACGCAACAAAAGACAAAAGACAGCAGCAATGTGTACCTTTATGCTCAGAAATGTTGTCACCTCCATGTGACACCTTCTGAAGTAGAGCTCAGAGGTCAAAAGCATCATTTTGTCAGTATAAATATTCATGGAAATTCTTGCCATGGAGTTAGGGTCATTTCAAGGAACTTCAGTTCATTCAGGTACTTACCATGTCATCTTCCCTATTCTCTCTCAAGACTGTAGGAACAGGAACCAGGACTATGGCACTTAAAATGTCCCTGTAGAAGACTAGCACTGATTATCATTATGTCCATCTCAGAATAAAGTTCACTGACTTATTCTCCACCACCAGGTGCCAGAACACTTTTTCAAGGTCATCTGATGACATTCTCTACTTTGTATGCCACATTTAGACAACTCAGACCTTTTTTTGTTTCTCAAACTCAGCCTAATGAGAGATTTTGCTCTGACTCTTCCTTCCAACTGCATTGCTGTTCTTCTGACCATGTTGCCATTCCATGATCTTTATATGGTTGGCTCCTGCTTGTCAACTCAGTGTGAGTTTACATGCTTCATCCTTCACGAGGCCTCCCTACATCTATTTTATGAAAGAGGAAGTCACCCAGTAGCTTTCTATCCATTTTAATTATATGTATGGGATTAACCACACGTGCTTGTTTTTATCCATCTTACGGGCATCAAAACCTTTCTCCGCTTCCAGATAGGCTCCACACAAGGAAGGATCTGGTTGGTCTTATTCACTTTAATCTCATTGAGAATCAGAATGATTTCAGGAGCATAGAAGATACTCAACTTGTTTTGAAGGAGTGAATGGTTTCAAGAACAAGATCTCACACTAGAGATTTTTAGTCAAGGGATTCTTAAATTGAAATACATAGATTGTACAAATCTCTCTCTCTCTCTCTCTCTCTCTCTCTCTCTCTCTCTCTCTCTCTCTCTCTCTCTCTCTCCTCTTCTCTTAATATATATATTAAGAGAAGCTATGGATTGCCACAGATTTTCAAAGTAGTTCCTGACCACTGTTTCTGTCCCCCACATGGGCTCTGGAGAAGTGGTTCTGAGATGAGAATTCACGTGAGTGTGATGTTTTAAGAACTAGGGATCCAGGAGGTCTGGTGGAGCATTCACTGTGTCTGTAATAGCTCCTTAAAAATTTTTAATGATTATCAAACCCTCCATTAAAATTTCCTCATTTTACAGAGTGGGAATTAGGCTACTGAGGTGTAACAGTAATACCAGTAATACAGTTAATTGATGAAATATGTTTGGATCCTTTGCAAGGTTTTTCAGTTACCAGTCTAGCTATTTATTTTTTTTTAATTCAACAGGCAAATATGTAAAATGTAAAATTTTCTCTCAGGAAATATGGAAAATACGTAGATTAATAAATTATAACCCTGTTCTCAGTAATTCTGTAATACAGTAGAAGACAAAAGATACATGTCAACAAGAAGCACTATAAAAATCACGTAAGAAAGAAAGGAATGTTAGAGAGATTCAGAGAAGAGCATAATTATTGGTAGTTTAGATACTCAATGATAGATGAAATTGAGGTATTTGTCCTTGATGTATTTTTCTTGTTAGAAGAACATACATTCATTCAATTAAGATATATAAAGAAGTGTCCATTATATTCCAGATATGGTGATAATTACTAGGAATATAACAGCAAATGAAAAAGGCATTTCATTTTACTGCCATCAAATTTATATTTTATTTGGGTAAAGACCTATGATAGGAAAAATAACAAATAAACAAGACAATGTCCAATAGTGATAAATTCTTTGAAGACTATGAAACAAGTGTAAATGCAGAGAAGTGAAGGAAGGAGAGTTGAAGGTATTTAAATGTAGTGGTTGGGAAGACGACTCTGACATTTGAAATTTGAGACCTGAAGAATGAATGGAGACAGATCCAGAAAGGAAAACATTTTAGGGAAGAGAAGCCCAGGCAATGTGATAAGCATGTGAAAAGGCCCTGAGGCATGAGTAGCTTGAAATAGGTCAAGAAATAAAAAGAATAGTGATTTTTGGACTTCACAAATCATTGACAAATTTGATATGAGATTATGTTAGGGAGACTGACTGGCAGGGTCTTGTTAGTCAGAGTAAGGAATTTGCATTTTGAGTGAGGTGAGCAGACATGACATTGCTTGTGGTTTAAAACTCACTGTGTGCACCAACTATAGGAAATTGGAGTCTGAAATTTTAAAAACAATACTACTTACAGTATCCCCCAAATGTAAGTAAACATGTATTTATCTAATAATATATATAAAAGATACAGAAGCAGAAAATATTGATAAAAAATCTAAAAATCTTAATAAATTTGGAGGTATTCTGGGTTCTTAGATCAGAAATCTCAATGTAACTGTCAGTTCTTCCCATCCTAACCTACATACATGCTAATTAAAATTCTAGCAAGATATTTTTATTTCAAGGAGTATGTGTAGGGGTGTCCTTCCATCCATCAGTGTTGACCATGGTGTCTTCCTTCCAGAAAGTTATAATAGGGAAAGGAGGAAAGAGTAAATTTACAGAGGACAAGTCACACCCAGCCCCAGACGGGGGACCATGGTTTGTATCCACAGTAATGTCACACTAGTAGCATGGACCCTGGCATGTGTGACATGATGACGATGACCGTGCCTCAGTAGCTTTTCTCCTGAAGACCAAAAACTTCAGTATAATAATGGGAAGAAAGAGAAAAAAAGAACACAAAAGACATCAATTTAGAATTTCATCTACATAATGTCTCTCCAATACTCCTGATATCTCTCAAAAGTCATGAGAAATAAGCAAATTTGAAATACACCTACTATGACATGTCATGAGGTATTCTGGATGAGATCCTGAAACGGAAAAATGATATCGCGTAAAATTTAAGAAAATTTTAATGAAATTAGAGCTTCTGGTAATAGTCCTGTACCAACACTGGTTTATTAGTTATGACAAACACACTATACTTATGCCAATATAAATATAACGTGTTGAATAATAGGGGAAATTGGATGTGGAACTCTGTCTTTTTGTTTTTTTTACCATCTTCACAACTCTTCTATAAATCTGAACCTCTTTTAAAATAAAAATTTTGCTAACATATTCTGTGGATCTACAATCCAAACCAGGGAATAACTTAAGAGTCCACCAATAGTAAAATAGGTAAGCAAAATTTGGTCTGTGCTTATGAGGAAGCACTCTACCACACTTAAACAGCAACTTCCTGATGCCTACAACAGCATGGCATGGATGCATTTCAAGAATGTTCTGTGGAGGAAAGAAGCCAGAATCAGAAGAATGTATGCTGTAGGATTTCACTTATGTAATAGTCAAAAACAAGCCAAGTGAATTTAGGTGAAGGAATCAAAATAGTGGCTTCCTCTGAGAGGTGGGGTTTGGAACTGGGCATGGGAGAAATTTCTGGAGTATGGGATATGTTCTTTTTCTCAATTTTGGAATAGATGAAGCATATATTTATCAAAATGCATTGCATTATAATTTTACAATCTGTGCCTTTCATGGTATGCACATTTTACTTCAAAAACTCCTACATTAAAAATTTTTTTTAAATTACTTTAACTGTCACGGGGGGAATGAATTTTAAAGAACAAGAGTACTATTTAGGAGACAATCTAGGAAGATACTTAGGAAGCCTAAAGGAGAAATGATGGGGGCATAAAATAAGCAATAAAACAAAATGAGGGAAATACATGTTTTGAGGTATATTTTGGAGCTCAAGCTAACTAGGACATGCTGTTTTATTAGATATGGAAATTAGAAATTCTTGTGGGAAGAACTCTGAACTTACACAGTAGACCCAGATAGGAGTTTCAGCTTTGCCATTTTTCAATTTTGTGATCATGCACAAATAGCTTGATCTATCTGGGTCTTTAATATCTCATCTTTTAAGTGAGCTAATTAGACTTGTCCTACCTAACAGATTACAGAATGAATTGACCAAGGAATTATATGTGGAAACAGTTTATAACTCATACTCTACTACAGATATTAAAATCATCATCAAATACATCATGTAAGGAGTGTATCTCTACTGGATGTTATGTCATGTGTAAATTAATCATGAACCATAGTAGATAAAATATTCTAGTGTAATAAATAGTTCTACTTCTCTGTAGGAAAAGCACAATTAAGAATCTCAAAGATGGTCCTAAATTACGAATCTGAGGGTACATGTCAGAAAAAAAAATTTGAATGCATGATAAGATATCAAATTTTTAATACTGAGAAAATTTTGTTATAGTTTCTAGTAGGAAAGTCTTGAAAATTCCACACACAGATCTTACTGAAACAAGATGACATGGAAAACTCAGTAGAGTTTGCATCTGCATTGTTGTATCTTTGGAACAACTTATCCAGGGCTATGCCACCCTAACACTATGTTCAAAACTCTCATGATAAGTCCAATATGACAGCAAATCAAATGTTAGTCTACTAAGGTTTCCTAGGCAACTGACACACATTTCGAGAAATAGATTGCACACAGTTAAGGAAAAAATGCTGCAACGATTTCACCTTACTGATACTTCTCTTTCCAAAAGAGAAATATATCATTAACAAGTATCAGGTTGAAAAGGCAAAGAAATGGTATTCCTGGGCCATTTCTCCTTTTCTGTCTTTCCTCCATGGTCTGCATACCTTAGATATCATCAGTATGTAGTAGCTAATATCTAAGTAGATGAAATGAGTCTCTCCTTTCTACTCCCCTTGATATTCCAGGATGTGGATTTAGGAACACCACACACACACACACAAACACACACACACACACACGCATCAAGGGATAATTTCCTAAAAACAAAGCAATAATATTAAGGAGTTAAAGGACTTGAATATACTTTCTAGAAACTATGAATATTACTGTTTTGTAAACCAGGCTGCGGATGATAAAATTACAAATAAAGAGACAGTTTGGAAAAATGTGTTTAACTTCTTAGGAAAGACCTTTGGGCTAGTATCCTTATTCTGTCCTCATTCTGAACAGAGAACCCTTTAGGTTATATTTGTACAAAAATCCAACTGAAACCCACATATTTGTCTCCTCATCTGCATGATGTACATTCGGCTAAAGATATAGTACTTGTCCAATAAAATTGTGTCAGTGGAGAAACAGCACTGAACTTTTTGATTCTATAATGTCCCTGATCTCTCCTCAACTCAAGGCACACTTATGATTATCTCAGTGGGCAATCAGCAACGGTCAGCTCTAGAAGGCAGAGGAACAGTATTTTCGGGCTGTTTGGCCTTTTCTAATTTGCCTACACTGTCTGCTTATCTAGGTGTCATCAGTCTGTATTAGTGAATATCTTGGTAGACAAAATAAGTCCTTCCTCCCTACTAGGATGTCTACTTTATACTTTGAGAAGAGGTGAAACAGGAATTATTTTATTCAGAAAACATTTATTAAGTGCTTGCTATGTGCCAGGAGCTGGAGACATTGATGTTTATCCTAACTTATTAACAAATAATAGCTTCTGAAAATTCATTGTAAACCGGGCTTTCCTAGTAGAACAGACTTATGGCCAGCATGGAACTAGATTCAGGCTTTGTAAGTCAATGTAACCTCATCAACACCCACCACTAGAGATGAGAAGAGAGTGAGGTGCAGAAGACAAGCCAAACAGACATGGTTTTGTCATGGCTAGCTAGACCTGGACACTAAATCCTCCCCATTTTGATCTCCTGGCCAAGTATCCTCCATGGGATCCTTCACAACTGCTAGAATCAAGCTGAGATACCTTTACATCTAGAGGATGGCTGAAGAACCCAGCATGTCATAGGTGTAGAATGTGTTGATTGTGTTGCCCCCAGAGTTTGGGATTTTAGGAAATCTCTTACCTGCAGGGTTATCCTGTATCCTGAGCACCTAACAGAGAAGCTGAGCTTCGCAGCGTTCCCTTAACAGGAGCCCATTTCATTAGGCCAGGAGGGTGAGGCTAGGAGTTTGGGATCTGAGAAGAGACTGTGGCCTTCCTGGAGGGATCAGATGAACTTCATTAAGATTCAGGAAGTCATTTACTATAATTTTGTCATTGAATGGACACTGATAATAAGTTCCGGAATGGGCAATATTTGCCAAAGGTCCTATCACTAGTTTCCCATCTTCCTACTTTAATGTGGTGGGACTGAAAGGAACTGATGGAATGGCTCTTGGAAAATGAAACTTTGTGAAGCCCCTTGAAAACAATGCCTCATCCTTTAGAAGGTGAAATCTGGACCACTAAATGTAAACATCTGCATAGTAATGATGATACATAACATAGCACAACTGAAAAAAACACTCCTTCTTAACATTTTTACACTATATTTTTATACTACATTTCTATATTA
The DNA here is from genome assembly GCF_052094955.1 of Ictidomys tridecemlineatus. NCBI lineage: Eukaryota > Metazoa > Chordata > Mammalia > Rodentia > Sciuridae > Ictidomys > Ictidomys tridecemlineatus. The sequence continues at coordinate 172,475,172 of NC_135477.1, forward strand.
CCTATAGATCTCATTTTTGAAAGTTTTGCTTTTTACATAAGTATATAGAAAGAAATATCTAGAGGGTTTTAAAATGCAATGCTAACAGAGATCTCAGGGTAGTAGAATTTTAGATCATCATGTAATTATTATAATAAAGTTGACTCTATAATAATTTCCAGAAGCACATTCACCAGCAGTTTTAAAATAAGTGTATGAGTATACAACTTCATACAGGTGACATCTGAATTTATGTATTAATGTAATACAATGCCTGGCATACGATGTTTTGAGTGCTTCATGTGTAACTCACACATATACACAAGTTGGAATCTAAAAATATTAGAGCGGAAACTTTTAGATTGCTTAACAAATTGTTATCTACTTTAGATAATTTAAAATAAACTAGGAGATTTTTGCATGTGTAGTGAAAACATTTATTGTAAATTTATCAGTTTCATTTGGGCTGGATATTTCTGACTGAGATGGATTAGGCTACTGAGAATTGATCATGTTGCCCCCGGAGTTTGGGATTTTAGGAAATCTCTCAAGTCTTTTATTTGGCTTGATGCATCCTTCTGGAGATGTCCTGAACTGAGTCATTTGAAAGGATCAACAAGGTTGTGGATGAAAAGAGGCCTCCCCGCTTCTCTTCTAAGTGTGTCTCACCCGAGCAAAGACCACGAATGTCATCCTTGATTATTGTCTTTAAACTGTCAAAATATTCGATTCCAAATACCTTCTATTTTCTCCCCTGTGTGAATACCCAAAGAAAGGAGAAAAGAAAAATACTGCCCAGTACAGCTATTCTTGGATGATTCTCTCAGGTGGGTAATCACTGGGATTAATTAGCAAGCGGCTGCTGTGAGAACTTGATATTTTTCCTTGATTCTTCGCCTGCACCACCACGTATTTTCTAAAATCAGGCTGAGCATGTCCATAAATTAAGGAGGAAGTTTCCCCAAGGAAGGAGCACTCACAGGTACCCATCCCAACAGCAGGAGTCGTGCTCTGAGAGCTGAGCAAGGCAGTGACTCGAAAAGTACATTTGTTTCCACCCACACCTTCTCCCACTAACAAATGCTACTGCTCTTGAGGCCAGAATTCTAGAATTTCTATTCCAGCAAATACAGTTACAAAAAAAAGGGGGGCAGGGGAGGAGGGGAGGCTGTCAGATATGTAACACCTGCCTAAAATTGAATATCTAATTATTCAATTATTCACATACCCCCAAAATAGTATTTTCCAAAGCAACCAAGTATTGCCTTCTGGAAATCAGTGCATATGTCTAAATGGGACCACCGTTAAACACATCTGGTCATGGATCTGGCAGGCCTGGAAATATGAAGATGATTGTTGAAACTGAATAAAATATCACCTTTCCCAACTCCAAATTCTCAGCTGGTTAAGAATATCACCTATTTTCTGCTACCCTGAAGCACCATATTCCAGAAGCTTACCTACACTTTCAATACATAACCAATCAGAATCCTGGGTTGGCATTAAACATCATTATTCATTTTTAAAGAAACATTTCTAAGGCTGTATTGGAGCTATGAGGAGTGGCTGAGAAAATAAGGGGTGGAGACAGGCAGTACGAATAAATGGCACCCATTTCTTCCTTCTTGTGGTTAAGTAAGTTCATGATTTTAACATAATAGTATTAATTTACAGGTCCATGGTTTTGTACAGATCCCTTATCATGGAATGTAAAGCATATGGAGCTCAGGTTATGTATCACATTTGAGGAATTATGCTAGTCACTCTGTATAAGAATTTGTTTTCCCAATTACTCTACTCTCTGTCTTGCTTATTTGTGATTGTCATCTAGATTGGATAGATATCTAGATATTTTGGGAATCCCAGAGACTCAACCTGAGTAACAATCTCCATGAAGAATGGAAGACCATCAAGAGAGATTCCAGGGAAGGAACTGCAAAGTTGTTTTGAGGCCCATCTGCAGGTTTTTTTCCTTCTTTGAAGCATCAGAAATGATGGTTCTGGGTACCTCTCAACAAAATGGGTTCTCTACTTGTTACTCTTGCACTTTTGGAAGCTGAAAGTACTTTGAAACATCCTATGATGTTTTATCATAGCCACTATATTTCTCTTTAAAATATTTTTTAAGGGAGAAAGATGAGTCTTTAAGGGGGAGATGATGATCCTATATCCAAACAACCTTGGTGTTTAAGTTTGTTAGATTATTTTCTTTCTGTCTCATCAATCAAGACACTGTAAATAAAGATTGTGAAAACCTCCCTGTTCCTTCTGTTTGCAAAATACAAATAAAATAAGACAATAAGCACCAAACAATAAAATATCATTGAATTTTTTTCCTATGAGCTAGGCACTTGTGATAAGCATTTCATATTTACATACTTTTACAACAACCTGTTTGTGACACTGATATATCCTTCAAATATTTTCATACCCCAATATATGATAAGATGATATTTTTCTTCACCCTTTAGGCTATATGATTTTCTTTTGCCCTAGAAATAAAAGTATTTAAAGCCAAGTCAGGGCATGGTTAACTGCTCTAATTTTCTTCAGTGTTCAACAAAATTTTACCAAAATTTTCCATCAACAAAAATCCTACAGTGAGAAAGAACAGAATAGAGTCTGTAAGTAATGCACAAAAACATATAGCATGAGTGAGAAGGAAAACAAACAAACAGATAAAATTTTGCTTGTATGCCTCTAAACTTTGGAAATTGTTATCATAGCATAAACTGTCCTAGCCTGTCCTAACTGACAGGTTATCAAGTAGGTATTTTCTGTATTGAGAAGCCAAAGACTCAAATACATTTTCTAATTTGTTCAAGGTCAAAGTTAATAAAAAACTGAACTGTGATTTGAACCTAATTCCTTTTGACTTGAGAGACTATTTTTTAAAATTTTTGCTACACTGGGGAATGAACCCAGAGGTACTCTACCCATCCCAGCCATGATTTAATTTTGTTTTGCAATAGGGTCTCTCTGGGTTGCCAAAGCTGACCTTGAACTTGATCCTCTTGCCTTTGTGGCTCCTATGTTGCTGGGATAACAGGTGTGTGCCACTGCATCCAGTCTAGAGACCAACTCTTCAACTTCAACCTTATTTTTCCCGACTTTATTACTTATATAATAAGTTCATTTTTATGTGTTGTTTCTTAGACTCAGTGACTCTAGAAAAGTCTTGGTTTTATTACTGTTTCTTTGAAATGCATTTTTTAAAAATATTTATTTTTTAGTTGTAGTTGGACACAATAACTTTGTTTTATTTATTTATTTTTATGTGGTGCTGAGGATTGAACCCAGGGCCTTGCACGTGCTAGGCGAGCACTCTACTGCTGAGCCACAACCCCAGCCCCCTTTGCAATGAATTTTAAAGCTAAACTAAAATAATAAAAATTTCATCTGTAGCAGTTGCAACTTGCAAAGCATTTGCATAAACATTGGTTCATTATAGCCTCACAATAAGCCTGTGACTTAGGCAGGACAGATTTGATTGTCTAGTTGTTCTGGATGAAGAAAATTCAGGCACAGGAAAACCATCCTTAGTTGACATGCTGAAGGTCAAATAAGTAGGCAATAGCTGTTATTCTACAATGACAGCGGTAACATGGAGGTTTGTAGAGGCACAGTAAGACACGCTGCACTAAGCTCTGTAAATAATTTGCAATTTTATATTGCAATCAGGATTATTGATACCAGTTTCAAATCACTCTTCATTGCAATCAGTTCTAAAAATACAAGTGATTAAAACTGCCATAAAAATAGTAGGACAAGTCAGGTTTAGATTGTAAAATGATCACAATTGGAAAGTAACCTAAACAAATCCTATACCCAGAACTCATAATGAACTCACAATAAGCTTGTGACTTACAAAGGACAGTTATTATTATCCTTTTGTTATAGGAGAAGAAAATCTAGGTTCAGAAAAATTAATAATTAGCTGATGTGGTCAAGGTCATTTAGCTAGGCAATGCCACCACCAATGAGAATACTTTAAAATAGAGCTGTTTTGTCTTAAGGTTGTCCCTTTCAATTTCTAACAGAAAGAGATTATCAAGAAGGAATAACTTAAACTTATAAAGAAAACTTACTGGATCTATGTGTGAAAGCAAACATGCCAGCAATTTGGCAATATACAATTGCCACCATATAAGCACATTTAGATTTATTTTCAACTTAAAAAAATAATTTGTTTCCTGTCCATAATCTTAAAGTTTTATTTCAAAGAAATTTTATTAATCATTAATTAAACATATGCTTGATTAAATGTTTCCTTTTATGACTTCATGTTCCTTTCATTTTAAATGACTACAATTAAAGGTCTTCAAACTTCATTTATTACAAAAGACCCAATAGATATCTCCGAATGTTTCACGCGAGTCAAGGTTAATTTCAGTATGATAGTACTTAAGCTTTTGTAGAATGTTCATAAAATCATTTTTATAAATGTTAACCCAGAAGGAAAATGAGGGATTTTGTTACTTTGAAGGAAGATTTCCCCTCTCTGATCTTAACTAGTAGGAAATGAGAAAGGAATATTATTTACTAGAATATGTTTGCCCAGCAAGAAGCTAAGCCAGAGCTGGAATCCAGAACTCCAAGACACCAGTTTCCCCTGTGGCCTTCCAATGGTCAGCTATCTCTCACCTACCCTACTGTGCCTTCCCAGATCATTAAGACCTTCATCAATGCTTAATCTGACCTGTCAGAGAAGAAGGCCTGAATATTTTACATAAAAATCTCTTTTACATCACCAGTGAAATTTCATATATATCATCTGAAACCACAATCAGATTAGCTCCGGAGACAGCAAAAACTTTGCTCCAAGGCATACATTTTGCAATTCTCTTGAATAAGATTCATGCCCAAACTTCAAGTGTCAGACACATTGCTAATTCTGAGTTTAGCATGTCTATGATAGAGGGAGTATTATAATTCTGGTAAATTGCATTGAACTCATATTTGCATGATTTTCCTAGGCATCTTTAGATTTTTGAAAGTTTTAGTTTTGAGGGTTTTTGACCTTGTTCTCAGCCTATTTTTAAATAACATTTCAGGTCTTCATTTATATTCTTAAAAGCATATGTGTGCATCTATATCAGTTTATCTATAGATATATCTAAATTTCCTCTGTATCTGTTTCTATGTCTATGATTATATATATGTATATATAACATATAATTATATAAAAACTGTATATAGAGAATATATATATATATGTGTGTGTATATATATAAAGATATCTAGATATAGGTCTATGTAAATTTAGAGAGTCTTTCCCAAACTTGACCATAGGCAGAAGTTAATTTTTAAGAAAAAAATCAGAAATTATGTTGTTTTCAGTGAAATAAATAAAAGAACATTACGTAAAATAATCCAAACTCAGACAGACAAGGATCATATGTTTTCTTTCATATGAGGGAGCTAAAGAGAAAAAGGGAAAAGAAAGGTGATGGTAAGGTCTCATGAAAACTGAATGGAGATAAGTAGAGGAAACAGAACAGGGGTTGGGAGGAGGAGAGGGAAAGTGGAAATACTGGAGAATGATATTGGACAAATTATAGTGTTTTATATTGTGTGTGTACAAATATGTAACAATGAACCCAACAATTATGTACAATATAATGCACCAGTAAACATAGAGGGAAATAAAATAAAATTATTTTAAAAAATTTAAAAAATTCAGAAAATTCCAAGGGGGAAAAATACAAAGAAAACTTCATTTGTTAAAAAAACAAAAATAAAGAGAAAAATCTTTGAAGCAGTTTTTAAAAATGACACATTCCAGAAGTTTCTCAACTTTCAGTGTGATCACATCCGGATTAGCACATCACAAGTTGAAGTTATCTTAAGTTGAAAATGCGTTTGATATGCCTAACCTAGCAAGCATCATAAGTTAATAATCAGTACTGTCACTGTGTGACTGACTGGGAGCTATGCCCAGTATTGCTGGAGAATTGTATCGCATCCTGATGGCCCAGGAAAAGATCAGAACTCAAAGTATGGTTTCTACTGAAAGCATGTGACTTTGGCACCATTATAAATTTAAAAATAATCAGGTGAAACGTAAGAGAACAATGTTACAAATTATTGCTGAAGTCTCATCAGAAACCATGATGTTAAGAAGACTGAGGAACCATATATTTAAAGTACTGAGAGAAGAAAAATATGTCACTCAGAAATTTGTGTTTGTGAAAAATATCATTCCAGATTGTAAAAAGAAATTAAAAAATTTCATGTTTTTTGCTGGACACAGTGGCACAGGCCTGTAATCCCAGCAGTCAGGAGTCTGAGACATGAAAATAGCGAGTTCAAAGTCAGCCTCAGCAATGGCAAGGTGCTAAGCAAGCTCAGTGAGACCCTGTCCCTAAATAAAATACAAAGTAGGGTTGGGAATATGGTTCAGTAGGGCTGGGGATGTGGTTCAGTGGTTGAGTTCTCCTGAATTTAATACCTATAACAACAACAACAACAAATATCATGTATTTGAAAACTGCTACCTTATCCCTAAGAAGAAATGCTAAAGGAAGTTTTGCTAAGAAAAATGTTTCCAGATGAAGCTTAGATCTTTAAGAGAATAAAAATAACGGCAAAAGATAAATATGTAAGGGGCTGGCGTTGTGGCTCAGTGGTAGCGCACTGGGCTAGCAAATGTGAGGCCCTGCGTTCAATCCTCAGCACCACATAAAAACAAATAAAGGTATTGTGTCCAACTACAACTAAAAAATAAATATTAAAAAATATAAATATGTAAGTTTAAGATACTATATTTCATATATCTATTTCTTACAATTTTGATAACTATTTGAATTAAAAGTATAATGTTATATTGTGATGTTTACAGCAGAGTTACACAAAATGTATGGAACAACTATATCCCCATAATGGAGGAGATGAAGATTGTATCTCATGGAAAATTTTATTTTCCATAAATTAGTACAATACCAAGTTTAGTTAGATTAGAAAAACTTAAGGGTGCATATTATCATTTCTAGATGAAACATCGAAAGCTGTTAATCATAAGAAGAATAGCTAAAATTCCAAAAGAGGCCTATAGATAGAATTCTGGAAAATATTCAAACCAAAGGAAGGTAAGAAAAGGACAGAGGGGAGGGGATAAAACATCAGACCAACAGAAACAGCAAAATAACAGACAAAATTCAATCACACTAATAATTCCATTAAATGTATAAAACATTATCATTAATGGCCAAGGTGAATTAAAAAAAAGCAGGAAATTTCTGTTTGCTCGGTACAAATATTTTTATATTGAATGTAGTGAAAGTAAAAGAATGGCAAAGGATTTTTCATGCAAACATAGTTATAAGAAAGATGCTTTGATTGTATTAGTATCCGTAAGCTATACAAGAAAGTATATACTGCTGGTGGAGCAGGCATTTTAAAATGAATGGCAAGACATAAAATTCCTATGGTGTATGTGCATCATAACGTATTTCAAAACACTTAAAGCAAACTTTGACAGATTTACAGGAAGAAATAAATGTATATGGAGACATAACATACCCTCTCAGTAATTGAAAAGAAAGAAAGAAACAAACAGAAAGACAATCAGTATAGGCATAGGGATCTGAACAACACAATACTGACTTGATATAAATGATATGTGAGGAACACTTTACTCTAGAACTTCAGAACACAACTTCTTGTCAAGTGCACTTGGCAAATTCATTGAATTTCTAATAATAATGTCATTGGGATGTTACTAATTAAATTAAATTAGAAATAAATAACAATAACATATCTGGAAATCCTCAAATATTTGAAGATTTAGCAATTCCAGACACTGCTATTCAAATAAAATAAGCAAGTCATAGACTGGAAGAAAATACTGGCTAGAACATATGTCTGCTAAAACACATATCCTGAAAATGAAACCTCCTAAAAGGATAAGAAACTCAATTAAAAGTAGATGAAGCATAAGAACGCATAAACTGACAATAAGCACAACAACTGCTGAGCATTATTTTTTATCAGTTATGGTGAAGAAGGTGATAATCGGATACTACTGCACCCCAACCCAAAAGGCCCAGGTTTTAAAAAGATTGGCAATTCCAAAATTGGTGACACTGTACAGCAACTAGAACTCTTATACATCTTGTTATGATGTGATAACTCACTTTGGAAAGATGTCTGGAATTTCAGATAAAATGGCATAAATACCTATGTGTTCGTCCAATCTGTTTCTGGATATTTTCCTCAAAGGAAAGAGACTATGTTCCACAAAACGATGGATACAATCATGGTCACAGTTCCTTTATTCATAATAGCCCCAAACTGGAAAATAGGATTGGGGTTGTAGCTCAGTGGTAGAGCACTTGCCTAGCACACGTCAGGCACTGGGTTCTATCCTTAGCATCACACAAAAATAACTAAAGGAAATAAAGGTTAAAAAAAAAGAACTGGGATGAAGAACCTAAAACAATGTATATATGGATCAAAAGGAGAATGATTTAAACACACACATGTGCACACATGTATACACACACACGCACACTCACACAGAGGCACACCTAACATACACGGGATGGAATGTTATTCCTCAATAAACAGAAAGGGATTAGTGAGACAGACCAAAATATGGACGAATCTCCCAATATGTTGAGGGAAAGAAATTTTACCCAGAAGAGTACATACTGTGTACTTTCATTTCTTTAAAATCTGATAGCAGGAAAAATTGATCATGGTGCAGACGATGAGAAAGGGCATCCTTCTAGGGGTGGTAGGAATGGAGTTGGCTAGGAGCAAGCAAGAGGAAGTTTGCTGATGTGATGAAAAGGCTGTAAGCTTGGCTCAGACTGGCTTCTATGATATGTTCATTGGTAACCCTTACTAGACTTAGGATGGGAATATTCTCCAGGAGGATGCCCTCTTCATATCAGCAGATGGAGGTGGGGAATGAGGCTGCAGCCCTTCCATGCAGTCATGGCTTGGGATTAAGTTTCATTCATCCTGATTTCCTCATTCTCTCAGGTAGAGTGGTCTCAGATATGTTTCCTTGGCAAATGCAAATTGCTGTTTCTGTTCTCTTTTCCTGATTATTTTTTCGTTGTGAAACATTTTCATAAGTTGCAGTAACAGCAAATGTATTGATGACAGTGTCAGATATTTAAAAAGGTACATGTTATAATTTTCATAACATGGATATGATTCCTGTAGTACACAGTAGCCACAAATTCATAGTTTAAATATGGTATTTTACGTTCTCTGCCTGCTCAGATTAAGAACTATAATGATGTAGCGTGGGTCTGAGGTAAATATCTGAGGCTCATTCATGTGATTTCCACTTATGAATGGAAACCATTTCAATCTGGCCTTTCACAAATCACCACCTTCATGGAGTACATTTTGTGAAGGAATTTGTTTCTGTTATTGCTTGTAGCAACTTTCTAAAAGTTAGTGAGTTGGAGATGGAAATATCTACTAGAAAGCCTAATCATGGTAACAGAAGCTTATAGAAAGAAGAGGAATAAGCTGACTCAGCTTCTTACTTTAAATTTCCCTGACTGATGCCTTCTTCCTTGGGAAGTTGTCCAGGAAAGATGACAAGTCATTCCAGGTCCTCCTACAGAAAGGTGCTTTGCAAATGTTGGTGAGAATGTGAAGGAAAAGGAACCCTCACACATTGTCAGAAGGAAAGTAAATTAGTGATCATTATGGAAAACATGATGAAGACTCCATAAAAATTTGAAAAAATAAGGTGCCATATGACCCACTAGTCCTGCTATTGGGCAAATATTCAAAGGAAATGATCAGCAATGCCATAATTTGAATCTGGAATGTCCCCTAAAGATCCACATTATTAAAGGCTTGGTCCCCAGCTTGCTGCGATTGGCAAGTGGTACAGGTGGTCCTTTCCTTTCCCTCTCTGATGCTTTTTGACCATGAGTTGAGCAAATTCACTCTACCGTACCGCTTCTGCCATGATGCACTGTCTCTCCACAGGCCCAAAGCAATGGAGGTAATCAATCATAGCTTAGACCCTTTAAAACTGTGAGCCAAAATAATATTTTTTTTTCTCATCATAAATTGATTATTTCAGGTACTTGTTATGGTGACAGAGAGTTGACTGTTCAATACGTTGAAGGGACATTTGCATTCCAGTGTTCATTGTAGCATTTTCCACAATAGCTAAGAAAAGGAAACCACCTAAGTGTCCATCAACTGGTGAATGCATAGAGAAAATGTGGTACATATTATCACAACAGGGCATGATGCAGCCCTAAAAAAGGAATAGAATCCTGTCAGTTTTGACAACATGAATAGAACCAGAGATCTTTATGATAAGTGAAACAAACCAACCACAGAAATGACAAATACTACCAGATCTCACTCATAGAAGGAATCCAAGAAAGTCAATCTCATAAAAGTTGAGAGTAGAATGGTAGTTTCCAGAGTCTAGGGACATAGGAGGAATGGGCTCTGGTGTGATATTGCATGGCAGGATGATCAAAGTATAAGGATAATGTACTGTGTATTTCAAAACACTAAAATAAAATATTTCAAATATGTTCATCATAGTAAAATGAAACTGAAGAGATAGACATGTTTTGCCCTGATTAGAATGTATGCAATGTATACATATTTATATGTATACATAATTATGTACAAATTTTATGTACAAATTTTATTTTATGTTTTTAATTTTATTTTATGTATATTTTATGTATTTAAAAAAGGAATGTTGAATATTTGGGCTATAAAGGAATGATGTTTGGGACACAGACATGTTTACCATGATTTGTAAACATACAACACTGTTTATACACATGTCTAAACATTGCATATACCCCATCAAAATAATAAATAAAAAGCAGTGTTTTTATTGGAGCAAGACCTTCCTTCCTTTCATCAAATTTTCAGAAAAATGAAGTGAAAAAGTAAAAAAAAATGAGAGGCTATGTACTTCAATACAAATATTAATTTGTTCTGACATCACAAATGATAGCAACTCGGGCTGCAAGACCTAATGTGTTATCATACTTTTCCTGGTAAATATTTCCCCAGGTTAGTCACATATTCAATGTAAAACAGTTATTTTTGGTATGACCTCTCTGGGTCCCCTACATTTTGTCCATTTAACTTTGTTTCTGTTCCTATTCTCAGAAATTATGACTGAAGGTCGGTCTGGTTTCAGTTTTACTTAGAAATAGGGAAATCAGTCTTTTTTTTCATACCTCAGACTTAGCACTTTCAAATTGCAAATTAAAATCAAATCAGACCCAGAAAATTTCCACAGGTGAAACAAATCCAGGCGGTGTTAGCTGAGCCAGTAAGTTCTAATTTTAAGGTTTCTGAAATTGTGTGAGTCTGTGCGTGAGGGCTTGTGTTTTGTTGTAATCAGGATGATTCAGCTGTAACCTTCAGAATACTTTCCTTGTTATTGGATCAATTCAGCTTTCCTCTTCTTACACTTTTATTTCAAAATAACTAGGTTACATTCCTAGAGTCTCAGAATTGTTTTTAATAAAGCACTTGTTCTTTAGCATTGTTGCATGAACTATAATGATCCATAAGTGCATGTCTTGAAGTTGAGGCTACTGATGTCAGTGTTATAGGTTTAATGATGTCCCCTCATTTATATGTTGCCCCACTGCCTCAGAATGAGAAAATGGGGTAGTTGAAGATTATAAGTAGCTAAGGTGGAGTCATCCTGGAGTAAGCTGTCTGCTAGTGTCTGCTAATAGTAATAATGTCCTTATAACAGGAGCAGTAGGAGTTATACACACATGCACAGGAAGAAGGCCATGTGAAAAGAAGAAGTTATCAGCCTCGTAAGCTCAAGATTGACAGCAGGCCACTGGAAGCTATGGGAGAGACTTAGGGAAATATTTTCTTCTAAAGTCTCTAGACAGAACCAACCCTGGTGACAGTTTGCTTTTGGACTGCTTACCTCCATGATGGTGAGTCAATATGTTTTTGTGGTTGTAAGCCACCAGTTTATGGTACTCTCTTTCCACAATCCTAGGAAATAAATTAAAGCGTCATTTAAAATGTGGCCAGTCAATAGAACAAGTTAGACACAAAAAGAAGAGTGAGCTATTCTTGATGAATCTGTCCTAAATCTTGCTGACAAGTCACATCACAAATGGGAACTGCCTTGTAAGCATATCTTTGTGGGACTTCTTGGTCTCCCAGTAGCAGTATGCTTCATGCCTCCACCAAACCATGTTATCTGAGGAATCAACCAAGACTGTGAAGACATTGGAGAGCAGTGAAACTTTAGGTAATGTTGGGGCTGTTAATGATTTAAACTCCATAGCAAGAAATTCAAGGATATTTCCACCTGAAGAAACTTTTCTACTTCACTTCTTTCTCTCCTTTATGCCTTTCTTATAATTGAACTGATTTCTAAAATGTATTCGGACTCCAGTTCCATCCATATTTTTGCAAGTGACAGGATTTCATTCTTTTTTTTTTTTATGGCAGAATTGTGTGTGTGTGTATGTGTGTGTGTGTGCATGTGTGTAGTATATATGTATACATGTAGGTATATATGCATATGCATTGTATATATTATATATATGTATATCTATTATATATAATCTACATAACATAAATACATATGTAGTATACATGCACCTACCAATCACTATTTTCTTTATTCAGTTGTCTATTGTAAGACTCTTAGATTGTTTCCATTTCTTGACCATTTGAATCATGCTGCAATGAACAGGAGAGGGCAGATGTTTCTTTGATATACTGATTTCATTTCCTTTGGATATACGCTGAGAAGTAGTAGTTCTATCTTTATTTTTTTAAAGGAATCTCCATAATGTTTTCCATAATGACTCTTATTACATGCCCACCAGTGTACAAGTGTTCCCTTTTCTCTGTATCTTTGCCAGCACTTGTTATCTGTAATCCATTTGATAACAGTTAACGTTACCAGGGTGATGTGATAGCTCATTCTGGTTTTGATTTGCATTTCCCTGATGATTAGTGATGCTGAGCATTTTTTTCATATACCTGTCAGCCGTTTTATATCTTCCTTTAAGAAATGTCTTTTTAGATCTACTGCTCATTTTTAAATCAGTATTTTTTTTTGGCTATAAATTTTTTAGACTTTTTTCTATATTCTGGATATCAACCTCTTGTCAGATGAACAGTTTGCTAATATATTCTCCCACGGTGGGATTTTCTCTGCATTCTGTTGATTGCTTCCTTTGCTTTGCAGAAATTTTTAGTTTGGTGAAGTCCTATTTGTCTACCTTTAAGCTATCATTTCCTATGCTTTTGGGATCTTTTCTAAAAAACTCATTTTGAATTATAATGTCCTAAACCATTTCTCATATGTTTTCTTCTAGTACTTTCATAGTTCCAGGGTCTTATGTTTAAGTTTTTAATTCATTTTGAGTTGCTTTGTTGTAACTGGTGGGAGATAGAGGTCTAATTTCATTCTTCTGCATGTAGGTTTTCAATTTTCCCAGCAACATTTATTGAAATAACTATCTTCTTTCCAATGTATGTTTTTAGCATTTCTGTTGACAATTAGTTGGCTGTCGATAAGTTGTTTTACTTCTAGGTTTTCTATTATGTTACATTGGTCTAGGTCTGTTTTTATGCCAGTGCCATGCTGTTTTGATTACCACAACTTTATACTGTATCTTGAAGCTAGGTAGTTTAAAGCCTCCAGGTTTTTTTGCTATGACTTTTCAGATTATGTGTGTGGGTGTGTGTGTGTGTATGTGTGTGTGTGTGTGTGTGCCTGCACACATGTGTGTATGTGCATGTGTGTGTATACCTGTGTATGTGTATGCATTTATATATATGCAATTCATATATATACATATATATATATATATATATATATATATATTGCTTTTTTTAGTTCTGTGAAGAATGTCACTAGTATTTTGAAAGAAATTGCAATGAATCTGGAACAAAGTCTGGATAAGTTAGACATTTTAAAAATATATGCTTTACCAGTTTGTGAACATATGGGATACCTTTGCATGTTGTTGTATTCTCCTTGATTTCTTTAATTGCTGTGTTATAATTTTTATTGTTCAGAAATTTCACCCTTTTCAGTTAAGTTTATTCCATGTGTGGTGTTTTTATAGTTATTATAAGTAGAATTGTTTTTTAAATTTATATTTCAGATAAATATTGATTAGCAAATAGCAATGCTACTGATTTTTTTGTTGTTGTTGAACTTGTATTCTGCCACTGTGAAGAATTCATTTATTAGTTCTGGTTGTTTTTCAGTGAAAATTTTGGGGTTTCCTATATAAGATAATGTCATCTGCAAACAATGATACATTGACTTCTTTTCCAATTTGAATGCCCATTATTTCTTTCTCTTGCCTTATAGCTCTGACTAGGACTTTCAGAATTATGTTAGATAAAAATGTGAAATCATGGCACCTTGCCATGTTGCAGAGCCTAGAACCTTTTCAGCTTTTCCCCATTTTATAGAAAATTATCTATTGACTTATACGTAGTCATTATTATGTTGCAGTCCATTCTTCCTGTCCCTTATCTGTTTAGCATTTTATCATAAAGAGATATAAAATGTTATCAAATGCTTGTTCTTCAGGTATTGAGATGACTATATTGTTTCTCCTTCATTCTTTTGGTGTGGTTTATCACAATGTAAAATCTGTTCTTGTAATATACTCAGGAATTATCCATAATCTTCATTTCTCTATTCTTTTTCCCCCTCCAATCATGTATTTTCAAATAAACTGTTTCAAGCTCACTAATTCTTTCTTCTACTTGGTCTGCCACGTATTGGTGCCTTTTGTTGAATTTTTAATTTCACTGCATGCATTTTTCAGTTCAGGAATTTGATTTTTAAAATTTGCTTCTATCTCTTCATTAAGTTTCTGTGCTAGAGTGTTGCAACATTTTTATTTTCTTCAAATTCTTTGAGTTTCCTTAAAACAACGGCTTTGAATTCTCTGACAGTTCTCCAATATTGATCACTATCTGGGAAGTTTCTGGCACTTTAATTTTAATATTAGGTGATGTCATATTTTCCTGAAATCTCTTAGGGCTTGTTAGCATGTGCCATTACCAGGATATTGGAGGATTAGAAATTTATTCCTATGGACACAATGGATGGATCAGCTCCATGCTCCTATGTCACACCCAGGGGCATCAATGTCAGCAAACCTTGTCATACCCTGAGCCCACATTCTGTCAAGACTATCAGAACAGTGGGGTGGGACCTGGGCACACACTGCTTGGCCTGCTATTGCTGAGATGCACTGTGACCCAAGACCACTGCAAAAAGCTACAGATGATGCTAACAGAAATCCTACAGACTGGAGCTGCATGCTTTCATCTCCACTGGAGCTGTTCCAGAGATTTCCTTTACAGGCAGGCATGGGATGAGGGCCATTAGTATTGGCCAGTATTAACTTTTAATAGCTCAGCACCAAGTTCCAGAGAAAAGTCATATGCTCACTACCCTGTCCTATTCCCAGTGAATGGGGTGTTGTACCATAGTATGCTGTCAAGGGTTGGGGCAGTGTTGCTGATGGCCGTCCTTTGGCCTCTGAGCAGAAGACAACCTGGTTTGTACCTGAATCTCACAGCAACAAAGTCCCATAGTGCAGCTGGCAATTATGCAGGTTAATACAAAAGTGTCCCTCCCTCTGGGGAGTAGGTTTCCACCTGATGCCAGGGAAGTTCTTGAGCTTAACTGATGAGCAGTGGCCAGGAGCTGTGCTATCTGAGGTTGGGGAGAATTGGTGAAGATAGTTTCTTGTCCACTGAAGCTGTGGCTATGATGGGTCACACCTGACTTTCATGCCACAAGGTCCTATAAGAGCATAAGAGTGCCTCAGGCCCACCTCACGGCTAGAAATGACCTAAGCCAAAATTTGAGTCTGTCTTACCAACTCGCAGTTCTCTGCCTGATGCTGGGGTTAGCACAGAAGCTCCATCTGTGAATTCTGTTATGTGTATCAGACCTTCAGTTTCTATAGTGTTCAGTTTCACTGACTTGGGCCTGGCCCTGGCCTCCAAAACCAAGCACTGTCCCAGCTTCCCTGGCCTAGACAAAGCCCTGTGCTTGTCTCATGCCCTGAGGTTGCAGGAGGGCTGGTGGTTGCAGTGAGCAGCCTGGACTCATGCAGTTCCAAATGCTCAGTCTATGCATATTGACCTGGGGTAAGGCGTCATGAGGCTTTGTCCAGCATTGGGTTTCACCATGGTGAGCCTAGTACTGGGTTTTGTCCAAGGCCTGGATTTAATTCCATCTCCCTTCCCCAACTAGGTGATGTCTCTGTCCATGGAAGGCATCTTAGGGGTGGGGGACAGGTGACATGAGCAACTCCTTCCTTCTCACCTTCTTTAATATGTCTATTCATTTTATTACAATAAAAGGAAACATATATTCTCTCATTTGATTCCCTTAGTTCTTGTTAAGGTAGTTTGGTGCATGAACATCAGAGCTATTATACAGTTGCCATCTTGCTTTATCTCACCTGTGATTGCAAGGTCTGGTGGAACGTAGGTCAAAGTCATGGACACATGATTTACCACTGAATCCAAAGATTATAATGAGAATACAGATAACTTACTAAGTTTTGATTTAAATACTTTAGATACTTCAACTTTATAATGGGGTCACCATTCTATTTTTCTTTTTCAGTAAAATATTCAACAAATTACATGAAATATTCAATACCTTATTATTAAATTCATTTGTATTAGATTATTTTGCCCAACTTTAGGCTAATGAAAGTGTACTGAGCACAGTCCATGTAGGCAGGGTTTGGGATATGATGTTTAGAAGGTTAGGTATATTAAATAAATTTTTTTTACCTACTCTAATTTCAACTTAATAATGGGTTTATCGGGGCATAACCCTATCATGTCTAGGAGCATTTATAATGGGATAATGATTCTGAGCTATTATATACAAAATAACTCCACTTGAATAACACATCCACAGACTGCCAATATGAATAACTACTCTGTGGGAAGAGCGGTGCTAGGTAGTGAGTATTAAGACAGAGTGCAGCTCCATGGTAGAACATTTTCCAGTAAGTATATTAGCCTGATAGGTTTTGTATAACACAAATAAAAATGAATTGCTAAATAGAAAGAAGGTAAAAAATATATTTTGTTCTGTCTGAGTCATGACAGATCTCAGAGTAGGTAAAGGAGATGTTCAACAGTTTGCACAAAAATAAGTTGTTTGAATAGGACTGGATAGATAAATACAGGTGGAATAGGCAGAGAGGGAGAATTTCAACAGAGGAGCAACATATTTCTACTTGTTATGAATGGAAGATACAGCTTTCATGGGGAAAGCATTCCATTCCTGAACTCCAGAAATGATTAGACTTTAAACCTTCATCTAGCTATTTATGTGTCTGCCCAATCCTTAGTTCATCCTTCAGTTTTCTCTCTTTCTTTTTCTTTTTGACAAATTATAATTGGACTTGATTTTTACGATGAGGTACACCATTTGTTATATCATGTAAAATGTTGGTTAACAATAGAATTAGACAGAACTAGTATGTTTAAGCAATAAGGAATTATCTCATTTAATACTTATGCAAAAGCTGTCTCATTAATGTATAAGCAGTAATTAATTTCACCCAAACATTGTTTTGTGGTTCCATATTGTTTTTGCTTCTTCTATGTAGGAATATCATTTTTTTCCTGTGGGTAAATTCTTGAATTTGCTGTAGCCTTGACATTTTAAATGCACATTCCTAGGCCTGTTTATTCAATGAAGTTAATGATAATGCTTTTAACATACATAAATGTTCTTAAGGATATGGGATCCCCAAATATGTGATCCTGGGAAATTACTTAAACTCTCCAGGTTTCTTGGAGGATCAACACACTATGATGCCTTAGGATTTTTATGATTAAAGAGATAACTTATGTAAAGTTTTGAATGGGATCTTTGACATAAAATAAGTGTTTAATAAATGCAGCTGTTGGAATTATAATAAAAAGTGATCTGATGTTATAATAACCAAATCTCAATTGAGCAGGATTAGCATAGATTTATTTTGTACAGAAAGCTGATCTTCAATCTATAAATTAAAGATGACTTATTCATATGACCCTGTTTTTTCTAAAAAAAAAAAATTCTCCTGGATAGAACATTGATCAAAGGATTGGATGCAGTATGGTCACAATCTTAGTCCCAAACTTGGCTTGAGTTTATGCAGCAACTCCAATTTTACTCTTAATACCTCAATTTCCTCACTTGTAATATAATGTTAATAGAATATATTGCCTTCTAACTTAAAAAAACACTATAATTTTTGTAGCAATTGTCTTCCTTACCAGTCTTTGATTTTATCAAAAACATTTTACTGTATCTAGTATACTCAGACATTCAATCAGAATATAAAAATGTTGATTCAGCAAATGTGTTATGGTTCCATTTATGGTGATGTATTTTATGCCTTTATGTGCATTCAACATCAAGTACAGCATGTGCATGCCCATTTCAGAGTAAATATATGTGCATGTGACATTTATAATCCTAAGAATATGCCTGTGGTTATACAAAGAAAGCAAAATATGGTAAAAATATTTACTTTCTAAGCTTGGGTGAAATCTTTGAGACATTTTACTTTTGAACTCTGCAAGTATATAGGATAAGTTCTATGCAAAACTAATAACTGAAATGTATGTGAGGAGACAGGTTTTGACTTGTGTAACAAAGATATGGTGAGCCAATGTTAATGCACTTCTCCTCTGAAGCTTCTTGGACCCAATTGTGAGGTCCACTTTGACAATATCTAAACAGAAAGGGATATGCTTCCTGTAATATGGGATCAATCCAAATGCTTTTGATTGTCTTCAGGAAAGACTTGCCAAGTATATATTAAATAGAGTGAAGAGCTGGGGATTCAGGAAGTCCTTCTAGTTTAAATTCATTAAAAGGTTGTATGAGGACAATTTTAATCCTCAGTAGCCTTTCTCTCGCTCAGATTGAAGCAACTGCTCTGGCATCCTGGCAAATGGCTTTAATGTGGAAATGTATTATCTGTTACTATCCCCAGTGAGCAAGGGTTGAACACCTCTATTGTACACTATGATCAAACAGCATACAAAATAAAAGAGAAACAATGACAAAACCCTATTTTCCTGCAAGGTTATCTGAAGTTGGTATAATTTAGAGGGAAGGATGCAGAAGCTTAATCCCTAGAAAGATTGTCTGCAGTGTGGCCTGGGAAGATGCGAGAGGGGTCACTGCTATATTTAGTAAAGGACTACCAAAGCAACTACAGAGTAAGTTCTAAGAACATGTGATAAATTGGGGTACTCAGAGGAACACGAGTAGAAGGTAAACTTGAAGAGCATTTAGAAAAGAGTTCTGAACCATGAACCCAGCAGACCAGGATGAATTTTTGAATCCTCCACCAACTGTGGCAGAGGCATTAGCCAAAACACTTGATCTCTCTGAGCTTCACATGTAAATTGAAATCCTTGGCATTGGTGTAACCTATCCCACATCATGACAACCGATTATGTAATACATACGAATATATATCATTATATATTATGACGTGAAAGCTTTATTTGCTAATTCAAAATTTCAATGATCCACAAACATGAGGACCTAAAACACAGTGAGATATATGCATAGTGGAGGTATGTAATCTTTCTTCATATACATCCAGTGAATTAGAGATAAGTCACAAGTATAAACTAAGTGGGGGGAATGAGAAAGCATTGATAATGGCATATTTTCAATTATACAAACAAGGCTCCCAGAATCCCTGAGTTTGTCTATTCAGTGTTATACCCTCTTCTCCTGGTCATTTTCTCTTGTTTGGTTCTCCTTCTAACAGCTTCTTTTACAAAAGTTCCCCCAAACATTCTCCTGACCTTTTTTGTGGTATACTTTCTCCCTGGATGGTCTTAGTCACTTTTCCATCAATTTTGGGTGGATATTCCAGTGGCCAGACTGTATAATTTAGCCAGTTAATTATGGCCAGCAACTTTTCTGGTTGCCCATGCGTTACTGTGGATTGCCCATATTGTACTAGCTATTAACTGTAAATTTACCTTTTATAATTTTTGTCCAAATTTCCATTCTTCTTTTCAAAAACTGAACCAGGTTTTTTCACCAAGATGTCAAATATAGTCACTAAATATTCTCCACACATTGGCTTTCCTCCTTCTTGTGTTTATTTTGGGTTTTCCTTTCACTGAGGCTTAAAAGCTGAGGTTTATTTTTTCAGTTGTCCCTCTCCATCCACGACTCATCCATTTCTGTCTCGCCATTTCTGCCTTGGCATGCCTCTTCCACAGCTTCGCTGTTCAGCTCTCACTTCCACTATATGTGTTGGGGGCCTTTTGCCCGAAACACTGTACTTACTCAGCCCTGCTCCCAGTTCATTTTTTTCTGTTCCTCTTTCACAAAAATGATTGCAGATTTATCCTGATTGTCACTAATTGTGTCATTTTCTTAATTAAAAAAATCTTAAATGTTCTATCACTATTTAGTAAAATCATCATTCAAAGAGATTCATGTCCTGGATCCAACACACCTTCTTTTCCATATTTCCATCAATGTATTTTGTCCTCTGCTCAAATTCACAGAGAAAATATTAGGAAAGTCTCAATGGAAGAAGTAGTGTTTGATAAGTGTTGTCACTCCTGTTCTATGCTATGTAAAATCTGAATAGCCAGATGCCAAGGCACATGCCTGTAATCTCAGTGGCTAGGGAAGCTGAGGCAGGAGGATCGCAAGTTCAAATCCTGCATCAGTAACTTAGTGAGGTCCAAAGCAACTTAGCAAGACCCTGTCACAACATAAAAAAATAAAAAATGGGTTGGAAATGTGGTTTAGTGGTTAAGTGCCCTGGATTCTATCCCTGTATCCTTGGTATGGCAAAAAACAAACAAACAAACAAACAAAAAAAAAACCAAACCAAAACCAAAACAACAACAACAATAAAATCCCCTAACTAGATCTCTCAGTGTAGAATGTGTTACCCCCTCCCTCCCCACTCCGCCTGGCTTTGTTGTGTTTTCTTTTTGTTCAGGAATGACTTAGGGCCTTCTGCCTGGAATTATAAGTAACTGTTTGTTCTTTTAATTCTCCCTGATTCAATTTTAATTTCCTGGAGAGTAAAGACTTTATTTTTTTTTATTATCTACAGTCTTACTATTAAATAGAAAAATTCTGGTAGGCAAAATAATTCTTGCTTTGATTCTGTAATTGAAATAAAAAACTTTATATGTAAAAAGTAAATGATAAATATACATCTTCCATTCAGTGAGCTGAATCAGGATGAATTTTTTCCTCTTACCAACAAGTTTAAGAGAAATGGTATTGTGTTTTCTTGTCTATAGTATTTGATATTGTATTTTGTTCTATTGGCAACTCAAATCAGTGCTTCCAGAGGAATGAACATTGGACAATCTATTTTTGTGGGGAGGGTTCATTCTCTAACTGGAAGAGGCTTAAAACGGTTGTCAGTTCACGGACTTCTCTCTCTGGAAACAACATGGCAAATTTCCCAGGTAGTGGTGGCTCTGTAGCTGTTTAAGCCCAGTTAAAATTTCCCATGCAGTAATGGGTTCTATCAATCTTTTTAAAAGACAGTCACTTCAAAAGACATGGCAGTTAAATGAGATTAAGAATGATAGTGTCTCATCAGCGTAGAGTGGAGGTAGAATTCTTGAAATATATCTCCATTCACTGAGGCCACCATCGGGATGATTAACTGTCTTTCTGTCTCCCAAGATGGCCCTTGGTGACACTATTGAACCAGGAGTTGATAATAGATGTACCTTAGGTATAAATCATTATGAATGTACATACAATTTTAATGTCCATTCCTTCTTTCTATAAATTTATATTACGCTGCCCCAGTGTCCTGGGGATTATGTGAGAAGCTAAACAGCTAAAGAAGAATTTTTGTAGGTACAGTATATCAAATATTTATTGTAATAGATGCTTTTCAGGGAAAAGAGAAAAGATCTTCTGGTCAAATGATTTGGGGAGATGTCTCTCCTTTTTAGAAACTTGTGTGCATAACATATTAGTATAATAAAACCTCACATCATTTCAGCCCTGAAGAAAATACCTTCTCGGCTTTGTATAATACATCTCCCACACCTTAAAAAATACATGTTGACAAACTATAATTATATACATATTAGTGGGGCATAAAGTGATGCTATAATTTTTCATACAGGGTTAAATGATTAAATTAAACTAACTTATCTATAACATCAAATATTTTATTCTTTTGTGATGAAAACATTTAAGATTTACTCATTTTGTGATATTGAAATGTACGATACTCAATTATTATCTATGTTCACTGTGTTGTGAAGTAAATATAAAAAAATCAAAATTATTTTTCCTGTCTGACAGAGTCTTTGTACGTTTTGATTATTCTCTCCAGTTAAACCAGCCCCAGTCTCTGGAAACTACCATTCACTCTCTGTATCTGAGTTTAATCATTATAGATTTCACATACAAGAAAACAGGAAGTGGGGCTGGGGTTGTAGCTCAGTGGTAGAGCACTCACCTAGCATGTGTGAGGCCCTGGGTTCAATCCTCAGCACCACATAAAAATAAATAAACAAAATAAAGGTATTGTGTCCAACTTCAACTAAAAAAAGCATATATATATATATATATATATATATATATATACAGAAAGCACTTGTCTTTTTCTGTTTTGCTTATTTCAGCTGATAGAATGTCTCCAAGCTTCAACTATTTGATTAAAAATAGTAAGATTTCATCTTCTCAATGGCTGAACAGTATTCCACTTTGTATATACACATTTTCTATATCCATTCATTCTTTAATGGACAGGTTGATTCCATAACTCAATTATTATGGAAATAAAGTTTTTGTATAACCAAAGAAATAACAGAATAAGGAGACAACTAGCAGATTGATAGAAAATATTTGCAGGTCGTACATCTGCTGAGAGATTAATATTCAAAGTAAATAAGAAACTCTGAACTATAGAAGGAAAAATAGACTAATACAATTAAGAAAAGGATAAAGGACTTGAATAGAAAGTTCTCAAAACAAGACATACAAATTACCAGTTTCCAACAGGTATATGAAACATGATCAACAGAAGACATCCAGAGACAGTGTGCCTGATGAAGTTCATTGAAAATTGTTCACAGGGAAGGTCCTATAGGAACAGGATGGACAGGGAGAATCCCCATCCTTCGTGTTGCTTCACCAGAAAGTTTTGTTTTGTGGCAACCAGTGGATAAGTACCACTTACCTTCTCCAGGGTTCTCTGTTCTGCACCAGTTACCAAAAGGAGAGGCTTTTACAGGTTAGACTATATAAACACTGACATCATAGCTAGCTTTATTGCATTATATGGCCAGCAACCCAAGAAACAGCTATCTTGACATATGTGCTAGAAAGCAGTGTCTGTGGGTATCTTCCAACAAGTTTTAGAGAGTGGGTGCCCTTCAAGATACAACTTTATCTGGACATTCTCATCTGGGCATGCTTTTGTTTTTCTCTGGACTACCTAGATATTTACCCTAAATATTTGTAGCATGTGCCATACTTTTCTGACCAGGTATTAGGGTCTGTAAACAAGTCAAGCTGACACCTGGCATTTTGCCAGAGGGAGAGGTTTATAAAGTAATGCCAGCAAGCCATTAAGTGTGGAGATTCCTTATTGGTTGACTGCTGTATCTAGTTTATGTTAATTAAGATAAGCTGTGTGGATATATATATACCCCTCCTGTCCTACAATAAATGGCACCCACTCCTGCTGTATCAATCTACACAAGTTCCTCGTCACCCTCCGGATTATTTTACCCAGCCAGCCGAGCTGCAGCACCAGGATTGTTTTTTTATATCCCCTCTTGTGTCCTACCAGTACTAGTGGATAAAATTTTGGAGACTAAACTTGTAGGACTTATCATCAGCTCAGTGTATTTAGCTTGCAACTTCTTGTCTACATGCTCACTTGAGGCCACTGAGGAAGATGTACAGTTCCACAGGAGAACTGCACCTTGTTTAAAAGAAGACAATTGGGATTTCAATTTTCATCCTCACTCAATTATTTTGACTTGGAGAAAATCACTGCACCTCTCTTGGCCACATTATTTTCATTGCATAAAGATGAAATAATGATGGACAGAATATTTAAGTGGTATCATTATCAGCCTCAAGAATGGGGATGCATGCTTGTAATACTCTCAAGATGAAATGTAAACCGTAGTGCAAGTTACAAGTTATGTTACTGTAATCTGTACCCATTCATCTCTTGGGGACATTTGGTTGTTTCTATCTTTTGATTGTTATAAATAGCGTTGCTATAAAAATAGATAGATAGATAGATAGATAGATAGATAGATAGATAGATAGTAGATAGAAGTTGTGAACCTGAAACCAGGGCTGAAAATGTTGGGTAGAGTTAATATCTAGTTGGTAGAACTTCTTGAAAGAGATATGGCTCTTCTCCCCTAAAAAGTCATCTGTAAATATTTTCAGTGATTTCCCCCCATTTTTCTTCAACTTAGCATTAATATTTATTATTACTCAGTTATACATTATTGGATTCAGCTCTCCATGTTACTGAAATAGTTAGCAAATAAAATGTATGATTGGCTTGTGCAAATGAAAGAATATGAAATTTAATAACAAAGAAGGGTAGCTATGGATTTTTAAGAAGGTAAAGTGTACCAGCAGAAAGTTGAATGACATGACATTTAATATAGATTTGATTCAAGAGAGCTACTTTGTGAAATCTCAGTGAATTAATCAACACAATTTCAGAGGTTGTGTGGACAAGGACAAAGATTTCTACTACTTCAAAAATATGTATTCTTGGGCATACTTACCCTCCATCTTTTCAATATAAGAGTGATTTTAAAAAAGTATAAAGAGGTAACATTTTATTAAAATTATAAATCTGCTACTAAGCACTGTATGATATTATAGGGTGTCATCTTACTTCAATGGCCATTTAGTCTTTTACATGCAAGTAAAAAAAAAAACTTCAACCATACATTTCTTTAAGTCTAAGAATCTCTTATTCTGTGAAAATACAGAGGTGTTAGAAATATGAAGGAAGAAGGGCAAGTCAATCCAACATGTATTTTATTTTCCCCAATAAAAATTTGTACCTTTAGTACAAAGTTATTTGAGAATATCAGTTCATAGATAAACTCAGTTAAGAGCCACTTTGGGTAATTCAATGAACAATTCAAATGGCCTTCCATGTATATTTGAGAGATTGCAATGGTATGATAAGTCACATTTTGAGAAAGTTAAAGATGAGATACTCAGGTACAAAGTGAAGGAACAAGTTTAGAGATGCAATGTGCAGTGGATTTGTTTTCTTTTGTTTTTTCCTTGTGGTGCTGGGGATGGAACCCATGGGCATGCAGGCAAATGGTCAACCAATGATCTTACCCCAGCCTGAGGTAAAATGTATAACAGTCATTATATGCAAGGGCATATAGTACCTAGCACTGAGCCCTAGGGCTGCCTCCTTTTAGTTATCTGTGCTTTGTGGAAAGAAACATCACTTTCTGTGCTTCAGGTTTTTTTTTTTTCCCTAATGTAGAAATGAGATGCTAAGTACCTCATAGAACTTTTATGGTAATTAAATTAAAGTGCACACAAAATGTTGTATCAGGCTCCTAAAAAAATGTGCTTAACTAATGTTATCAATTTTAAAATTAATACTTGAATATTCTAGTTTCAAAAGAGAGAGTAGCTAACTTCATATTAATCATCCTGTTAAAAACGACTATAAACCTTGGACAATTTTGAAAACAACATGTTATAAAACAACAACTTTAAAGAACTGGAAAGTAACTAAAACAAGAAAAGAAATAATCCTCAAAAAAAAAAGAAATTATCAGAGTTTGTAACTACCTAACTCTTCTGCTAGGGTAATCCCCCGCATCCAGCGGTAATCAGGGAAAAGCACTGCATGCTTGTATTGATGGTTTTACTGGGATGAAGAGACAGAGGTTGGGAACTGGAGCTACTGGAATGTCTGGAGATTGAAGGGGTAATTTTCTTAAAGAAAGAAGCACCAAAATTGAATAGAAACTCTCTTCAAATATTTGGCAGATGCCGTCTGTTGTCTGGGCAAGACAATATCAAAGAGAACATTGAAGAAAGCTGCAGGCTTAGAGAAAGTCTTGAGCAGAATTTCAGCTGCTGGTGTAAAAGAAAAAGTTGGACTCCAAGTCACAGGAAGTTAGAGGTGCTCAGCAAACACCTTGCAATTTCTGATGAAATCCTTATCAATAAGGATAAAAGGCTTCCTTCTAATTCTCAGGACAAAGCCAGGACTCTTAACAGGCCACTTAGATCTTCAATCAGATCAAGGCAATCTGCTGGTTTTATAAACATTCTTTCAAATACAATGGCATAATCTAGAGTTTTCTATAACATATTAACCATAATGTCCCATATGCAGTTAAAATTTATAAAATATGAATGAAACAGAAAAACAGAACTCAAATTAAAAATAGAAACAATCCTACAGATGTCTTATGCACTAGAGTCAGTAATAAAATTTTTAAAATCTAATTTAATGAACATTAAAACTGGTATTATAGGTAAATTAAAGGATTCCTGTAAATATGGTGAAAATGGGTGAACAGATGGAGAATCACAGCAGAGAAATGGAACCAAAAAGAAAACATGTCTAAAGCATAAAAGATCTTTGTATGGACTAGAAATAGCAAAATAAAAATCAACATATACAAGGTCAGATCAGGAATTATTTAAATTGAAACAGAAAAAATAAAAATAAAAATGAAACTAGAGCACAGCATTGGCACCAGTATCATGTGACAAATGGTAATATGTAATTGTGATCCCTCAAGATAAGGAGAGAGAAAGTAGGGAACAAAACACATACTTGAAGAGATAGTAGTCAAAATATTTCTAACTCTGATGGAAGACACCAAACCACAGAACTGAGAATCTCACCAAATTCCAGGCAAAAACAAAACTAAATAAAGAAAACCTAGAGGCATTATAGCCAGACTGTTGAAAATCAAAGATAAAGGGAAATTCTGTATGCAATTAGGGGAGAAATGCTTTTCCATTTAGTAACAATGAGAAGGATGACTCTCCTGTTGTCAGGAGAAGGAGAGGAGGAGGAGGAGGAGGAGGAGGAGAAGGAGGAGGAGGAGTAAGAGTAAGAGGAGGAGGAGGAAGAGGAGGAGTAAGAGTAAGAGGAGGAGGAGGAGGAGGAGGAGGAGGAAGAGGAAGAGGAAGAGGAAGAAGAGGAGGAGGAGGAGGAAGAGTAAGAGGAGGAGGAAGAAGAGGAAGAGGAGGAGGAGGAAGAGTAAGAGGAGGAGGAAGAAGAGGAGGAGGAGGAGGAAGAGTAAGAGGAGGAGGAAGAAGAGGAGGAGGAGGAAGAGTAAGAGGAGGAGGAAGAAGAGGAGGAGGAGGAGGAGGAGGAGGAAGAAGAGGAGGAGGAGGAGGAGGAGGAAGAGTAAGAGGAGGAGGAAGAAGAGGAGGAGGAGGAGGAGGAAGAGGAGGAGGAGGAGGAAAGTCAGAAGTGAAGAAAAAGATACTTTTTCAGTACTATAGATTGGGAGCTAACTGTGCACCTAGGATTCTATATTTCCTCCCAGAATAGCTTTCATAAAAAGGAAGATAAGTCAACATATTTGAGTGGGAAAGTAAAAGCTGACCTACATTTCATGAAAAGTTTAATGACATTTATTTGAGTGTAAGAATAATAATCCAGTAAGGAAATCCCTATGCAAGAAAAAATGAAGACAATTGGAAATGGTAAATATGTTTCTGTATAAAATAGATTATAGATTTCTTAATTTTTTTGCCTATTGACTGTTTAGAGGCACAATGATAGTCACAGAACTTAAATATATTATAATGTTAGCAGATGGGAAAGTGTAAGTATAAATGCTAAGATATAATGCTATTTTGAATCAGTAAAAAGTTAACGATTCAAAGCAACCACTGAAAAACAAAACAAAGATCTACAGCTAATAGATTCCAAAGGAAAGAAAATGGCATAATGCATAACACAAAATGTACTGTTAGTACAAAATAATAAAGTAGCAAAATGCTAGAGATTATATATAGAAATCCAGTAGCCAGAAGATGGACATTAACCAAACATATCCTTAAAATTATTTGAAGTATATAGACTAAACACTCCAGAAAAAGACAAGCAGGTTTTAGTGATGAGTTGCACTAAAATTATATATGAAGGCACACAGGCTGGAAATGAGAAAAGAAAGAGAAAGCAAATACTAATCACAAGATAGTCATATTAATAGCAAAGTAAGTTTCAAGAAAATGAGTATTGAGGGATAAAGAAGATTATTATATAATATTAAACTATTTTCTCAAAAAATTGATGAAAAAGAGACAAAAATCAGTAAGAATATGGAAACTATGGACAGTACTATTAACTAATATGACTAACTAATCTTTATAAAACACTACCTGGAACAATATATATATATATATATATTTTTCAGGTATACATGAAACATTTACCAAGATAGACCTTATGCTATATATAAATCATGTATTAAAATTGATTCAATATTAAAAACATGCATCATACATTCTTAGATCATCATGGAATGATAATGGAAATAAATAACAGTAAGAAAACTAGAGAATTTTGAAATATATGACATTAAGCAGAATGTTTCTAAATAGTCCATAAAATAAAGAATTCACAAAGAGAATTAGAAACTATTTTGACTCAGTGAATAAATTTAAAAATCAGGTTGAAAGGGAAATTAGTACCCTTAAATTCATATGTCAGAAATAGTGAAAGGTTTTAAGCATGCTACTAGGTAAAGAAGATTTTTTTTTTTTTTGTGGTGCTGGGAATTGAACCCAGGGCCTTGTGCATTCGAGGTAAGCACTCTACCTACTGAGCTATAGCCCCAACCCAAAGAAGACTTTTTACAAGATGAGAAATTAAACCAAACAGAAGACAGAAAACCAAATAAAAATAATAGAAATGATCTGAAGGGAGAACAAACAATGGGGGAAATTTTAAAAAACAAAAGTTGCTTTCTTTGAATAAAAGTTTTAAAATTAAGATAATCAATAGAAAAACTTATCAAGAAAGAGGAAGAGATACAAATTACCACTGTGAGGAAGAAATAGGAAGCAACAGAATATGGTTTGCTGATTTTAAAAGGTTGATGGGGTGGGGACTGAGGCTGTGACTCAGTGGTAGAGTGCTCACCTAACGTGCGTGAGGCACTGGGTTCCATCCTCAGAACCACATAAAAATGAAATAAAGATATTGTGCATCTACATACAACTAAAAAATGAATATTAAAAAAATAAAAGGATGTTGAGGGGATGTGAGTCTTGTCCTGACAAATTCAATAATTTATGTGAAATAACAATGTCCTTCCAAACCCACAACTGACTAAAACAGACACAAAAAGACATAAAAATATAATATTGCTACAATAACTAAAACTCTTTCCATAAAGAATATTCTAAAGGCCACATGGTTTCACGGGAAAATTCTTTTAAACATTTAAGGGTCAAATAGTAAAATTATTTTAGTTAACTTGTCATGGCTATGACCAAAAGACCTGATAAGAAACATGTACAGGAAAACAAAATTTATTTTGGCTTTTCAATTTCAATCCACGGTCAGTGAACTGCATACCAGTGGCCCAGAGTGAGGCAGCATATTATTGTGGTGGAGCCTGGTTAGAGGGAAGCAGCTCAGAGCATGGCAATCAGGAAGGAAAGATGGGGCTGCATTCATTAGGGGCAAAATAAAAATCCCAAAGGCATACCTCATGCAAACCACCTAATTCCTCCAGCTACACACTATCTGTTTATAGTCACCACCCAGTTAATCCACATAAATGGATTAATTCACAAGTTCAGTTATATCTCTCATAATCTAGTCATTTCACCTGTGAAAACTTTTGCATTTTCTTACACATGAACTTTTAGGGGATACCTCTTAGCTGCAGCACAACATTTACACTCTTTCAAAGACAGAACCAGAGGGAACATGTATCAATTTTTCATGAGTCTGGTATAACCCTGATCCCAAAACCAAACAGTAAATATTACAAGAAAAGAAAATTTTAGACAGCATTCTTTATTTACATAAATGCAAACATTTTTCAATGGATAAAACTTAACGTTTTATCAAAAAATGAAAATATAAGAAGACAAAATTCTTGGGTTAATTTCAGGAACACTCCAGTTGGTATAACTTTAGAATCAGGATAATTTGTAGCAAAAGAAAAATAAAGAAGAAAAATCATATTATTATCTCACTAAATGCAAAAATCCTTTGATAGAATTCAATACTATATAAGAAAATTGATCAAACTAGAAGTCAAAGAGACATTATTTAGTTTAAAATGCTTATCTAAAAATGAACCTATAACTGACATCAAACATAATAGAGAAATGTCTAATGCTTTTTTTTCTAAGACGAAAAGAAAAGAAACCTTTTTCACTTCTCTATTTAGCATTGTTCTGAGTTATAGTCAGAGCAATAGGCAAGAATGATAACAATCAAAAAGAAAAAGTTTTGGAAACAGCAAAGTGTTCATTTTTTGCAGATTACATAACTATGTAATTGAAAAGCAAAAAATAATAATATACAGATTACTGAAAAAGAATAGTTGGATGTTTTAAACAAGCAAAGAACACAGCATAAAATAATTGACTATATTTCAATATTCCAATAACAAACAAAATGAAATAGAAACTTTTAAAAAGTACCTCCACAAAACTATGAAAGACATTGAACTACGAGAATAAGTTAATCAAACATATGGAACCCCACTGTGCTACAATTAAAACATAAAGTTCTAGTAGAAATTGCTAAAAGCTACATAAATGGAAGGATATGACATATTAATCAATTGGAATAGTAAATTTTAAGAGATGCCAATTCTTTTCAAATTTATCTACAGTCTCTGCAATTCCAATCAGTATCCAAGTTGCCTTTTAAGAAACTGATTAACTGAATCTAAAATTTATAAGGGAATGCAAAATGTCTTGTGTGTAAAACAACCTTGAATAAGATACAAAAATTTGGAGGACTTTTCTTTATTTTAGTACATGCTATAACTATATTAATATATATTATGAAATTCAAAATTAAGAGAGTATAACGTTATTTTTTATTACTTTTAAAATTTGTTTTAATTAGTTATATATAACAGTAGAATGCATTTATGCACTTTGATATATTATACATTGATGGGATATAATTTGTCATTTTTCTGAATGTACATGTTGTAGAATCATATTGGTCATGCAGTCACATATATACATAAAGTAATAATGTCTGTTTCATTCTATTATCTTTCTTATCCACATGTTCTCTCTTCTCCCCTCCCTTCACATCCCTCTACCTAATTTAAGGTAGTGCTATTCTTCTTTTGTGCCCCCTGCCTTATTGTGAACTAGCATCTGCATATTAGAGAGAACATTAGGCCTTTGTTTTTGTGGGATTGGTTTATTTTGATTAGCATTGATCTTCTCCAACCCCCTCCACTTACTGGCAAATTCCATAGTTTCTTTCTTCTTTAAGGCTGAGTAATATTACACTACATTTTCTTTATCCATTCATCTATTGAAAGACACCTAGGTTATTCCATAGTTTAGCTATTGTGAATTGAGCTGATATAAACATTGATGTGACTGCATTAATTTAATATGCTGATTTTAAGTCCTTTGGGTATAAACCGAGGAGTAGGATAGCTGGGTCGAATGGTGGTTCTATTCCAAGTTTTCTGAGAAAATCTCCATACTGCTTTCCATAGGGGTTGTGCCAATTTGCATTTCCACCAGCAATGTATGAGTGTACCTCTTCCCCACATCCTCCCCAATATTTATTATTTCCTGGATTCTTGATGATTGCCATTCTGACAGGAGTGAGATGAAATTTTAGTCTAGTTTTCATTTTTATTTCTCTAATTGCTAGTGATGTTAAACACTTTTTCATATATATGTTGATCAACTGTATTTCTTCTTCTGTAAAGTATCTATTCCATTCCTTAGCCCATTTATTGATTGGATTGTTTGCTTTTTTGGTGTTAAGTTTTTTGAGATCTTTATATATCCTAGAGATTAATGCTTTATCAGTGCATGTGGTAAAGATTTTCTCCCAGTCTGTAGGTTCTCTCCTCATATTATTGATTGTTTACTTTGTAGAGAAGAAGCTTTTTAATTTGAATCCCAAACCATTTATTGATTCTTGATTTTACTTCTTGCACTTTTGGAGTCTTGTTAAAGAAGTTAGATCCTAGGCCAACATGGTGAAGTTTTGGGCCTATTTTTTCTTTTAGTAGGTGCAAGTTCTCTGTTTTAGTGCTTATGTCTTTGATCCCTTGGAGTTGATTTTTGTGCAGGATGAGAGATAGAAATTTAATTTCATTTTGCTACATATGGATTTCCAGTTTTGAGAGCACCTCTTTTCTCCAGTGAATGTTTTGGCATCTTTGTCTAGTGTGACATAACCATATTTATGTGGGTTTGTCTCTGTGTCTTCTATTCTGTACCATTGGTCTATAAGTGTATTTTGGTGCCAATACCATGCCATTTTTGATACTATAGCTCTGTGTATAGTTTATGTTCTGGTATTGTGATGCCTCCTGCTTCAGTTTTCTTGCTAACGATTTCTTTATCTATGCTGGGTCTCTCATTTTTCCAAATAAATTTCATGATTGCTTTTTGTATTTCTATGAAAAATGTCATTGGGTTTTTAATAGGAATTTCATTAAATCTGTATAACACTTTTGGTAATATGGCCATTTTGACAATATTTATTCTGCGTATCCATGAGCATGGGTGATCTTTCCATCTTCTGAAGTTTTCTTCAATTTCTTTCTTTAATGTTTTGTAGTTTTCATTGTAGAGATCTTTCACCTCTTTTGTTAGATTGATTCCCAGGTATTTTATTTTATTTTTTTAGGGTATTGTGAATGGGGTAGTATTCCTAATTTCTCTTTCAATGGATTCATTGCTGATGTATAGGAATGCATTTGATTATGGGTGTTGATTTTATATCCTGCTACTTTTCTGAATTAATTTATTAGTTCTAGAAGTTTTTTGGTGGAATTTTTTGGATCTTCTAGATGTAGAATCATGGCATCAGTAAATAGTGAGTTCTTCTTTATCTATTTGTATCCCTTTAATTTCTTTCTTTTGTCTAATTTCTCTGGCTAAAGGTTCAAGGATGATGTTGAAAGTGGTAAAAGAGGACATCTTTGTCTTGTTCCAGGTTTTAGAGAAAATATTCAGTTTTTCACCATTTATAATGCTGTTGTCCTTGTCTTTAGCATAGATAGCTTTTACAATGTCGAGGCATGTTCCTACTATCCCCAGTTTTCTAGAGTTTTGAACATGAAGGTGTGCTATATTTTGTCAAATGCTTTTTCCGCATCTATTGAGATACTCATATGATTCTTGTTTTTAAGTTTATTAATATGATGAATTACGTTTATTGGTTACCATATGTTAAACCAACCCTGCATCCCTGGGATGAACCCCACTAGATCATGGTGCAACATCTTTTTAATATGTTTTTGTATGCAATTTGCCAGAATTTTACTGAGAATTTTTGCATCTATGTTCATCAGGGATATTGGTCTGAAGTTTTCTCTCCTTGATATGTCTTCATCTGATTTTGGTATCAGGGTTATAGTAGCCTCATAGAATGATTTTGAAAGGGTTCTGTCCTTCTATATTTCATGCAATAATTTGAGGAGTAGTTGTGTTAATTCTTCTTTGAAATTCTTGTAAAACTTGACTGAGAATGCATCTGGTCCTGGGCTTTTCTTGGTTGGTACACTTCTGGTGCCATTTTCTATTTCATTACTTGAAATTGATCTGTTTAAACTGTGTATGATCTCCTCATTCAGTTTGGGTGGGTCATATGTCTCTAGAAATTTGTCAATGTCTTAGACATTTTCTATTTTATTGGAATACAAATTTTCAAAATACTTTTTAATTATCTTCTGTATTTCAGACATGCCCATTGTGATATTTCCTTCTTCATCTTGTATTTTACTAATTTGAGTTTTCTCTCTTTTTCTCTTCATTAGCATGGCCAGGGGTTTATTTAATTTAATTTATTTTTCAAAGAACCAACTTTTTGAATTGTCAATTTTTTCAATTGTTTCTTTTGTTTTGACTTCATTGATTTCAGCTCTGATTTTAATTACTTTCTGTCTTCTACTGCTTTTGGTGTTGATTTGTTCTTCTTTTTCTAGGGTTTTGAGATGTAGTGTTAGGTCATTTATTTGTTGACTTTTTATTCTTTTAACAAATGCACTCAATGCAATCAACTTTCCTCTTAGTACTGCCTTTATAGTATCCCAAGAATTTTAATATGGTTTATCAGTGTTCTCATTTACCTTTAAGAATTTTTTATTTCATCTTTGATTTCTTCTACTATCCATTCATCATTCAATAGTGTATTATTTAGTATCAATTTGATACAGTAGCTTGTATTTTTTATTTTATCACTGGTTTCTAATTTCATTCCACTGTGGTCTGATAGAATAAAGGGTATTGTCTCTGTTTTTTTTTTTTTTGTATTTACTAAGAGTTGCTTTGTGGCATAAGGTATGTTCTATTTTAGAGTAGGATACATGTGCTACTGAGAAGAAAGTATATTTGCTCATTGATGGATGAAATATTCTTTATATGTCTGTTAAATCTAAATTATTGATCGTATTATTTAATTTTATAGTTTTGTTATTTAGTTTGTGTTTGGAAGATCTGTTCAGCAGTGAGAGAGGTGTGTTAAAGTCACCCAGTAATATTTTGTTGTGGTTTATTTGATTCTTGAAATTGAGAAGGGTTTGTTTGATGTACATAGATGCTCCATTGTTTGGGGCATAAATAACTGTTTTGTCCTGCTTAAGAAGTATTAAAATCTAGATATCAGAGATAGATACACTTATAAATATTTGATTTTGAGCCTAGACACTCATATATTTCTAATAAGAAATACTTTTCCAACAAATTGTGCTGGGATAATTGAATATCTATATAAAATATGAGTCTTTGCTCCTACCTACTTTCTTAAAATATGAAACTATATCTTCTATACAAAACTATATGCCTTATAAGAAATGTAAATAAATATATTCATAAGGAAACAATTTTCAGACAGAACATTAAAGGCATTAACAGTCAAACCCACAATTAAAAATGTGTACTTTAACCAAATAAAAAATGTTCTGCTAATCAAGTTTAAGACCTTAAAATATGAAAGAAATGAGACATATACAGATAGAAAAAAATTCTCTACATATTTATCTGAAAAAATCTTTTTCATAAAATACACATAATTTCTATAAATCATTAATGAAAAGAAATTAATAAATATGAAAAATATGAACTAATTGTAGATATTGGAAGGTGTAAACATGGCCACCAGTCATGTTAAGAAGTTCTCAAAGTTATCAGATTTCAATAAATGTATATATTGAATCCATCACATATCATCAGAACCGCTAAAATTAAAATATCTGACAATGCCAAGTGTTAACAAGAATGTAGAAAAACTGGAAGTCTCATATATTGATATTTAGAGTGCAGAATGATAAAACCATTTTACAAAACTACTTCATATTTTCCAATAATGTCAAGCCACAATGTCCTGAAAGCCTGGAAACCATCCATGAGTATTAATTAACTCAGAGGAAATTAAAATATATGTCTTCTTCGTTTGTTGAATAATGTTCCCTGGAGCACAAATTGGTATAATCACACAGTGGAAGATAACATAACAAAAAGGAACAAGTTGAGATCATTTACAGAAATACCATACTGCATGATTCCATTTGCATCAAGTTCAAAACAGGTGAATGTGATCAACAGTGACACAAAGCACATCAGTCATTTTCTCTGAAGATAATTGAGAAGAAAAGGGCATGAAGGGAATTTCTGGTTGGAGGGAATACTTTATATGTGTGCAATTGTTACATTGATGTAAACATTAATGAAAATGTATGGAACTATACAATTAAGATTCATTCTCTTTACTATATATAAAATATATATTGACAATATACTTAAAAAGAGATAGCTATAGCCCAAATTCATAAAGTCAAATTATGACAACACATAGATTAGAATATTTCAAATATTGATAGACTCGTTTCTTTTCCAGAACATTAAGAATTGCAAGAACTTTAATGA